>NW_017731434.1:1988323-2005412 GCF_001890085.2 Hipposideros armiger
TCTTTCTTACTTAATTTCTTCCATTTCTCAACCTTCCACCCAGTCCTCTCAGGGACCCTCTAGGTATCTGGCTAGTGCATACCAGGTGGCCACTGGAAGCTGAGCGGGCCTTGGCAATTATAGAAGTAATATTCTTAAGAGAAAATTTGGGAAAGGAGAAAAAACTTACTCATAACCTTACCTCCATGCAAAGTAGAATGGCTGATATTCTAGTGCATTTCCTCCTCTATTTTATATGTTTGTTTGCTCAATTTCACAAAGCTGTGTTGGTGTGAATGTTTTGCTTTTTAAACTTAATGTATAAATATTTTCCATGTTGTCACATGACTTGTTTTAAAAATGAACCAATATTGACTATCTACTAATACGGCAGAAATGAATTGGGTGTTTCTATATAAATTAGCTCATTTACTATAGCATGCTGGTGAGGTGGACATTATTAGCCTTAGTTTTCAGCTGAGGAAATGAAGGCTCAGAAAAATTTAGCAGATAGTATAGCTGAAAAGGGCCAGAGTCAAAATTCATCTGACTTGGGGTTGATGTCAGAAACCTATGTTCTTTTGACTGTGCATTTTAATGGCCGTCAATATCCTATCTAATTGCACTGCCCCGTTGTGACTGAACATCAGGTAAGAGTTACCTAATATCTAAGACAGAATTCCTCTTTTCAGGAAGGGAGCGCTCTCTTCAGGCCCAACCAAGCACACAGACCTAAGGTAGGAAGGTGATTGCTTTCCTTCCTGGCTCAGGTTTCCACCCATGGGGCTCTACTCTAACCTTGGGAATGCATGATTAATTCCAGGTGTCACACGTGTCCCCAGTTGTGTGTGCAGAAGGCGCCCCACAGCAGTGCCCTTGAAAGGCTTGGCTCCATCTGAGTTGCGCCCCTCCATCTGTGATTCAGTTGCACACCCCAGGCTTTTCTGCTCTGGCTCCATTAAAGACCTCTGCTCGGGATGGGGGCCCATGTGAGGTCAGGCCTTTTGTGCTTGCTCATGTGCAGGCTTCTGGAGTCTGCTGCTGCATAGGCCTGGGACACAGCAGCACGCACCACTAACAGACTCATGGCAGGATTTTTAACACAGGTGCTTTGTTTTAGAAGTTTATATCCTTCATTGTAAATAGGTAATAAAAAGAGAAGGCTACAGGCTATTTATAAATGCACTTCCAGAAGCCAAATTCAGAGGTTTACTAAATGGCAAGAACCTGGTCAATAACTGTTTTAGATGCATTTATTTCTGTTGGGAGGCAAACTTTCTCCCAAATAGCTTTGTTGTCAATAGACTCCTTGTTCCTTGATGTAAAGCTTACAAATAAATGCATTTATAGGACTTGCTAATGTGTGAGGGTTTTCAAATTAGTGCTAAATTTGCAGTCTATAATATATCACCCAGTCATCTTTGACAAACTCAATTTTAATCTCATTAAGTGGTGTCTTCTGTGATTCCATGCAGAGATCCCTAAGCTAATTCTATCATACTTGTTTTTCACAGGAGGAAAAAAAAATCCCCAAGGGGCTGTTCACCAGAGTGTGTGTATGTGTGTGTGTGTGTGTGTGTGTGTGTGTGTGTGTGTGTGTGTAAAATACTCTTTTTAGATAAGTAGGCCCCAGAAGATGACTGGCAATAGATTGCTTTCACAGTTGGTTAAGCATCCGAGTTGGGGAGGCATCTCACCCCAAAATTATGTGACATCTTTGTGCATGCCAATTCCAGGAAACTTATTGTTGCTTAGAAAAGGTTTGAAATATTTGAGAAATTGTTTTTTTTCTTTTCGCTTCTTTGGCTAGGGTGATTTGGAATTGAAATCACTGTCACTCACCCATTGTTGAAATTATTTTTTCTGGAGTTTACCGAATTTGTGGGTCTCAGAAATGGTAGTTGTCATTGAATTCTGGTAATAATTCTAACCACCATTTATCCAGTGTCAGAGTCAGCTCTAGGTACTTGAAAAAAAAATTAATCTTTACAGTAGTTATGAGGTTGATCTTTTGTATTAGAAAGCCAAAACTCTGATTGGTTCAGTAACCTGGTCAAGATTATAAAGCCAGGAATTGACAGAGAAGGAATTGAAAGTGAGGTTTGCCTGCCTGGGAGCCTGCACTGTTTTCAGTCCACTCTACTGCTTCCTGCTCAGCTACCTTGTCGGTTTATGCAGAGAGGAGGCAACTGCTCGGCTAAATGACTACCTGACAGAAAACTCTGCAGAGTTGCTGCTCTTTTTTATTGTATTGTGTCTGTCTGTGAAGCCTGTTTGCAAAGATTCTGCTCCCTTTTTGGGCACTCTCCACTGTTAGCTGCTGTACAGACCTGAGGTTTGGTTGAGTTCTTGGGATCTAATGGGCAGTCGCATGCAGAGGAGAAAACTTTCTTTAACTTACTCTCAATAAACATGCTCCAAAGTTGAGGTGTGTTGGTAGAAACCCATTTCTGAGAGGCAGGCAATCCAAGTGATGATGGTGAAAAAGCACGAAAGTAGAGATAAGACCCAAATAAATGCAATGAAAAGTTCAGGACATTTTTTCAAAGTAGAAATTTCTAGTGGAGCAGAATCCCCCTTCCCCCTTCCTCCATCGGCTCAGAAGATTTTATTGAATAATCCTTTATGAGTAATCTTCAGGATTTAAGCAGAAGCGTTACTGGCTTCCTTTCTCATTAAGTTGTGGCCTTGCCCCCACAAAAGAAATTATCAATTACCATGGGTTTCAAGATGGTGATTCTCTAGGCTGCAAATCCTTTTAAGGGATTCAATCCCTTACCCAAAGCTGAAATGCTTGTCTGGTCCAGGAGGATATGCCTATTTGAATATGCATTCCTTGCTGTCAGCTGCTTGTGGTTCTGAATTCACTGTTGCCCAGAAGGAAGCATATGTTAAATCCTACCCCCCCAATGTGATGATATTTGGAGGTAGTGCCTTGGGAGGTGGTTAGGCCATGAGGGTGGAGCTCTCATGAATGGGATTAGTGTCCTTATAAAAGAGACCCCAGAGAGCGCCCTTGTCCTTTCCACCATGTGAGGACATAGCAAGAAGACAGTCATCAATAAGGAACTAGGAAGCAGTCTCATCAGACAGTGAATCTGCCGGCATCTTCATCTTGGACTTCCCAGCCTCCAGGATTGTAAAATATAAATTCTTGTTGTTTATAAGCTACCCAGTCTATGGTATTGTGTTACAGCAGCCTTAACGGACAACACACACATGCACAAAACCACAAACAAGAATGTTACACACAAATACACACACACACACACACACACACACACACACACATACTCAAAACTCTCAGACACACATATGTACATATACAGCGCTCTCACATATACATATAAAAACATGTAGACACACATATAAATACACAAGTACGTATACTGCTTCCTTGGAAGAAATGCTTATTTGGTTACTGTGGCCTCTTTTTGCAAATTTGATCCTTGGCCTTCATCCCTGAAGAAAGCCAGGCTGAAAGCTTTTCTACAGCTACAGCTTTTGTCCTGATAGCCATGTTTTAGTGACATAGATTCTCAGGGAGAGAGGTATTAAAGGAAAAAGGTGTGTAAGAAAATCATAATCTTTCCCAAATAAGTATTTGTCTAGTGACAGGTTTTTAGGCTCAAAGTGGGTTAGTGAGACAAGCCCTGGACTGAGAGCTCAGGGCCTGAGTGCTAATACTGGTTTTGTCAGTAACCAGCAGGGCAAGACAGTTATCTTTTCTGAACTTCAGATCCTTCACCCGAAAAATGAGGGACCCAGTTAGATGATCTCTAAGATTTTAACTCTGAAATTCCATGCACGTCTCTTTTCCAGTGACAAAGCAAAGTAGTGTGGGAATAGCATGTGACTAAGCTCTAAATCCCCACCTGTCTTGAGAACGAATAAGATCAATTCCCGACCCAGAACAAGAGAACCTTGTACTTCCTCGCTGCTTTGCTCAGTGCTCATGTTAGATGTATCTGCCGATCATTGGTTTATTCATAGGGTGCCTCTCACCAGGAAATCTAGGCGCTTGAACAATGTAATTAGTCTAATTGTGGTTCTCTGACTGCAGAAGCGAATGCTTCCTCTGCCTGTCTCTTGTCTCAGCCCTTATTGATTTTGATAGTGAAAGGGATTAATCTGATGCTCTGTGGAAGTAGATATCAAGATCTCTTGAGCAGCGATAAGTTTTGCATTCTTCCTGTTTGACATCAGCAGCGTGTTTCAGTAACACCACAGGTGTTTCAGGCCTCGTTTACTTTTGGCTGCCCTTCTTGTGCTGCTGAAGGAAGGCAGGCCTTTCTTTTGTGAGGTAAGGGGCAATGAAAGGGGTGGCTTCAATACCTACCTGGAGTCTGATGGGGGTTAGGTCCATCCCTGCTGTCCTTGGGGACCAGGTATTTCCCTGCTTACCTTTCTATCCTCATCTCTAGCTACTCCCAGAGAGCCTTGTACTCTCTTTAGCATAGCATTTATATCAGGTTAAATTGCAATTGCCTGTTTATTTCTGCCTCTCATACAGAACTTTAAAAACCTTAAGTATTTGCCTTGTTTCTTATTGTATATCCTGTGACTTGCCTATAGCGGGTACTCAATAAATTTTTCTTGAAATAATTAATGACTGAGTTAACCTGGATGAAAGCAGGCCTGGATAGAGAGCATGTGTTTGTAGCTTGGAGACTTGGTTTCAGGGCCCCATGCTGGGATGTCCCTGGCAGCTCCATCTACTGAGCTGGCACCAGGGAGCAGCTAAAGCACATCTTTATTGGCCAGCATGGTCTACTTTATAATGCTGTATGGAGACATTTTGCACAGCCAGGGATTTCTGTAGTGGAGACGAATTCTAAGAGTTGTCCCATTCCTGGATTAGAGAGAGTTCCTCTTGTTGATAATGCAGGGAAGAAGTACATATGGATGTCCATCTGCCTCAAGACAGGCTTAGAGGTGGTCCCAGCCACTGGAATGCTAGACTGAGAGAGTATAATATTTCTTCCAGCCAACCCCTGGGGCAACATGCCCCTAGGTTCCCCATGGCCCCTCGGAGGCTTGTGTTCAAGTCGTTTGAACGCCTAGGGAGGCCAGGTTAGAGGAGGGGACTTAATAACCAACAAAAGAGCATACTTTTTTTTTTTTTTAAAATAGGAAAGGCAAAAGCTTGCTTTTCATGCCCATGGACAGCATCATGTTTGCTTGTTGCAAAAAAACCCTTAAAAAAAACCTCACTTGGAGATTTTTGCAATTTAAAGCATTTATTATAGTCTCTCTTATATGCCCAGTTCTATAGCAAAGTTTTGGGGGGAATAAATGCACCTACAGCCCCTCCTGCCTGGAAATAAAAAGAACGAGTAAAATTGTTTGAATATCTTCATTATGTTAGGTATTTTAGCATTTGCTTTATTCTCTGCACAACAACAGTGATTTAAGGATATAGTCCTCATGTCTTCATGGCGCAGGAACGGGCCGGGGGCGGGGGGGCGGGGAGCAACGCAGTGTCTTTCACTACATTTGTGTAGCGCCCCTCATGAAGACATGGAGGAATGTGCCCATTAGACAATTAGAGTGTTTTCCAGTCAGTACCTGATCAAATGACAAAGTTTCAGAGGGCAGCAGAATCTCTGAGAAAGAGGGATCTGTTAGGGGAGCATTCTTTAGAGGGGAGGAAGCAGGGCCCCTTGGACTTGGAGAATGAATACATTCTCCCAGGAAAGGACACCCAGGAAAGAGCAGGAACCCCCAAAAGCAAAGAAATGAAGATGGAGGGGGATCTTTGGGAAGGGTGAAGAACTTCTATCTTTGTTTGGACAGGAGTTCAAGATGAGTGAATTCATTAAGGAAGTGGCTAAGATTTTGTAACGAAGAGATTCTACAAAACAGTGGCTTAAGTCAAATATGTTTGTTTCTCTTTCACAAGCTGGTATAGACATAGCTGGGAATCTAGAAAGGTTACTTAGTTGGCACTGCTCCAAAGTGTCTTCCAGGGACACTTTGTCTTGGTGTCTTTTGTCTTGGTGTCCCGCCACCTCCTAGGGTGTTGTTCCAGTACACATTGCTCATAGCTGACTTGCCACTGCCAGCACTAACCAGGTCCTCCTGGAGGAGGGAAGTCAGCCTCCTTTTTATGATGAGGCATGAAGTTCCACGTAACACTCCGAGTCACATGGCAGCACCTAGAATTAAGATGCAAGAAGGGGTGATAGATAATGTAGCTTCCATCTGGGTGGGGTGGTAGGATCTGCTGCTAAGATAAACAAGGGGAGATGGTTAGCCATCTCTGCCACAATGAGGTAAGTAAGATGGCAATAAAACTGGTGAAAGACCTTAAATACCTTATCAGAGAAATTATAGTAGTCTTCCTAAAGACATTGAAGAATCATGTTTTGGGCCTTTTCGACCAGTGAGGGAGCAGCCAACTCTGGCTGTCTGGTGAGTGTGATGGGCAGAGCCTGCTGGCAGAGGCCACACTTCACTGTCTTGAGTACCTGCTCTCTTTCTTCTAAATTTTGCATCTACTTCAGGACCACGTTGCTGCAGGCCGTATCGGGTCAGTTCACCTGGGGGATTAGGTCTGGGCACACCGCGTCTCTTATTTCTTCAGCTTTGTTCTATTTGAAAATGCTGGCCTGCAACCAGAGTGGGGAGAGTGTGAAGGAGGGATTACTTTTTATTTTATTTTATTTTTTAGGGATTACTTTCTTATCACAAGAAAATTAGAGCCTAAGCTAGTGCCATAGTTTTTGTGTTTTTTTAAACCAATTTTTAGGAAAATTCAACTTACCCTGTTGACCCTTATGGTAAGTAAGCTTTCTGGGTGGTGGGAAGGAACGTATTTTTGCACTTAATAAAATGGATCTTGGCAGTAAAGGGTTTAAAACTTACTTTAGATTTATTTTAAAAAGTAATCTCCTTAACACTAGCTTGTCTTCTGTCCTTAAAAAGAGGAGGGTTTTTATAGCACTTATAGAAAATGCAGTTTCTTTCCATTTGTGTGACAGTCCCAATCAACACACTTGTCAAAAGCCTTGTTAGGTGATCACAGAGGCACTTGCCTGGGACTCAATCTGGACTTCTTACCAAGTCACTGTGTGTGTGTGTGTGTGTGTGTGTGTGTCTGTGTGCATACTTAAAATGGGGGTGCTGAGGACATGGCAGTATAACAGGCTTATAACACTCCTTTCTCCTCAGATAAAAGGTTATATTTGAGGAAGAGGACTTAAAACATGTGGAAAATAAATAAATTGAGCGGTTTCATTGGAATATAATACCAACCACTTTTTTTTTGGCTTTTTTTTTTTCTTGCTTCTTTATGTTGGAGTATCCATAATCATTTTTAAAAACAATTCAGTAAGTTACTCTTTGGTTCATTTCCATGTTGAGATTAAGAACTTTGGGGGAGAAAAATTGTTATCTAATAGCAGCATCAAGCTTTTGTTTGAGAAGATATATAAAGACTGTCTTTCCGACTGAGACAGGTGGGAGCATTGCCATGCAGTCTAAGGTGCCAAACACGTGCTTGAGACAAAGGCTGTGAATCTGATGTGTGATGAGGGCTGCGAGGTCACTGAGGCCTTCCTTTTGAGAGGCAGTTTGGAGTTGTGGTGAGGAGAGTGGGCTTGTCAGACTGCCCAGGTTTTGAGTCCGCTCGGCCACTTCCTAGCTGGCTGACCTTGGGCACATCACTAGCCTTTCTGGGCCTCAGTCTCCTCATCTGTGAAATGGTGGAAAGCATTGCTGGGATGACTAAGCGACTGATACCACTCATGTGCTCAGAGCAGTGTCCACCACGTGGGAGTGCTGAGTAAGTGAACCCAGTTTTGAAAACTCCAGAGCCCATGTTTTCCCCACTTTGCCATGTTCACAGCAGGCACCTGGGCACAACATGAGCGAGGTGGGGAGAGGAAGGTCACTAATGTCTGCTCAGAGGCCAAGGAAAGGGGAGGAGGAAGGAACAGTCAGAAGATGAAATATCGTAAGCAAACCATCTCTTCTTTCCAAAGGGTTAATTAGGAAGACATATGTTAACCACTTGTAGCCAGGGACTAGATCTTGTTTTATATCCATAGTGCGTGGCCCCGAGTATGAGGTCAATAAATGTCGGAGTGTGTTGGATTGTTCCTGGTTCAATCATTCAACACATATTTATCAAGCACCTATTCCAGACCAGACACTCCCCTGGGAGCTTGCAATCAGCAGTGAAGAAAATAGACAGGGGCAGATCCCCCTGCCTTGGTGGAACCTTCATTCCATCTGGACAGCCAGCCTACGCTGCCACTTCTTTTAATAAGTACAACACTCCTTTCCCCTCCCCACCCCCAGTGTGTTAAACACACTTGTCTGTAGTTCCTGAAATCTTTATGTCTTGAAAATTGGACATTGATGATTTTTCTCAAACATCGGCTACCAACAATGGTTTTGGGGTCTCCTTGGCAAATTGTGTAATTTATAGGAAAGAGGTCCTGTATGGCTGTCAGAAGAACTCTTGAGTTTGAATCGTAGCTCTGTTACGAGTTGGGTGGCTTTGGGCATCTTCCGAGTTTCCAGTTCCTTTATTGCAAAATGAGAAGAATGCTTATCTTGCAGGAGCTTGCCTAGAACTTGTGTGGTCCTGAGAAGCAGCTGGGTATTTATAAAAATCCAAATCCTGAACCTCAACCCAGACTAAGCTAAGAATCCCCCTGTTTGTTATTCTTAGCAGCTCAGAGTAGACAGCCTTGCACCGACACGACACTATTATTACAATGTCATGTCTCTCCTTTGTATTTGTTCTGAGTTTCACACATATAATTTTAGAACCTGAGCTCTCCAAGTCTTCCCAGACAGAAGGGGTGGCAATGCTTTTCCAGAAAGTTCAGCAGGAATCACCAGGCATACCAAAAAAACCCCCCAAAAATACAACAACAAAAAAAACCAAGGAAAACTCAGGTGCTTTCACCCGGCTCAGTTCATCAAACCATGTAGCCTCCCATGAGCCTCAGCCCCCGACGATAGTCTATTGCCTGGTTATTCAGAGAAGGGGGAGGTATATACCAGCAGCATGGGCTCACTGGGGAGTTTGTTAGAAATGTGAAATCCCAGCCTCCCACCCCACTTCTCGACCTACTGAATCAGAATCCGCAGCTTAACAAGTTCCCCACATCGCTATTTGAGAAGCACCCGTCAGTTGAATACCTCTAGCTCAAAATATTATTCAGGTGTGTTGTTCTTTTTAAACTGTGGTAACAGTTAGTGACTTGAAACTCACTTCTGATTCAGGACTGCATAGCTGTTTCAACAGATATGATGAGGTATGATAAAAAAATACAGTGAACGCTGCTGCCGCCGAGTACCATCCAACACTAAGGCAGGATCTTCAATACGGGAAGTGGTGCGTAGAACCTTAGTAACAGTGTGTGACAAGTTTCAACTTGTTTGGTGCAGTCAGTCGGGTGTGAGCTACGGTTGAAAGAAGGTGTGTTTTAAAGTGTGCCGTAAATCATTCCCCATCATGACAACGCTCTGTGTCACACATCACTTCTGGTACAGCAATTTCTGTCAAATAAAAACATTATGATGTGTCCTCATCCATCCTATTCTCTGGATCTGGCACCATGTGACTCCTGGCTCTTCCCCAAAGTCAAAATGACCACGAAAGGTAAACATTTTGAATCGATTCAGGTCATCGAGGCAGCCATGACAGGGCAACTAAAGACACTCACGAAAGAGGACTTCCAGAACTGCTTCAGAGAGTGGTGAGAGCGATGGGATTAGCATGTTTGAAGGGAAGCGGAGTATTATGAGGGGGATTAATGGCAATGTGTCTTTTACTGTGATAATTTTTTTTTTAATTCAGACATTCACTGTATTTTTATTTTATTATTATTTTTTTTTAGCTGAGGCATCCTGCCACCTGTTGGCAGCTCAGCAGCAGCTCAGTTTGGGCTGTGAATCAAACCCGGGACCCTGTTGCTCAGAGCTCAAACTCTTGAGTGAGCTCTTAACCAACTGAGCCACTCGGCCAGCCCTTCCACTGTATTTTTTTATCATACCTTGTATATCTGTGTTAATGCTGTTGTAGTGACATCACAGAATTGATGGCATTTATGAGCTACAGAGTAAATTCTATGTGTTGAAAAATTAGATAAATATGAATTTCACATGACAGTTTAATAGGGGCGTTAACATTTTAACATGTGTAAATCATCTGCTTTCTCATTGGCTTTTCCTGAATAGCGGGATCAGAGAAGAAATTTATGGCAGTCTTTTTTTTTTTTTTCAATGTGGACTTACAAGTGATTAATTTATAAATTTGCTCACTGATTAGGAGGTGACATTGATAATCTGCACTGGTCTTCTAAGACAACTTGGCAAATAAACATAAATGGCTTCCTAGGTTGTTACTTTTAAAAAGTTATTGCCATCTAAAAGATGTAAAGGCAATTTAATGAATACAGACAGCCTGCTAAGCAGCCAAAGAAAAGAGATGCTTGAATTATATATGTCTGTGTGAGTGGACAAGACATGCTTTTCAGGATTAATGATTTAAGATGTTCTTTACATTCCTAGCCTGATTAAGCAAGGTTTAATTCTAAAACAACACTTTTCCCCTTTTCTTGCTTCTTCAAAATGCACCATCTTTCTCTACCCATCCCCTTCAGGATTGATTTTAGGGGGGGGATCTAGGATTCTGCCTGTCTAAAGCCGTAGCTTCTCTCTTTTTATGAAAGGAAGATTATCCCTTTCTTAATTCCTTGTTTTCACTGCTGTCAGATGGGAGGCTTTCAGAAGTGAGTTAGCATTCATTGCGCCTTCCCAGAAGGTGGCTCAACTTTCGATTGAGATGTTCTGGAGGGTTCTGTTAGTGGCATCTCGGCATCCTCCTGTCCGCTCTGACTTTGATGGCTCCTTCCCTTTGCCTGCTCCTTGCACTTCCATCCGCTCCCAGTCAAGTGGCTGCCAGGGCCTGTCATTCACTTGCTTCTCTCCCTCGCAGATCCAGCCTCTCCTTACAATTCACAGGGCTTTATTATGTTCCCTCTTGCTCAGCATTTCACAGTTTGTCCTGCCAGGTTTTAATAGGTATTCTGCCTCCTCTCGACCCCTAAAAAAATTTAATTGGTCAGAAAAGAGTGCAAAATGCTGATTTAGACAGATTTAAACATGATTCTCGGTGTCGGTTTAATCACAGGACCACACAGAACCTTTTTAATACGCTATCGTGGAGGGGGTTGGGTTGTTGTGTGCCTCATCCCCCAATCTTTTTTCTTAGGAGAGCCTTCTTGGGAAGTATGTAGCAAAAACAGTGGTCAGTGGAATGTATTTTCTGACCCCTACCTGGGTAGCTTTCCTACATGCCTCTCTGTAGCCTTTGCTCTGCCCAAGGAGCCCATGTGATGCTGCAGATTTGGTGTCCTCAAAATCATCCCAAATTTACCACCACCACCACCAATAGCTGACTTCTACTGATCACTGACTTTTACTGCCAAACTTTTTACAAGCATTTTCTCAGAAAAGTTCCCTGTGAACTCAAGTTCAAATGCCTTTACCTGATAGTTAAGGTCATCTGTGCTCTTGGACCAACAACCAGCAACCACACTTCCCCCTTTTCGCTGCATTCAATATCATCCTCTGTGCTTGGTTTTTCTTTATATTCCTTATACCCCCAAATACACCACACCATTTGCTTTTTGATTTGTCTGTCTTTCCTCCACTACCATGCCAGCTCCGTGAGACTTGGGTGTTTGTTTTGTTCATGCTGTATCTGAAGCACTTTCGACAATGCCTAGCAAGTAGTCAGGTGCTCAGGAAATGTTTCAAGTACAGGCTGAATGAATGACAGCATTCTCAGTTTCATCTCCTGCCTGTGCTCAGTGCTGATTCTCTGCCCCTTCCTTGTTTGTTCACCACTTTTTTAGCCCTTAGATCTGTCATCTTCTCTCTCCACTCTTCAGAGTCTAACTCTCTAAGTATAATACCATTTCTTCCGAAGTCTTTTCTAATCGCAAGCCTTCCCTGATTGTGAGGGTCCCTCTCTTTGGACTGTTGTTGCTCATACCTGTCTTATCAGTAAGTACATTCTGCCTTTGTAGTGAAGTTACTTTTAAGTTGAAAAAGGATCATGGGGTATTCCTGTTTGCCTCTCACATCACTGTGGAATATGCCCAGGAAATTTAGAAGTGAGTGGAACAAACCCATCATTGTGCTTCCAGGAAAGTAAGCACCATTGTATCTCAGGCCACACAAAGGGGACTGCCATAGTGCTCTCCAGGCTTCTGCATTGTCACTTGAGCCCTTGAGATGTCCTCAAGAGGCTGCTGATGGGAATTTTTATTTCCCCAAAGTTTCTTTCTTTCTTTCCTTTTTTTCCTAAAAGGCATTTCTTTTGTATGGAATAAAGCTTGGTTTGCAAAAAAAAATGTCAGCTGCTCATCACGGTCAGAGAGAATGGTCTAAGAATTCAGAGATGGGAGGGTTGTGAGGGGCTCGAGCTGGTTGTCTTTTTGGGTTTCATGTTCCACATTTCATTCTTTTTTTCCCCTCTGAGCAAGCAGGTTTCCCAACTTAGGGGGAATCTATTTAACATTTTTCTCCCACTATCTTTGTTTATTTCTCTTTGCTATTTGCGTGCCCTCCCTTCCCTCAGAGAGAATTCAGATACTCCTACAATGTATAAGCAAATGCTGGCAAACGGCGGTGCTTTTTTTTAGCAAAGTACGTTGTCTTGGGCAGTGCCCGGCCCCACGAGTGTTTTAAGGCTGCTGATGCTGGCTTTCCACCGAGCCACAGGAAAGTGTGTCGTTCTTTCTCTTCCACAACATTTCTCCCGTCCCCAGGGGGCTGAGAGGCAGCCAAGCCATAACTTGTCCTCTCTCTCATAAACCCTCCTTAATCCCCCAGGCCCTCTCTAATACAGCTTTTCCATTTATTCAAACATTACCACTTCTAGAATTGTTCTGTTCCAAAGTGGGGATTAACCAAATGAATAAAAATATGTATTTATTTGGGAGGGAGGATAGCAAAGGCTTAGAACCAGGCAGACTTTCTTCCCCGGATTTTCCCATTTACTAATTGTGTAACCAGAGTCAGTTTCCTTTTCTAAGCCTCAGTCTCTTCATCTGTGAAATGGGGATAACAATGCCTGCTTCATAGTGTTGTGGCAAGAACCAGATCAGAGAGTTCATGTAAAACTTGGAGTGCAGCGTGTAACAGCTGGTGATCACTTTCTAAATGGCCGAGATATCGCAGATGTTGCTGTCTGCTTTTCTGGCATTTGAGGGTCTAGGGCCCGAATCTTTTTATCCTTGACCACTGGTCAAATAATTTTTCTTTCAAAGACAAATATGTGAGATTTTGCCTTTACAAGCCATTCAACTAAGTAATGCAAGGAGCAAATCATGACTGGTCTCGGTCTGCCACATTCACACATTTAAAAGAAAAGGACCATGTATCAAGGTTACTTTCTAGAGCACAGTGGCAAGGAGTATATTTCTTGGGAGTCTGGCATTTCCTATTGGCCTGGAAGCAGACTCGTAAGCAGAGGGGGTCCTTTAGGTGTTGCTTGGTATGTTGGGTGGCATTTCCTGGAAGATGTGGTGAGATTCTTAAATACAGGGACCTCCCTGGAGCACGAGGATGACCTGAGTGTGTGCTCTGCAGCAGCGGCACCAGAACGAGCTCTGCCTAGGAGAATGGGGCTTCTCCAAGGTGACACAGGTAACGCTGGCACATTTCTGCATTCCACTTCCTTCTCTGCAGGTCGCAGGGACTGGGCTGGATTATCTCTGAGATCTTCCCACTGAAGATCCCATTTTCCTGTCCCCATTTTAGAGCTTTTTTGTGTTTCCTATAAGGGCATCTTCACCAGTCACCGCCCTGGTGGGCTGGCTTTTACACTGAATGCTTTGGTATGAAAGGCACAATTCTTTCAGGTGGACCTCAACATTCCTCGTTTACCTTGCCTCTTTTGTTCCCGCTTACTCTCTTCTTGAAAGGTGTCTAAGTAAAGCCCTCAGTGATGAATCAGGTGAACTCTCTTGTTGATGGAAGTCCATGACTGGGGAGGTTTCACTGCTTTTCCATCTCGGGCAGACTCTGTTCCCTCCTGACTGCCTCTTTCCTTTTGATCATTCACATCTCCTGTCCTGCAGTTTCCATGAAGTTTCATTATATTCTCCTTCATCACGCCTTTCCCTTTGTGATCTAAGATTTTCTGTAGATAGCACCAATTTCTCGCAACCTGCCATGGAAAGCAGTGCTCCTTGAACAGGGTCCAGTTATTAAAACTCAAGGTCACAAGGACCCTGGTTCCCTGACTCTGGTTCTAGTGCTCTCGCCACTTGGCTACTCAAGGCAGAAATTTAAATTCGTAATGATTTATGAGGCACACTGCACCTGATTAATGGAGCAATATTTCCCTTCCTACTGTGGATTTGTTATTCTTTTTCTGAGTGAAAAATTGTCACAGGGATGAAATCCTCTTTGGGTGCCAGAGAATGAGCAAAAAATGGCTGAGTGTGTACATAAAGTCTCCCAGGAAGATCATATTTTTGAAGGTATTTATTATTCATGTCTTTTTGTCATTGTCATGTCTTAAGTGTTTACTTGGGCTTCTAGCTTTTTGCTTTTCCAAGGACACGGCTGGTCCTTTCTAGAAGAGCCCGACAGCCATCGTCTTCACAATAGCTCATTACTGTCCAGGTTATTTAAGACATGGAGGAAATATTTATCACAGCAAAGCAACTTATAAGCCTATCTGTCCCCTCAGGCATGGGACTTGACCACACCACACGTTTGTGGCCCTCCTCTGGCTGAAAGGGTCAGGATTGTTTATCAAGCATTGTGGTAGGTGAAGATGGACCCTTTCTTAGACTCTGAAATGCCCAGAAGCCTTTGATAATATTGAGAGTGATGCAGCTGTGTGATTCTGAAGGCTGAGCCTGAGGCTTCAACCAGCCTGTGCCAAGGAGGACACATGCTGAGGATGCTGACTGCAGCCTCTGGCAGAAACAAAAGACACCAGTGGACTGAAACCGTTTACATTGGAAATAGAATGCCTGTGTATGTCTGAGTTCGTGAAACTAACTAGAAACATGACAAGTTATTCTGAGCTTTGGTCAGAGGTTTCCAATCATCAACTAGCCAAAAACAGCGTCCACTGGAAAAATGAAGAGGTCCAGAGGTTTCGTCAGCACTTTCCCTAATTCTTGGGTGCATTTTGGCTATTGAATTATATCTTCATTTTCTTATTTATCTGAAGCCAAAAGTGTAAGTCCCATTATGTGGTCATTCATAAACATTTGAGAGAGATCTTCATATTGGAAAAGTTTGTACAAGTATTTTTAGAATTCTGAGAAGGGAATTGCTGCATCTTATGATACACACTTTTTTTGAGGTGTTGGCATGCATCTGGTCTCCAGAAATTGGGAAACCATTTTTATATTCCTTTCTTAATGATTTCTGGTGTCTCTTCCCTTAGATCTTCAGTAATTGATGTAGATCATTCTTTTTCATGTTGTCAATCTGATAGGTGGAAAATGATATAGAATTATTGCTTTAATTTGCATTCCTTTGAATACCATTGGAAATGTATTTTCTTGTGGCTATTGCCTATGCGTGTCATATGAAGTTGCCTGTACTTGAAGGACACCTAGAACGTTCTCCCCTCTCATCCTTTCCTTTTTGCCGCCAGAATAACCTCAATAAGCCGGGCACTCCATTGCTTCTTCTCCAGAGCCCCCATATACCTATGGGCTGGCTAGTGAGCTCATGGGGAGATGGACCACCCTCTGGAGATGCTCCCAGCTCAGGGTCTCACTTGCCTGTGCATGTAAATCAGATGGAATGGCAACATCCAGCAAACAAGCCCATCTGGGGAAGGAGATTTCAATTAGGTATATTCTTTCTTCACTTCAGTAAAACAAGGAATGAGTCCAGGCAGGGGGGGTTCACATCTTAATTTCTCAAATCAGACCTTTCTGTGTTTTGTTGTTGCTTTAGCTTGTCCTGTGTTGATGACTTTTAAACAAAAATTTCATTTTGTTTAAAACAATAAACATGGCTTTCCTTGAGTGACATCCTTTGCCTTCTATTGGGGTGTGACTTAGACAGAGGCAGCTATATTCTATCTCAGGTCAGTGACTCTGACCCCCTTCACTTCTCATTTTCCTCTGTCTGAGGATGCTTTAGGCTGTTGAGTTTGAGAGAAAGATGTGGTAAAGTATGAAAATCTTCCCTTTTTCGGTGTTTGTCTAAAGGTGGATTCCTTGGATATGGTCAACTTTTTCTATTTCCTATCTTTAAGACCTTTCCTACTGGCTTAACGAGTTGGCTCGGCCTTTGTTAGTGGTGTGGAGATGTCAGTTCTGTGGTCTGCAGTCAGGGTGGCCTTTTCAACGTTGAGAATGAGCTATAAACCCAGGCAGATGCTGATCAGGAGAGACGTGAACCCAGACCTGGCCCAGCCCACCTGAAAATGTGTCTATTCATATCCCTCAGGAATTTTCTTGTGCTATGTGGGTGGACAGTTCTCTTGGAACACCAAGATTATGAAAAGGAGAAAACAGAGGGCAGGAACCGACTACATGAACCGAACCTGCCCTGACCAGCTCAGGAGACGTTGGGCACAGGCTTACACCCTGCCTGCAGGGCCCTGTCTCCTCCACTAGAGGGCACTCTCGTCACTGTTAAAGCAATACAACCCCGGAAAAACTAGTGGTTTCTTAGTCAAAGTCCCCAGAAGCTCACTGCGTGCAGTTAAGATGCTACTTTGTGTCTCAGCTTCCACTCTCAATGTGTGTTATGAACTTAAAAGCACTCTCCAACCCAGCCAGGTGTGGGGCAGATTAGCATCTGGAAACTCCTGTTGTAAATTAAGTACAGTCCCTGCTTGTTTGTGTTTCATTAATGAAATGTGACTGTAACCCTGGGGCTGTTTTACACTTACAAGGAGCAGCATCCACCTTTGAAGTATTGTACTACTGCTCTCCTCCTTTGCCCACTTGTTTTAAATGTGGCTGCAGCACGGTCGTGTTGAGGTCGGGCATGAGATGAGGATTCAATCCACTGTGTTGATCCTGCTCATATGAGGGAGGGCTGAAGAGTGTGTGGTCAGTCAGACCAGGAGAGTTTCCATTTAGAGAGGATTTAA
>NW_017731434.1:2007602-2029934 GCF_001890085.2 Hipposideros armiger
CTTTGGGATGCGTCTGCACAGGGAATTGGCCTCTTCTCCTTCATGTATGTATTGAGTCAGTTATTTATTTATATCAGTATGGGCTCATTTATTTTATGCCTTGGGTTATTTTGTTGCCCAGCTTGTTTCGCCTTTGGCCACCGCGAGCGCCTTCAGTTGGCTCTGGAGTCCCTTTGACCTCCCCCATGATTGTGACTGTGCTGTTGTGGAGCATTTTCTTACTGTCTGACACTAGGAGATACCCCATGCTCATCTTGTGCATCTCTTGCCCTAGCCCTAGAATCAATCATTTCTCCAAGGAGCCCTGGTTCCACCCTCCCCCCACTTTTTAAAAAGATTTTTATCAAAATATAGCTAACATACAATATTATATTAGTTTCAGGTATATGCAATAGTTATTCAACATTTGTATACCTAAAGAAGTGATCACCATGATAATTCCAACAACCATCTGACACTGTACCACTCTATCACAATATTATTGACTATATTCGCTATGCTGTACATTACATCCCCGTGACTTATTTGTTTTATACCTGGAAATTTGGAACTCTTATTCCCCTTCACATCCCCCCCTTTAATTTTTCAGTTACAGTTGACATTCAATATTATTTTATATTAATTTCAGCTGTACAACATAGTGATTAGACATTTATATAATTTAAGAAGTGACCTCCCTGACTAGTGTAGTACCCATCTGACACCATGCATAGTTATTACAATATCATTGACTATATTCTCTATGCTATACCCTACATCACTGTGACTACTTTGTTGTGTTTGTTTGTTTGTTTGTTTGTTTGTTTGTTTAAAGGTTTTATTGGGGAATTGGGGGAGGGAACAGCAGTGGGGAATCGGGAAGGGGAACAGACAAGTTGCTGTCCTTTTGTTCTTCAGTCTAGCTGTGGAGGACGTCACTTCACTGGCCCATGTTGGTATTTTGATCATTGTACTCTTCCTGGGTGAGGCACATTGTTCCTCGGCCATTGGATAGCCGCTCATGGCGGCTCAAGGCAGCTCACGCTGGCTGCTGGGCACTCATGGTAGCTTACATCAGCCCACTGCAGCCCCACGGCAGCCCACTGCAGCCCCGCTGCAGCCTACACTGTTGCCAGCAACTCACGGCAGCCCAGCTCCAGGTTAAGCTGTTGTTCACCATCTTAGCTGTAGAGGGCGCAGCGTCACTGAGCCTAATGTGGGATCTGAACTGGCGGCCCGGCTGCTCAGAGCTCTCACTCCTAAGCCAACTCTTAACCAATGAGCCGATTGGCCGCCCCCCCTCCCCCCACCCCGTGACTACTTTGTAACAACCATTTTGTACTTCTTAATCCCTTCCCCCTTTTCACCCACCTCCTTAACCCCTCTTCCATCTGGCAACCATCACAATGTTCTCTGTATCTGTGAGTCTGTTCTGTTTAGTTAGTTAGTTTGTTTGTTTTGTTTGATTCCTTCTAGTGCATTCTTTATTTCAATTATTGTATTTCTCACTTCTGGCTGGTTCTTTGTTATGGTATCTGTGTCCTTTTTTATGCTTGTGATCTCTCTGTTGAAGAGTCTCACTAAGTTCCTTCAGCATCCTTATAACCATTGTTTTGAACTCTGTCTCTGTAAGTTGCTTGCCTCCATTTAGTTCTTTTTCTGGAGTTTTCTCCTGTTCTTTCATTGGGGACATATTTCTTTGTTTCTTCATCTTGGCTGCCTCTCTGTGTTTGTTTCTATGTGTTAGGTAGGGATGCTAAATCTCTCATTCTTGCCTGGTGGCCTTATGTAGTAAGTGCCCTGTGGGGCCCAGTGGCATAGTGTCCCTGGTCACTTGAGCTGGGTGCTCCAGGAGTGTTCCTTGTGTGGGTTGTGTGTGCTCGCCTGGTATAGTTGAGTCTTGATTGCTGTTAGCATGTCAGTGGGTGGTACTGACCCTCTGGCTGACTGGCTGTGGGGTTTGGCCACTTTCACAGTTTATGGGCTGCTATAGGGGGGTCTTACCCCACGGGCTCTGGTGCCCGTTGAGCCCACCTTTTGTGTGTGTGCCACTTGTGGGGCTAATTGGGTGGTGCTCTGCTGTCATTTAAAGACAACCTCCAAGTATATTCATCTTGGGGCCTCCTGGGAGTGGCTCCAGTGCAGGCCTAGGTCACTCACTGCCTGTGACTGGCCAGGGGCTACCTCGTAGGAGCTACAAAATGATCCATGGTTGGTTGCTGCCTGTGCTGTACCTGGGGGTACATGGGAAAGGCCACGCTGTGAACCGAGGATGGTTGCCGCCAGTACTGGGTCTGGGATAGCTCCTCAAAAAACCAGGACACCTGGAGACCTGCTGCCACCTGCCAGCTTCCACAGGTTCAGTCAATGATAAAGCCTCCTGTGGTATGCGAGTTGGGTGAGGCAGGGTCTGAGTGAGTCAGCTGGGTTGAGCCGTGGAGCTCGTCAGGCCAATCAGTTTCAGATTTGGCCAGTGGGGGCTGACTCAACACAGGAAAGATGGCTCCTGTCTACTGGCTGCACAATAGAAGGGTCCCACACAGGGAAAATGGGGACTGTTTCACCAGTCCTCACCCTGAAGTTATACAACTCAGTCTCTCCCCCTATGTCTCGGATGCCCCCAGAGTCACCATCCTAGTCACCTCAGAGTCACCTCTGCCGGATCCTAGGGTGAGTTTCTGCGCGGGCCCTTTATAAGAGGATGTCTGGGTTTCCTGCAGCCTTCTGTCCCACTTGGATGGTTGCAATCCCCACTGTTTTTCACAGCCAGAAGTTTGGGGGGTCCTCTGCTTGGCACCAGTACTCCGGGCTGGGGAGCCTGGTGAGGGGGGCTGGGGTCCAGCCTGTTTTCTTTCTCTGCCCCTCCTACCAGTCTCAATTGTGTCTTCTTCTTTGTATCCTTAGTTATAAAACTTCTGGTCACCTAGATTTCAAATGGTTCTCCAGGTTGATTGTTCTGTAATACAGTTGTAATTTTGATGTGTTCACAGGATGAGACAAGCACGGCACTTATCTACTCTGCCATCTTGGCTCTCCTTCCCTGGTTCCTTTCATTGGAGGGTAATAGAAAGCAAGATGTTGGCTGTAGCTGTGCTTGTTGCTACAAGGGTACTGTTCTTTATAGTTCCTCTCAGCTGACAGAGCAGGGAAATGTATGTGTATACACCAACCCATAAATATATCTACGCTTGAACCACACAAGTTTGAACTGCATGGGTCCACTTATATATGGATTTTTTTCAATAAATACCTATACTGCTTTGATCCTTGGTTGGGAGTCTGCAGATACAAAGGGCTGCCTATATGCATTAGTCTATGACATTTTATGTAGGGGCCTTGAGCATCCATGGATTTTAGTATCTGTGAGGATCCTGGAACCAATCTCCTGTGGATACCAAGGGACAACTAAATTTTGAGGGACAACTTAATTTTGGGGAGTCAACTAAATTATGTGGATTTTCAACTGCATGGGGGCGTTGCTCTTAACCTCTATGTTGTTCAAGGATCAACTCTATACATAACATCTGTATCTGTATTAAACCTGAGTTCATACTAACATCACCAACTGCAGTCCATTACCACATGATCATTATAGCCTCCTCCTGTGTTTATCTGTAACTTTCTACTCCAATGGTGATAAACTTGGTTCCCACATCTTCCATGCATTATCATAATTGTTCAATTCCAGTACACTCGTATAGCAGTATTAAAATTGTTAAACCATTCCCCCATGGAAAATTGCTTTATCAATGAGAATGTACTGCTTATGTACAGTTTATTTTGCCTTTAGTTTTACAAACTCTACTCATTTCCAAAATTACTTAGGCAGCAACTTTTTTTCTCCAACCCCTTTAGTGAGGTTGTTTCATAAGTTTGTAATACAGTTAGATTGTTTGGTCACATTCTGTGTTTCATCCTGGGATTCCCCTGACCTTTGAAGTGATATTTTAAAAAGTTTACATATGTTAAGTTTCATTTTCTTGTGCAGTCAATTTCAGTGGGTTTTGACAAGTGTGTATTGTCATTATCCATTATTACAGTGTCATACAGAAATGCTGCACCACCCTAAAAATTCTCTGTGCTTCACCTATTCAACCCTCTCCTTAATCCCTGGCAATCACTGATTTTTTACTGTTCATTTTCCGGAATGGCATATAGTTGGAATAATACAGTATGTCATCTTTTCAGGCTGGCTTCTTTCACTTAGCAGTGTGCATTTAAAATTTATTCATATCTTTTCTTGACTTGATAGCCCGTTTCCTTTCATAACCAAATAGTATTTCATTGTATGGCGATACCCCAGTTTGTTTATCCATTCACCTATTATATTTAAGGACATCTTGTTTGCAATTCAGAATAAAACTGCTATAATATTTGCATGCAGGTTTTTGTGTGGACATAGTTCTGAAATAATTAAGTAAATACCTATGAGTGTGATTTCTGGATTGTATGCTAAAACTAGATTTAGCTTTGTATGAAATTGCCAAACTGTCTTCCAAATTGGCTGTACCATTTTGCATTGCTACCAGCAAAGAATGAGAGTATGTTGTTCTGTTTCTTTATTAGCGATTGGCACTGTCAACTTTTCTTGGATTTTAGCCATTCTAGTGGGTATGTAGTAGCATCTCATTGTTGTTTTATTTTGTAATTCCCTAATGACAAATGGGGTTAAACATTTTTTCATATTCTTGTTTGCTATCTATATATCTTTGATGAAATTCTGCTCAGATCTTGGCAAAATGGTACAGCCAATTTGGAAGACAGCTGTTCAAAGACATCTTGGTTGCTTCTGAATTTTAGCAATTAAGAATAAAGCTGCTATAACATTTACATGCAGGTTGGGCTTTTGTCCAGTTTTAAAGTCCAATTAATTGGACTTTCTTATTGTTGAGTTTCATGAGTTCTTTGGATACAAGTCCTTTGTCAGATATATGTTTGTAAATATCTACAAACTTCTGTGGCTTGTTTTTTTCATTCTTTTAGCAGTGTCTTTAGCAGAGCAGAAGTTTTTAATTTTAATAAAGTCCAACTTAGATTGTGCTTTTGATGTCTCTAAAAACTCACCTTCAAACCCATGGTCCTCTAGATTTTGTCCTTTATTCTCTACTAAAAGTTTTACTGTTTTATATCTTACATTTAGGTGTATGATCCATTTTGAGTTAATTTTTGTGAGAGATGTAAGATCTGTGTCTCCTTTTATTGTTTTGGTTTTTTATTTCTTTTGCATATGGATATCCTGTTGTTCCAGCACCAGTTGTTGGAAAGACTACTTTTTCCATTGAATTGCCTTTACTCCTTTGTTAAAGATCACTTGATTCTGTGTGGATCAGATTGTGTTCTCTGTTCTGTTTCATTGATCTATGTGTCCGTTCTTTGATCAATACTGTGCTGCTTTGATTACTGTAGCTTTATTATAAGTTTTGAAATCGGTGAGTGTGATTCCTCCAACTATGTTCTTCAGTTTTGTGTTCGCAGTTTTAGTCTTTTGCTCCAGGCATGGTTTTAAGTACTTTATACATATTAACTCACTTAATCCTCACAGTAACCCATAAAGAGCGCCCCAAAAGTTAAGCAGCTTGTTCAAAGTCAGAGCATGTAAGAGGAAGAGGCAGGATTCAAATCTTTGTGGTGTGGCTGCAGAGGCTGGATCATAACCACCCAGCAGATGGCCTCTCACTGTAACAGAGAATGAATCCGTGTTTATTTTTGACAACTTAGTGAAAAGATTTCCTGGGCCCATTTTCTTGGGAAATAGGCAGTGAGTAGGGAGTTTCAGAGTTCTTGCTTTACTATCAGAGACTTGGGTTGACACCTGGCTCCACCAATGACGAGCCGCAGGACCCTGGGCAAACATGAGCTCTAAAGTCAGAGGCTTCACCTGTAAAATGGGAACACAATAGACACTTACTGGTGTCTTGCTGGCTTACTGAACAATTCTTCTTTTCTGCAATGGTGGAGTGTCTGCACAGTGCAGTTCTGCTCTCTGGCCACAGTAACTGATTGAGTCAGGTCAATTAACTTTCCTAGCCTAGGAATTTGAAAACTTTTACTTTTTTTTTTTTTTGAAATAAACATTTTTTTCTTTGTTTTGTATTTTATTTTTTTATTGTGAAATAGACATTTTTTAAATTAGTTTCAGCTGTACAACACAGTGCAATAGTTATACTTTTTACCCTTCAAAGTGACAATCCCTCTCCCCCAATCCACCGCTCCACTCCCCCCAATATCATACATATCTATTACAATTCCCTTGACTCCACTCCCACACTATACTCCACGTCCCGTGACTATATATATATTCAGTTATAGTTGACATACAATATTATACAACATCAGCTTCAGGTGTACAGTGCAGTGATCAAGCCTCTACCCCATCCATGAAGTGGTCTCCCTAACAAGACACGTGACCATCTGACACCTTACAAAATATTTACAATGTTATTAATTATATTATCCGAACTGTCTTTCATATCCCTGTGGCAATACTGTAGTTACCTATTTATGCTGTCTAATCCCTTCCCTTTCTTCCTCATCCCCACCCCTCTCCCAGCTAGCAACCATCAGTTTTTCTTCTATATCTCTGAGACTATTTCTGTTTACTTTGCTCGTTCATTCAGTTTTTTAGATTCCACATGTAAGTGAGATCATATGGTATTTGACTTTCTCCGACTGACTTATTTCACTTAACATAATAGCCTCTAGGTCCATCCATATCTTTGCAAATGGTACGATTTCATTCTTCTTTATAGCAGAGTAACACTACATTGTATAAATGTTCCTTAATCCAGTCGTCTACCGATGGGCATTTTGGTTGTTTCCAAGTCTTGGCTATTGTAAATAATGCTGCCATAAACATAGGGGTGGTTATATTTTTTTGAATTAGCGTCTTGGGTTTCCCTGGATAAATACCCAAGAGTGGAATTGCTGGGTCATACGGTAGTTCCATTTCCAGTTTTTTGAGATACCTCCATACTGATTTCCATAATGGTTGTACCAATCTGCAGTCCCACCAACAGTGCACCAGGCTTGCCTTCTCTCCACAACCCTCTTTTACTTTTTATATTTTGGAACCTTACATGACCACTTAACCTTCATAGTTGATGTCTTTCCGTAGAGAGGGGCTAATGACCTCTTCCTACTCTCCAGTATTGTTAAGAATTAGTTGCCTTTCAGACCTCAGATTTTCTCCAATCTCCAATGCTTGGGTTACGATTCATTCTCCAAGGTTCTCAGAAGTTATAGAGTGCTGGAGAGGGAATGAAAGTAATGCTTTCTCTGTCACTTGAGCGTAAAGCGTAAACTAAATCAGCACTCAGCAGTGATGTTATTAAAGGGATTCAAGCATTAATAAAGTGTCTAAACTAACAGACCTTAAAGACTTTTTGCAAACCAGAAAATTTTAGTTGGACCAAAGTTCCCAGAGCTAGTAGCAGCAGAGCGGGGCCAGGGCGCAGGTCTTTTTACCCTCCATTTCCCTGCTTCCAAGCTTCCTGGTCCCGTCCTCGTCCTTCACCAGGAGCTGCAGAACAAATGACAGGTTCCCTAGAGGGTGGAACAGATGCTGTGGGTTTTCATTTAATGATGGGACCTTTGGAGGTTTTTCTCTCTGCTAATGACCACAGCAGAAAGGCGCTTTGCATACTGCATTGAGATCTAAATTTATATAGCAGATGGGCTGACAGTGACGTTATAAAGTGCATTTTGGGGAGATAATTCCCAATCTCCAGAGGAAAGAGGTGTCAAATTCAATTTTACTGAGGAGCTGATCTGTAATTTGGCTTTTCCAGCTCTGGCCTGCCCTAGCAATGAGCCACATCATTTGCCTTGAAGGGCCACCTCTTGATTTGGACACAGTTGTGCCGATGCCAGGTTAACATGGTGCCGAATGCTGAGTCCGTGTACTCATACTGGTTTGCCTTTCTAAAATGCTGTTTAATTATAGCGGTGTCCATTAGTGTTTCCATTAAATATTATCAAGCTTTCATCAAAAACCCTGAACTGAACTTTCAAGTTGATCAGAAAAAGTTGCGGAAATTGACATTTGCCAGTGTCAACTGGCCAGAGACAGCACTTAGCTTGGGGAACAGGTCCAGAATTTATAAAGCCTTCCAAAAGTGTGCTCCCCAATCCTCTAAAATTCCTTGTGGGCACATTGTTGTCCAAATTTACATCTCATCACGTTGGCTTTGCTGCTTGCCAGTTGTATGGGTGGGGATGTTACTTAACCTCTCTCAGCCCATTTCTCCATTGTAAAGTAGTCAATCACCCAAACCCACTGGGCGATTCTGAGAATAAATAAAATAACCCATATCAAAGATGCTGAGCCCCCTGCCTGGCTTATGGCAGGTCCTCAGTAAATGTTTAATTTGAATCTGTTGCACATGCATTATCTATTGTAGCGAGGTAAATCTCTCTGTACCACGAAATGCCATTTTATTCCTGCCTCCATGCATTTGCTTATGAGCAGGAGGAGGGGATGGCCTAATGGTTAAACAATGTGCCTTTGGTATCAGGCCCATCTGGCTGGAGATTGACTTCTTCGTTGTGGGACATGGGCAAGTTAACTGACCCCTTTAAGCCTCAGTTTCTTCTCTTGGTAAAATGGATGAAATAATGGCTCCTACCTTACAATCTAGTACGGATGAAATGAGATTAGGCTTGTGAACACTGAGTCAAGATACCTGTGAGTCAATTTATTGAGCTTCTATTATGTGTGAGTCCTGGAGATAGAGTGGTAAGCAAGCTGGAAAGTCCCTGCCATCCTTGAATAGCAAGGTCCAACTAATGTACAGTTGATCTTTTTGAACAACACAGATTTGAAATGCGTGGGTCCACTTATACACAGATCTTTTTTCCCAGTAAATACAGTTGGCCCTTCGTATCCACGGATTCCACATCTGTGGATTCAACTAACTGTAGATCAAAAACAGAATTTTTGATCCACAGTTTGGAATCCACAGATGCGAAGGACCAACAGTAGTTAAGCTTTTGAGGAGTCAAAACTTATACACAGATTTTGAACTATGTGTGTGTGAGGGGGTCAGTGCCTGTAATCCCCATGTTGTTCAAGGGTCAGCAGTGTAACTATAACAGTTACAAACTTTCCGCTAAATAACTGCAAATAATTCAGATGTATAGAGTATTAAGAGAAAAATAAGTGTTGTGGGAGCATTTAGCCAGGAAACCCAGCTGGGTCTGCGGATGGATCATTTAAGACTTCATAGAGGACGTGATACTGAAGGTCAGTGTGAAGGACAAAGAGAAGGTAACCAGAGCCGGCAAAGACTGGTCCAGGCAGGGGGAATAGCGTGTGTTTGAACTCAGAGACAGGAGAGCATGTGGTACATTTTGAAGGGCTGAGGGAAGTCCAGCGTGAGCCTGGTAGGTGCTCAGTAAATGACAGTTGTTATTCTAGATTCCTCCTCAGTCTGCTGAATCCAAACTGAACACTGAGGTGCCTTCCATCAGTGTCATTTCCCCCCTTTTTATGAAGCTTTCTTTACTTCAGTACTGATTCCATTCTACTCTAAAAACCTCTAGCATTTTAGTCTGTACTACATGTTTCAACACTTAATTATATGCTTTAAAAAATTGTCCTTAAAGTTTATGTGTCTTATGTTACCAAGAAAGACAATGGAAAGTTCCTTGAGGGAAGTGTCTGATTTTATATTACCTGGGTCTCCTGAGGGCTGAACATAATGCTGAGTCTGTAATGATCAACAGATATGTAATGTTTGATGTTTGAAATAAGCCATCTACCTAAAAAATTATAGTGCAATCTGGGCCACTTATTAAAGTTGGGAGGGTGTGCATTTTGGATCACAACGGGTGGATTGAACCCTGACTCTGCCATTTCCTATACGTGTGATCTTAGACAATTTACTCTTTTTGAGCCTCAGTTTTCTTGAATAGAAAAATGAAGTTGCTGCTCTGGTTCATTGACTACAAGACTCACTTAATTTTCTTCACATTTTAATGTTTAGTGTTTCTGAAACTTGGATGTGTCTTAAAATGAATGACATGTTGCAGTTCGATTGGCAATGTTTTCTTTTTGTTTTCATTCTTGGTGGTTCAAAATTATACTGTCTCACATTCAGTGACATTTTAAGATTTGATGAAATACAGTAACTTTTGTTAGTATTATTGTGAAAATTCAAGATAATGTATGCAGTTTATCTGGCATTTACCTGATGTTGCCTTAACAGTTAAAAGGTAGCTAGCTGTGCACTATAAAACCAGTCTCACGACCCAGGACAAACTTTGCAAGTTGCCAAAGTAAGAGGCGATGACATTTTAGCATTTTTCTGTATCAAACAAGCCAGTTTAATTTACAAATGGAGTTTTGATACACTCAGGATGGTAAATAAGTATTGGAGGAGGTCTGGTAAAAGGCAGACAAACCACAATAGCTCATTTCCTTTTATTGATCTGAGCATAAAGCATTGCTGTCGCATCTTAGAAATTAAAATCCTCAATTCACAGTAGAATAGTCTGGTGCAATCTGAAAAGATGTTTTCATGGTCTCTCAGGAGTAAATAATATGAATTTTTAAACATTCCCCAGGAATAATTTACATGCTTTTGCGTGTTCTAAAGGCATCGGGATACACAGTATTTCTAACAGTAGAGGGAACAGTGAAATGTTTGGGGAAAAGTATAATAGTGGAACTAAATATTGGTAGAAATGTATTTTTCAAGGACTAAGTATTTCATTTGTTCTTAGCCCAACACGTATTCACTGAGGGGTGCGTGCATGTGTGTGTGTGTGTGTGTTTATGTGTGTTTCAGAGTGTTATCCCAGATAATAATATATAGAGATAGACTACAATCTCCTACTTTCAAATTCTCTATACTTGCAACTGAGAACTTCTGCCTCTTAACCCCTCTTGGCATATCTGTGCTAGAACTATTGACGTTATTTTTGGTGTTCTGCATTAAATATTAAAAAAAATCTTTTCCTAAGTGATTATAGAATGTTCTAGTTAATTTTATGAATAGTATACAAATCCTAAAAATCATAGACAAGCACAAAGAAAAAAAACCAGAGCTAATCACTGTTTACATTTTTGTGAATGTCTTTCAATTTATTTATTTTTATACCTATATACATATATTATAAAATTATTATAAATTATGTAATTTGACATAAATATACAAATTAATATATTTATATATAATATAATTTATATATAATTACATATATAAAACATAAAATTATAAAATTGTATATAATATATAATATATTGTATGTGTTTTCTAGTCTATTTTCTTTTTCTTAGCAGTAGATTATAAAAATTTTTTTCTGTATAAATAAATATGTTTCTATGATGTGCCACTTAATGGTATTCGTGGAAGTCTCATTATTTACTTAACAATCTGTTCTTATTGGACATTAAAGTTAATCAGTAAATTATTGATTCTTCTTTGTTGTAAAAAGTGACATCTTAAACATCTTTATGCACCTTTATTTTTGTGCACATTTTGATTACTTTTTATAGTTCTTAGTGGTGTTTTCACTGCATCAATGTTACACTTTTTTTTTTTTTTTAAGACTTTCTACATGTATAACCAGAGTACCCTCCAGAGAGGCTATAAGCAGTTTACACTGCCTTGGAGATTTTTGGGAGTACATATTTTTCTGTATCCTCTCCCACTGGATCATCTCATCTTTTTTAATTTTTATTTTATTTTTTTTAACATTTGTAGCCCATTAGATGAGAATATACTTTTATGGTTTATTTGCATTTTTAAAACTTTTTAGGGGCTAAATATTGCAAAGCTAACATTTTAGAAAAAAACAGAAAATATGAACTATCTTGATTTGATCCATTTGGTTTGAATCCCTTGAGGCAGCTGCCCTGAGGGATAGGAGTTTGGGCTTGGCCTGGCCAGGATGGGGACCCAGTTAGCAGAGGAGTGAAATTAAGGTAGTTTCAGAGAATCCTGGGCCTTGTAAGAAAAATACCAAAAGATGGGAAAGAGGTACAGAAAAGAAGAAACAAAGAAAGCAAGGACTTAAAAAAAAAAGATGTTCCCCTAGGTTTATGCTTTGCCATGAAAAGAAGAATGGGAATTTCTTTTTCCTCTGTAAGCTGCCTTACCCCTTGGCCACTATTCCAGAACTCAGACTGGCCTACACTTTGGCTCCCCACGGATGCGATCGCTTTTGTGTGCTCTTTTAAGGAGGAAGATCCCCATCACAATTTTAATATTGCATCTCCAGGAAAAATACTTTCCAAGTTACTAACTTTGGGAACATAAGTTATTGGTCATTTGGGGAACTACTTATCCTTTTATTTTTCCAATTTAAACATTAACAAAGGCAATCTGTGCTGTACCTTGTTTTTTCTCTTGGGTAACTTGATTCTCTAATTATAAATAATGATTATTTAATGTCTGTTAATTCTATCACAGCTTAGGGTGAATTCTAATTAGCCATCTCCCTAAGATATGTGGTTTGTGGCTTGAAAAGTTTTCTAATGCCTTCCTTCCCTGGAACTAATGACTCTGAACCAAGAAAGACTGACACCAAGTTTCATCTTGTGCTGGGCCTGCAAATGCTCCAAAGAGCACACACGCCCTCCTACAGCCTTGCTGCTAAATAGTGACTAAGGCCCAACAACCAGCCTGTCTCAGTATCGTACCTGCTCGGGATTGCACTGAAAATGCTTGATTTGACTTACAAGATGCTCATTTCTGGGAAGTCATAAGCACTGTTCTTTTGACGGAGTCCTAGTAGTCATTTTTCCTAGTGCTTTAAAGAGATTAAAATGTGGTTTTATGGGTCATCATCCTTGTGAAAACAGTTCTAATCCTAATTAATGGTGTAAACTGATTCAGAGGGAGTAAAGAAAGATGTCTTCGACTTCCAATTGAACTTCGGCTAACTGTATTGACTGGTCACCCATTGTCTTAGTCTATCCAGGCTTCTGTAACAAAGTACCATAGACTAGGTGACTTATAAGGAACAGAAATTTATTTCTCATAGTTCTGGAGGCTGGAAGCCTAAGATCAGGGTGCCAGTGTGGTCAGGTTCTGGAGAAGACACCTTCTTCGGATGTACAGGCTGCCTGCTTTTTGTATCCTCAAATGGTGGAAAGAGGGTGAGCTAGCCCTTTGGCCTCTTTTTAGAAGGGTCTTCATCCAATTCATGAGGGCTCCAGCATCACATGGGAGTTAGATTATAATAGATTTCAACATGAATACAGAGGGTGCCCCCAAAATGTATACACATTTTAAGAAAGGAAAACGGTATTAAAATTGTAATACTCAATATATACCAATAACAAAAGATGAATACAAGTCATGTGTATACAGGTTTGGCACCCCATCTATTTAGAGGACCAGACATTCAGTCCATAACACCCATCAGCATTAACTTGTAGACACTTGAGCATTCAACATGACTTTCTGGATCAAATAGCACATCTTTCCTGAGCATAATGGATAAACCAGGCTTAAACATGAGTTAAACAATGCCCCCCTCCCCCAAATATAGTTCTAATTTTACTCTATATAAAGAATGAAACCTCAGACAACATATTTAAAAAATGAAGCATTCTGTTTAGTAGAATTTTCTGATTAGGAGTTAATGGACGGGGAGTTATTGTTTAATGGGTACAGGGTTTCAGTTTTATAGGATAAGAGTTCCGGAGATGGATGGTGGTGATATCTGCACAATAGTGTGAATGTACTTAACCTTCACTGAGCTCTGTACTTAAAAATGATTAAGATGGTAAATTTTAGGTTTTTATATATATATGTTTACCACAATTTTAAAAATGGGATAAATGGGATAAGTTCTCTTTTGGAGAACTTCTTGATCTGCATTTTGACTTTGTAAATATAGAAGATTAAATATAATTGTGTGTGTACTGGCTTTTTGAGGGTGATGATTCTGCATGCGGTTCTTATTTTATAGGACTGGAGAAGGCAGAATGTGTTTTGGACCAGCACATGTTTGAAAAGGAGCTTAAAATTTCTTTATATCATTGTGCATTCCTGTGATTTGCAGTCTTCTCCTCAATGTGCAAAGAGAAAAGTAGTTTGGATCCCAATTAAGTGATTAATTGGGTTTTAGTTTACCTGTGTTTTAGGCTCTACATGAAAAAAATCAGCTACCTAGTGTAGGATTTAAAGAAAACCAATCTTGTATGTAACTGCACAGGAGAAAAACAAGTTTCAGTGCATTTTTCTTTCCATCCATGCTTTCCCTCAGCCATTGTGCTTTGTGATTTTGAGACTCAGTAAATTTTTTTGAAGGTCAGCTATGGGGCAGAGGAGAATTAATATTAAAATGCATTTAATAAATAAGCTGTCAGATGATTCCCTAAGATACCTGAGCAGCTGAAAGTCTCCGTTCCTTTTTCTATCAGATCCTTGCGTGCAGAGGGAACCGTGGTTAATATAGGGTCTCTGTTGGCGTCTCCTAACGGGCCTTCAGTAATCATTTCTACCCCAGCGTTGCTCCGCAGATTTCATCACTCTTGAGTGACGGAGCAATTTTCTCACAGAATATGTCCCCTCCCTGGGCAGAAGGGAGCAGGAATAGTCATCTACCAGTGTAACAGTAGGAGAATAAAAGGAAAATCACAGAATCGGCAGAGAAGGCTTTGCACAAACCGACCCCATGTTGCTGGCAGTCTGAGTGGGCGTTTGGTCTTTGGTTTGAATTGTCAGGATTATTTAATGTTAAACCTGCGGAGTGCTATGAGGCCATGATTCTGAACTCTGTGCCCTTCATAGGCTCTGCCTCCAGGCACAAACGCAGGAAGATGAAACATTAATTAAAGTATCCAACACAGGAGAAGAACGAGGGTAAAGAAGAGGAAAAACATCTGGCCTTCCCACTGAGGAAAGTCATTTTAGAAAGAAATGTTTTGTATTGGAGTTTGGAGATGGATGAAACAGGGCTTCCCTAGATTCAAGGGTGTGAGTAATTTCTTGGGGAAGTAGTCTGCCTTTGAGTGCATGAAATGAATAAATAAGTAAAAAGGAAAAACAGCAGGTGTTGGACCATCCGAGGGGCTCTCAGGGTATGGAAAGAAAGGAAACAAGACCATGTTCAAGACACAAGTCGTAAGTGTCCTTGATGTTTATTGAAAAACCTTGGTGGGGGTGGTTTCCGAACCTGACTGAATGCCTTTCCTCCCTGTAGACTTCCTATTCAGTATATCTGATGCAAGCTGAGGAATCTGTATTTTTAAGAGATTCACTGACATTGTTTGAAAACTACTCGTCAACATTAATAATTTTAATTAAGATGACAGAGAGGGTAATAGGACAGAGGGAACCTGACAGCAAGAAAGGAGAATGAGCTTTGGAACCCTTTTCTCAAATATCTGAGGAAGAGGAATATGTAAATCAGTTCAAAGAAGAGCTGTGCTGGCTGAAGCAGAGGGCGGAGACCATTCTTCGGTTCCAAGGGTGACCAGGCGGAGCGATGCAGAGATAGCCGTCACCCAGTGGCCTTTGGTGGCTGGTCGTTTCCTCCTTCCCTGTTTCCCACTGCCACCTTTGGCCTTCTTTGGCTATTTCATCCCTGTGTGCCAACTCTTCATGTGCTGCGTTTGCCCTTTCATGATCTCTTCTGGTTCTGAGCCTTGCCTCAGTGGGCTTACAAGTCAGCCTTTGGCACGACACCTGTCCACTTTCCCGTGGTGCCAGGACCTCCATTTTCCATGTCCTTCCATTTACTAGGGTCAACATCCTTCAAGTCATTCTCCTTTCTGTATTTCACACCCCACATTTAAGTAGTGAATCCTTTCCAATATATGAAGAAGCCATCTATTCTCACCATCTCTTATTGTTAACATCTGGTCCAAGCCACGATTACCTGTTGCCTGGACTGTGGCCACAGTCTCCTAACTGGTCTCACAGCTTCTGCCCTTGTTCCTTGGTCTTTTTTCAACACAGAATCATAATGATCTTTTAAAATGTAACTCAGATCCCTCCCATTTTTGCTCAGAAGTCTCCTCTCTCAGGGCCAAATCCAAAGACTTTTTAGTGTCCTATAAGGCCCCCCTCCATGATGTGGCTTTCCCCCACCTTGAGCCCTCATCTCATTTCTGACTTCTTTGCTCTGGCCATGATTTCCTCCTTGCTGTATCTCATTTGGCCAAGCATGCTTCTGCCTCTGGGCCACTGTCCTTGTTTCCTCTGCCTGAAGCATTTTTTAATGAGACATTTATATGGTTCCTTCACTTTCCTTCAAATCTGACCAAGGTTTGCCTTATTAGAGAGTCAATTCTGGGTCATTTTACATAAAAATGGAACCCCTTCATTTATTTCACATTCTGTTTTACTCTTATCCTGCTTTATTTTTCTTAATAGCACATTTCATTATCTGACATTCTGTTTATTTTATTTTGTTTGTTTATTATTTGCCCAGTGGTAATAAACACTTTAATAAACCTCTGTGAAGTTAGGGCCTATGCTTTGTCCACTGCAGATCTCCAGTCTCTGGAATAATACCCAGCACGTAGTAGGTGTTCAGAAGTATTTGTTGAATGAATGTATTATTAAGAGATCTGGATTTCAATTTAGCTTTATCACTTATTAGTTGCATGACATTCAGCTCAACTTTTCTTCATTTTAAAAATGAATATAATTTTTATTTCATGGGGTTCTTTTGCAGAATAGAGCTAATGCTTCAGTTTCCTAACAAAGATGTTACATCAAGTTTGCACTACAAATATCGTAGCTATTAATCTTGTTGTTGTTAGCATTGATGGAGCTTTAAGACTGAACTAATTCAGGCATGGGTTGGATTTCAGTGGCAGTGGAATCCAGGAACTGGCTCTAACCCCTTGTGACTTCTGGAAAAGAAGTTCTGGTCGCTTCTATTATACTCCTAAAAGAGTGTGGGCTACCTGCTGATGTCTCCTGGGTTTTTGCTTGAATGATCTTTGCATAAATAAGGACTTTCACAGTGTAAATTTTCCCACTGTTCTTAAGCAAGTGATTAAAATTAAATACAACTGCAGAATGGAGAGTGTTCTGTTTTTTCAATTACATAGGGTTGGTGAAGATTCATTTCTTGTCATTTTATGTTTAGTCAACATGCAATATTTTATGTCCTATTGTTTTCCATATGTTAAGAAGGTAATATCCATGGTAGCCAGCTTTTTTTTTTTTTACATTTGCCAAAAATATATGAGGAGTGCTCAGTTCTGTGAAGAACACACATGCAGGTAGTTTGCTTATTAACCAGGCTTAGTGTCATCTACACACTTATAATGTTAATAATTGCTAGCTATTAATATTATAAATTTAGCTCAAATATTGTAAATGTCTGTCTGCTCTTTGAAGACTGAATGTTAGCATTAGAATTTAGAATTTACAAGTATGTATAAATAATTTCAAATGAAAAAAGATGAATGCAAATCAGAGACAAGCTGGAGGTAGATTTGCATGATTATTTTCATGCTATGACAGGCACGAACACTCAGAAATTCGAATCGGAATGCTTGTTTCTTATACCTGCAAGGGTCACTGAATCTTTGTTATGATATGCTTAAGTATCACCCTGTGTTATTAGGAAATCCTACTGACAGAAATTGAGAGTCCAGTATCAAACTCATTCTGCCTATTTGTTTTCTTTGTATCCTGGGTTTGAAGACTGAAATGGCATAAGCATTTTCACTATGGTAAAAATGTTTAGCACTTAAATTTTTGGTGTTCCTTAGAGTTGCTCCTTGTTGTTTCAAAAGATAAATCATGCCATCTGATTATCTGCAATCATTTGTCCAATCAGCACCTAAATGCAGAATGCCCTCTGTGCATTGAACAGCTACTCTTAATAGAGAATAGAAAAGTAACAGCACTGCCATTTTTGTGAATGAATCTAGACATACTCTTTTCTGCAGCATGAAACTAGTATCTGGCTGATTGAGTCTTGTTGCATGAATATTTCCCATACATGTGCTAAATCCTTCAGTGCTATTCATAAAACTATTCATAATGATGACTTCATAGGAGTTTCTTTCCTTTTTAGAGACATGATTATCTGCTTTCATTTACCCTGTTGCACTTGAAGCGTGTGTGTGTATGTGTGTGTGTGTGTGTGTGTGTGTGTGTGTGTGTGTGTGTGTGTGTAAAATGTCCTCTGGCCTTTTTGGTAATTATTTTCATTTAAGTTATTCAAATGAATTGCTGATTAGCAATAAACTCTGATGGTCATGTAGAATTGGAGATGATTCTAGTCTAAAAGGATAAGTAGGCAAGTATTTCTGAAAATTAGTAAGTAATGTTATCACTCCACATAAACAAAGTAATTTTTTAGGACCAGAACACGTGATATATTACTTGATGCTTCAGTCTGGCATGGTATTTGAAGAGCATAAAGTTATAACATAGATTTTCATTTTAATGGGAGAGTTGTAATACCGTCGTAATTTTTTTTTTACTTCTCATTAGTTTTTACAACCAATGAATTACCTAAAACAACTCCAGTCATTTGAATTTTGACTTGCCACTTATTTTCCTATGAGCGAAATTGTCATTTGAGAAATGGAGTCTGTATTTATGTTATTGGTGTCTAAGGCTAGACATGAGGGCTATTACAGAGTTTGCAGATGCTGTCATGTGTAATGGAGTTCTAATGTCATATATTTGGGGCTCTGTTCAATATATGATTATGGAGAAGAATAGAGAGGAATGACAATGAAGTAGTAGTTACTGTCAATCTTGTGGTAATATAACGAGAATTTAGCAGACTTTTCTGTACATTAGTGTAGCTCTACTATTTTAGGCTTGTCTGGAGAAACTTCTGTATGACTTATTGTAAGCTTCATTTCTCCAGTTTGTTCACTGATATATTATTACATTATTGTTGAATTTAAAAAAAGGTCATGCTTGAATATCCTTTTTGTTGTTATTGCTGTTGATTTCTGTACTAAACGTCAGAAATGGCTTTTTTGGGGGGAAGTGGGTAGAGATAATAACTACCATGTTTCCCTGAAAATAAGACCTAGCCAGACAAGAAGCCCTAGCATGATTCCTCCAGGATATGGAGGGCATGCACCCCTCACATGAGGGTTTTATTACCTGTTTCAGGGAGAAGTGTGCCTTTTCCACAAACTCCTTCAGCTTAAAATAGTCAGTATGCCAAGGTGCCATATTTTGGCATCTAACGTCATGCAAGGGCTTATTTTCTGGTTAGGTCTTATTTTTGGAGAAATGGTATATATACATATGTACTGAATATATGTTATTCTATATATATATATATATATATATTGTTTTGGGAGGGTGGAGACAAGTAATGAGTATATATACATATATGTTATTGAATATGTTTTATACATATGTAAACTTGTGTTCATTGTAATATGCATACATATACATCAGTATATGGTCCTACATATGTATCCATATAAAATTATACCCATGGGTTTGTGTGTTTAGTCCTTGTTTCTCCTTGAAATGTCTCTCCCTCTCCACTCTGAGCTCATCCAAATAAGCCATTTTAAATACTATTTATATATTCTTCCATAATTTTCTCCCTTTAGCTTATTTTCAATCATTACCTGTGTGTATGACCATCCCTTATGTGAACCAAAAGCATCTCCACAGGAGTATTTTTCTGAGAGAACTGGTTCTACTTCATTGGAGATAAGTTAGCTTATCCGTGTCACCAGAATTGAGTTAGGAAATGTATGGCCTTCCCAGAGGGTTCTAGCTTTTGAGTTTGCCCAGGCCTAAAACGAGAGGTACAAACTTGAGTTTTGACCTTTGCAGAATGGTCACTGGGAGCAAGCCAACTAATGAGGACCATTAGTGGGACCTGATGCTATTTGGAATTGGGCTGGAAATCAGGGCTCACTCTAGGGAGGTAATTATGGCTAATTTGTCACACAAAATGGATTGTGTTGGCCTGAGGGGTGGGGGCTCCTTTGGGATACGGTTATCAGTGGGGGAGAGTTCTTACATATGAAATGGTCTTATTTGCAGTTAAGAGGTTTGCAGGTGAGGATTTGTTCCAATTCTCTACTCACGCTCTCCAGCTGAGCATGGCCCAGCTTCTATCCCTGAAGAGGGACAATAATGATAGTGACCATGACCGTGGTCTGAGAGCAGTGGCTATCATTGCCTGACCCCTAAATGCCCTCCCCGTACTAATTCCTTTAAAGGCAGCATGTCTTTTAACCCTCACCACAACCCCGTGAGCAATGTACTACCATTATCTCCATTTTACAGAGGAGGAAACAGGATCAGAAACAGGTGGCCACCAGGCTAGTTAGTGGCAGAGCTGAGACTGAAATCTAGGGCTGCAGTGCGTTCTAGCCCAAGTCAATGCCGTTCTGTCCTTCTGCTTCTCTGGAAGCCTTTGAGTTCAGTTCAAAAAATATCTACAGTGCCCTTCCTGTGGGAGCACAAGCACAAGCATTGTGGCCAGCACTGAGGAGTCAGAGATGACTAAGACACGGGTCTTGCATGAAAAAGCTCACAGAGGAGTGGAGGAGGCGGACACATAAATCATGTTAGTGTCACTTAACTGAGTGTCATTAGAATGTAATCTCCAGGAGAAGAAGCCTTTTGTCTGCTTTGTTCCAAAGCACTTAAAACAGTGGCTGGCACATAGTAGGTGCGCAACAAATATTTGTTAAATGCATGTTATGACCTTGTCATGGAGGGAAGCATTTTTTGCCTTGTCCATGGTTTTCATTTGTGCTGTCACTCTAAACCCTACTCCTGGCTCCTGATCCCTGGATGACTTTGCCCACAAGCTCCTGGAACACCCTGCTGCCCTTAGCCTTTATTCTACAAATGCCTTATGGAGCATATTCTATGTTCCAGGTATTGCATTGGCACTAGGAACATAAAATTAGATAGACCAGGCATGATGGTTTCTGTTCTCACGGAGGAACACTCTTCTATGCTGTCAATCCAGATTCCACTCAGCTCCTCGCCCACACATGATCCTCGGCCACCCACTGTCCCTGTGTCAGCATCAGGATTGATTCTTAAGAGTCTGAATGACAGCAAACAGCCATATATCCCTATTCTGGCTTGACCAGATACCACACCCTATGAGTTTCTCTATAAAGACCTCCTGCCATGGATTCTTATATGAAATCTAGTTCTTTGTCCACATGGGATTTTCTGTGGTGGAAAGAAGCAAACAGGTTAAAATAAACCCACTGACCACTGGGAAGAGAAAGATCATTACATGTATGAGTCCTCCACTGTGTGCCAGGCAATGTTTCGGGGCATTTCCTCATTCATTTGATTCACATAGTAACCCTGAGAAGAAAGTGGTATTGCCTCTCTTTTTCCAGATGAGGCTCAGAAAGGCTAGTGGGGTGTCCAAGCTCAGAGAGCAAGGAAGAGGTAGAGTTGGGATGAGGAGTGATGCTCAGCCTCCCCGGAAACCTGCTTGCTTGGGAATGGGATGTGATCTCACGGCCATGGGAAAAGATTGAGGAGGGCTGGAGAGTGAGTTGCCTGGTGGTGCCTATTTATATCAATGCCCTGGAAATTGTACCTGTAACTCATTCCCGTGGTCGTCTGCTTTCTGCAACCTTGCAGGGGGCCTTTCTGGTGTTCCTGTGCAGATTTATGAGCTTGTACACAGCACCTCCACTCTACAGCAGTCTTTAGAGTTCCCGGAGGATTCTCGTAGAGATCACAATTATTTAGGTTCTAAATTACCCTTGTCCAGTTCTAAGCAGATGAGCAGTATTTTTGCCTTCTAAACAATGATTTCTGGGCTTATTGCTGCAATAATATCACATTTAGTTTCCAAGGCAACTGAATATTCATCCCTTCCCTCTATCCCTCCCACTTTCTCAAGGCTGAGTTTAGTTGTTTTTTTTTTCAAACTTAAAATGTACCATTTTAACCTCCTGCTATTGTTCAAGTTTTAGTTCCAGTACCAGTTCCTAAGAAATTCGTTTTCCTTCTGATCTTCTTCTTAATGTTTTGGATGCTTTTTGGCAGACTAGCCGTGCCTTCTAAATGGCGCTGAGACAAATTATTGCCTTCATTATAACACACAATAGATGAATGTACTGCACTTCCGAGTCACAGCTTCTTCAGCCAAAATACTCTGGTTGTTTTACATCCTGTAGTTCTGTAATTGCTTACTTGATATTCCATGGTGAGGCCTGGGCATAAAGTGAAGGTTAAGCTATGATATATATGTATATTTTACTCTCAGTATGAATGTGCATTCCAGTGAACTGACTGGATAGATTCAATAAATTTGCAATGTCCAGATAAATTAGTCACTGGATCTAAGTACTTTTGAATAGGTTGAGCTACTGATGACTAAAAATATCCTTGGATATGGTACAAGCCAGTGATTTCAGGCAGTCATGTTTACTACAAAAGACAACCAAGTATGTACTTA
>NW_017731434.1:2031369-2039974 GCF_001890085.2 Hipposideros armiger
GTTCACGAAATTCCATGCTGGTGATTTTGATCTCAACGATCCTCTTGGTCAGGGAGACCCACCAAGGTTGATGACGACAAAATAAAGGCATTGGTCGAGTCAAACCCATGTTACATGACACAAGAGATTGAAGAAACATTGAGCATCCATCATTCAAGCGTTCACGACCACCTGAAGAAGCTGGGATATGTAAGCATGCTTAATATTTGGGTTCCACATGAACTCAAAGTTCATTTGACGGCGCGTAAAACATTTGCAATATGCTCATTAAACGTAAAGAAAATGATTCTTTTTTGAAGCAACTGATAACTGGTGATGAGAAGTGGATTGTTTACAATAGTGTAGTGTGCAAACAGTCTTGGTTCCAACGTGATGATTCATCTCAAACGACATCGAAAGCAGACATTCATCAGAGGAAGGTTATGCTCTCAGTGTGGTGGGATTTTAAAGGTGTCATGTTTTTCGAGCTCCTACCAAGGAACCAGACAATCAATTCGAATGTGTACTGTCAGCAATTGGACAGTTTGAATGAATCCATCATCCAGAAATGTCCAGAGCTCGTTAATTGTAAAGGAGTTGTGTTCCATTGTGACAATGCAAGTCCACACACAAGTTTGATCACCCGTCAAAAATTATTGGAGCTTAGATGGGATGTGTTGCCACACCCACCATACTCACCTCACCTTGTGCTGTCAGACTTCCACTTGTTTTGCTGTCTTCAACCTTGTGTGGTATAACGTTCAATTCACATGAGGCTGTAAATCAGCACCTTGTTCAGTTTTTCGCAAATAAAGGTAGGTCCTTTTATGAATGAGGAATTATAAAGCTTACTGAAAAAAATGGCAAAAGCTTATCAAACAAAATGGGCAATATATCATTGATTGATCTTTGTACTTTATATAAATAAATGACCTTTGAAAAACATAGACAAAATATGTCATGACTTTTTCAACAACCCAATAGTATGTTAGAAATTGATCTTCCATTTGTCTAGCCTTTTAAACACTCAGACCACCTGGAGTCTTACCAGGTACTGCTTCTGGTAGGCAGCAGGTCTGGAGCCAATCTTTCCAGAAGAGTTGGATGGGACCGAGAGGGTGTAACCCCTACCTCCTCTCCCCATAGGGGAACAGGAACAGTAGCTTCCTTAAGGGATTGTCCTGGCCTTGCCAGACTCTATGCTTCTACATAGGAATTTGTTCCTCTATTGGGAGAATACAGTATGTGTGCCCATTTTCATGCAAGTAAGCTCTTAAATTCTTTTCTTACAGTAATATAACTTATATCCTCAGCCTATGTCTATCACCACCACCCCTGTGATAAGTCCACGGCTTCCAGGAACCCGAGACCAGCCATGGGCACATAGGACCTTTCTACTTCTTTTGTATCTGTTTTCGTATCAGTCATTCTGGGCTTCTTGGTGTCCCCTCTTTGATCTGGGCTGAAGCCGACAGGACAACAGACAGTGGAGTGAAATATGGAGAGATAATGATCATTGTGATTAGTGAGTTTAGAATTGTTTAATCTGATACAAATATACCTTGTGATGAGCAGTGAGTAAAATGACTAATAGATCAGAGGTCACTACAGAGTAAATCCAACAACAAAAAAATAGTCTAGGGTTTGAAATTCCTTAATTGTAAATGAGAGTGCTAGTTTAATTTCCAATTAGATTTGCCCCCACCACTTCCTCACGTGGGGGTCGGGGAGAGAAAGGCTTTTGGGGGAAGTACAGTAGGGCAAGTGGAGGTAAAATGGCTATGTTGCAGAGATAGGTGGAGTCCAGGTGCCACTACAGCTTGCCAAGGGCCTTATGGTTCAGACTAAGGAGTCTGAGCATCATCTTGGAGCCTTGAGGAACCCTTGAGGGCTATTAAATGGGAACTGATGTTGTGAGGACCCAGCCCTGATCTTGGCTGGAGGCATGAGTTTCTAGCCATTGGATTACTGTAGAATATGAATTCTGAGAGCTCATTTGTGGCAGATAAAGGAAAGTTCATCTGCTATATGTTCTTTTCTTTATGAGAACCTTCTGACTTTTGCAGTAGAGCTTAATCTTTGTTTTGAGACAACTCATTGTGTCTAATTGGTAATTAATGCAATAAAAGTAATGTAGTATATGACACTCATGACATTTCACCAATATAATAATTTATGGTAATTTGTCCAGGAGTGTTCCATGATAGTGCTAGGACTCAAGGACTGTATTATCTGCCATTTGTGCTAATTGATTGGAGGATAGAGTAGGTAGAGTAGGTTGAAAGTCAGGCTCAGAGGCTAGAAGGAAAGATTTTTCACTGAGCAATGAAAACTTACTAGAAAACTACACAGAACACCAAGCTTTCAGCCTAGTGACTTCTTGCTGCTTTGAAATGGTTGTCTTTCCTTCTTTGCAAGCTTTGTGAATATGCCCAGCTGTTGGAAGGATTTAGCTTACATTATATTGAAAAATACAACAAGGCAAACCAAGCAAACAAAACAACATAAAAAACTTCACAAACACAAATAAAATTATTTAGTGGAGTAATTTCTTACGCATTTCAGCTAGAATGTGCCAATATATTTCTTGCTTGTGATCCTCAAGGGCTTCAGGAATTTGACCCACCCTTGTTGATTAGATTTGTAAAATAATGGTGCCATCATTTGTTGAAAAACTTTGTTGGCTATTCGGCAATTTGTTTACACACGGAGGCCCCTCTTCATGAGGTAAAGCTTGTTAGCCATCCAGTACAAACCCTAGGACTGATATGCCATTTGCCATTGTTCTTATGGGTCTAGGTAAAAAGATTACATAAGGATGTTAAATTAAATTAAAAACATTAAATAAGGGTGCTATGGTTATTTGAAGCCACAGAAGAAAGGTGCTCTTACTCAAAGGACATAAGTGAATGGAGCCAGGCAGTTTCCCATCCCAAGAAGCCCATTAAAAACTGAATGTTGTTGCTTGTAGCAGAAATAGCAGAAGTGAAATTTGAGCATAGGAACTTACTTCTAAAAGTGTAGTCTGCATACCAGCAGCATCAGCGTCACCTGAGAACTTGTAAGAAATTCAGAATCTCTGGCCCTTCCCCAGTCTTCTGGAAACAGAATCTGTAGTTTACTATGCTCCTCGGTTGATCTGTTTGCACATTAACATTTGAGAACCACTGGTATGCACTATCCTTTCAAGAAGCCTGGCCGTGCAGAAAGGGAAATGGATGGGAAGAAAGTATTAGCTAGAGCTCATGGCATTATTTTTTATTTATTTATTTATTTATTTATTTTTAACAGGTTTTTTTTTTTTTTTTTTTTTAGAGTTTTCTACATATAAGATCATGTCAATTGTGAACAGAGATCATTTTACGTCTTCCTTTCCAAAACCATCCTGCCACCTGTTGGCAGCTCAACGGCTGCTCAGCTCGGGCTGACTCGAACCGCTGTTGCTCAGAGCTCAAACTCTTAAGCGAGCTCTTAACCAACTGAGCCACTCAGCCGGCCCTATGGCATTATTTTTTTAAACTTGAACACGCCTTGAACATATATGTATATACTTGTAGAGAAGGAGACTTTTGAGAATTAAGAAGTTAAAAAGGAAGGAGAGAAGTGGTTGAAGTCCCTACAAAGCAGAAGGGGCTGAGATGTAAGCACAGATGGGAGATTAAGTTGAATTGGGTGAGTGACACTTGTTCTTTTGAGATGGGAGGGAGCACTGCAACAGTGGAAGTGCATACAAATTAGCTTGCATGTTGAGGACGGGCGAAGGAGGGAAGTGGGAAAATTGAGAATACCATGATACACCATTTAAAGACCAAGATAGATTGTGAGAAATATATTGTTAGGGGATTTGATCCTGCAAACATCATGGAGTGAACTTAACACAAACCTAGATGGTACAGCCTATTTTACACCCCTAGGCATGGTATAGCCTACTGCTCCCAGGCTCTAAGCCTGTAACGCATGTTACTGTACAAAACAACAGAAGATCAAATCAAGCACAAAAGAAGATGATGTAATCAAGGGACGCGGTAAGCATGAGATGTAGGAGGCAGCTGCTGGCATCACACAGTATACCATTTTACAGCAACCTATTTTTATAAGTTGAAAGAGTACACTTAAAATAATGATAAAATGTGTAGTATAATGCATAAACAAACCAGTACCATAGTCATTTATTATCAAGTATAATGTGCCATACATAATTGTATGTGCTTTACCTTTATACTCGTATGACTGGCAGCACAGTAGGTTTGTTTACACCAGAATCATTAAAAACATGGGAGTAAAGCATTTAGCTACACTGTAAGGATGGCAACAGCAGCATCACTAGTGATGGGAATTTTCCAACTCCGTTATAATCTTATGGGACCACTGTCTTGTAGGCAGTCTGTCATTGACTGAAATGCCATTGTTTGGTGCATGACTATAGTCGAAATTGGTGGCTTGCTTTCACTGGTGACAGAGGTGAGGTCATTTTCTGAGAGCAAAGGGGCAGGCCTCATCATGGGACTCAAGGAAAGTACAGAGGCCCTTGGAAAAACACACTGAGGAGGGAAAATCGTAGGTGAGAATAAGGAGGCCTGAATTACAGCTTGCTTTGGCCACTGTTCTGGACAATTCAAAATACCTTCTAGATCTCAATAATGGAAGAGTTACCCTCGCTCTCTGTATATTAAATTCCAGTGCTAAGCACTATATAATTAAAGAAATGAATGCTGTCTAAAATGTGGGACTGCACTGACTCTATTAATACTTTCTTATTTTTAAAGTCAATGCTCCTTTACCTATGAACTCATTTTCTTTAAAGGCCGTTATCCTCACGTGACAGATGGGTAATCTTGGGCACAGATAAGTGACAAAGGTTATCTATAGTCATGAACTGAGATTGGTATGAGGCTCTGCTGGCTCCCAGCTAGAAGTTTCTTCCACTAGACTATTTACATTTCATGATTTATCAAGAGCACGCTACTCAACTTGGAAAAAGAATTTTTAAAGAGCCTTTCTCTCATAGCATGTTTATGGGAATCCTGGAGGAAAAGTTAGAGAGAGACATACTTTAATATTTTATCTCGACACACACAGCCTCGAGGTCCCTTCCATTGTCAATGCCAACAGGAAATCATAGCTGCTTTTGTTGGCTTCTGGTTCCTGGAGCCTGTGTTTGATAAGAAGATGTTTTGTTTTTTCAGTCCAGGTCGTTAAAATATACTGTCTTAACTGGCATATTCGTGGCTATGTACTTCTTAGCACTATGGATCATTTTTTCAAAGCCTTTCACTGCTTTTGCTTTTTGATCAGGAAAAATCACTTAACAGTGAGGCTGGAATCTGCTTTCATATACTCCCACGTGTCCTCATTCTCACCTACTGGTCTTTACTTCTCTGAAGAGTCTGACCTGATGAATTAAATTCTTTCTGATAGTAACATTAGTCAGGTGAATTGGGGAACTGGGGACTTTTGTTTATTGATTCTTTTATCTCCCACTTTTTTTCCCTGTAAAGGTCATTTTTCAATTTCCCCAGAAGGCAATTCTACTTCTCTTAGTAATTCTCCATAAACATTAAGCTTAGGACATTCATATAAAAGCCAGAATAAATATTAAGCTTAGAAGTGTCATATGAAAACTAGAAACAAGTCTTTGTGCTTCTGAGTAGAGCTTAAACTAGATTTTAAAAATCTAATAAAGAAAGTAGCAGATTCTTCTACTCTGTGCAAGGTCCACAAAGAAAAGACGCGGCCCCGTCTCTGTAGGAGTCTAGACTTGGAAGACTTCTCATCCTTTGGTGCAAGTATAAATGTCACTGTCTCAAAGATACCTTCCTTAATGTCTACTTCGCTTCCAGTGTGCATTATGTCTCCCTTTTCTGTCTTCTCTTAACCGCAGACTTTCTCTATGACATTCAACACAACCATAGTTATATATACATTTGATTTCCCTCGTCAGCCCCCACCTCACCCTAGACTATAAACTCCACGATGGCAGGAGCCTTGATAACTGTAGTAGATGCTAAATAAATACTTGTTGAATGAATAATAATAATAATAGCAGAGAATATTCATTGTGCTTGCTATATACAAGAAACTGTGCTAAATGATTTAGCCATCTTATCTTATAAATCCTTTGTCTTAGTCTGCTCAGGCTGCCATAATAATATGCCATTGATTTTGTGGCTTAAACCTCTTCCTGGTTTGCAGACAGCCACCTTCTTGCTGTATCCTCACATGGCAAAGAGAAAAATAGCTTCCTGGTGGTTCTTCCTATATGGACACTAAAACCGTTGGATCAGGGCTTCACTTTTATGACCTCCTTTAACTTTAATTACTTCTTTACTCCAAGTACAGCCATGCAGGGATTTAGCGCTTCAACACTTGAATTTGGGGTGGGGGGCATATATATCCTCCCTACAATCCTAGTGAAGTAGGAACTATGATTGTCTCTGTTTTACAAATGAGAATAGTGAGGCTCAAGCAAGGAGCTTTCCCAGAGTCACACTAGTAAGTGAAATAACCAGTTGAAGTCACAGGTCTTGTGTACTCAAACTGGGCTTATAAAGGCATAAAGATCTGAATTACGTTGCATGTACAGCGAGGAACTACAGAATAAAAAAGTGAGTAAATCTGGTTGGTTGTAAACCAGGAAAGACTTTTGAAAGAGAAGTAGTCTGTGGTACTGAGTAGAATTTTTAGGGAACTTTATGCAAGGATGAGGTTTTCATAGGCCAATATAGCGCTTCTTAAACCTTGTGTGCCAGGACTCCTTTACCCTCAATCTTGAGAACCTCAGAAAGCTTTTGTTTATGTGCATTATATCTATTGATATTTATTGTATTAGAAATTAAGCCTGGGAAGATTTAAACAAATTATTTAAAAGTAATAAGAAACTCATTGCATGTTAGAGAAAATAATGTATTTATGAGAAATAATTATATTTTCCAAAATTAAAAAAAAATTAGTGAGAATGGTAATACAATTTTTTTTTGCAAATATCTCTAATCTCTGCCTTAACAGAAAACAGCTGGATTCTCACATCTGCCTCTGCATCTAATCCGTTGTAATAAATATGCTGTGTTGATTGAATAGATGAAGAAAATTCAGCCTTACAAGGTAGAAGTATTTAAATAGCCTTTTCAGATAACTCTAGACATTCCGCTTTGTTACAGCAAAACTGCAAATGGTAGGTTCTTAAAGGTTAGTTGCAATGTGAAATCCAAAACCGAATCAATGAACTTTTCATATTATGTTACATTGGTCTAGCTTGCACTTGGAATGGATTTTTCAGCCATGCATGATTTTGTAACATCTTGAGTTGGTCATTTGAAAACATCAGTTCACTGAGTTACTGTAGGTCTTTCAAATGTTGACACATTTCATTACACAGTAGCCAAAAATTAAATTCCTTAATAACACCACTCGAATGCCTCATCACAAAAGTCTTCAAGTACTGGCAAGCTGTCAAGTTCATGGTGGCAGACCCAAGTTTTATAAAATCTTAATTTTCACTTGAAATCTAGATTTTTATCATTGGCATCAAATGTTGTCCATTGTTTTCTTGAAGTGATAGGATTACTTCATTTGTTTTCAAGCAAATGTTTGTCAAATGGCCAAGTCTAAATAATCATACTATGTTAGTTTTTCTTTTCAAGTAAAAATGTGTTCAATGAAAAAAGCAACTAGTTGAGCTTGCAACTCAAACAGTTGCACAAGCTGTTTTCCTTGTGACAACCATTGTATGTACATATGCAGAAGTACTTTATACATTTCCCCCTTTCATCGCATGGACTATTAAAAGGATGTGTACTCGAGGTTTAATAAAATTCATAATTTTTACTACCCCATTCAGAACACTCTTAATTGAAACCCCTATTTATTTTCTCCTGAGTGTCTGGCCTTGAGGACCTCAATGACTAAGTGCAGTTTGGTGCCACAGCCTTAATTCGTGCCAAGGCACTAACACTTTCAGCTACCATTGCTTCTTTAGTGCCAATGCCAACAAAGTGAAAAAGACAACTACATCTTAGTATAATTACAAACAGTTTTCCCCTTGTTGTCCTTTGTGGGGTCGCAGGGACTATCCCTCCCTCCCAAGACCTGTGGACTGCATTTTAAGAACTGTTGGACTGGAGGAATCAGGTTGTGGAATGGGTTTCATAAGGAAGCCAGGAACAGGCATACCCTTGGTTTGCGTATAAAGTTCAAGGATTAGTGACTGTGCAGTGAGCATGGGAGTGGGGGACAGGGCAACCCTTAAATGAAGATGATAAGAGGGAGAGAAGTTTTAGCAAAGAGTCCTAAGGTTCTGAAGCTCAGATTCCAAGGTTATTTCCTCAAGGAAAATCAGACGTTTCTGTAATTTGTTAGGACAGAATAATATTGTCCATGTGTTTCCTCATCTGTATAATAGGAACATAATAGTATTATTATTATATGAATTAATGTATAAGCAGCTTTAGAACAGGGTATGACACACAGTAGGACCTATGTCAGTGTTGTTATGGTGAAAATGGAGTTTTGCTCTAGTTACAGGATGAATTACGGAACTGTTCTCAGACTTCAGTAAGTGGCAGAATACCTGGCAGGGTTTGTTAAAATCAATCACTGGGGCAGTGTGTGTGTGTGTGTGTGTGTGTGT
>NW_017731434.1:2040059-2047048 GCF_001890085.2 Hipposideros armiger
CCCTCCTTAAAAAAAGAAAAAAGAAAAGAAAACCGATCGCTAGGCCCCACCTCTGGAGTTTCTGATTGAGGAGGCCTGAGGTGGGGCCATGAATCTGTATTTCTAATGAGTTCCTGGGAGATACTGATGCTGCTCTTCTGGGTAGCGATGCTCTCTAACGCTCTGAATCAGAGGAATTCACTGGGAGCCCTTTTCTTTCCCAGTTACTCAGCATGCCAATGCCTATTATTTGAGATCCTTGGATGGAAAGTGATGTCTATTTATTCTTCCTGTTTCATTTAATTTTGCCCAAGAACTGAAAATTTCTCTGCATGTTTGGGTGTTTTCTTTTGTTTGTGTGAGTGTGTGTGTGTGTGTGTGTGTGTGTGTTTATTTTGTTTTGTTTTGTTTTCTCTGAACAATAACCCGATTCAGTGTTTACTTTTTTTTTTTAAGCGTGCTTTGTTCTCCTGCTCCTAATTGCTGTTAAAGCCAGATGACTGGTTTCCAAAAATTTACTAGACTGCCAACATTTTTACTCTCCAGCATAATTTTCAACTACTCTAAGCACACTGACTAATGTCACCAGGGCGTCTTTGCCACTTCCTGAACTTGCTGTCACTTCCTTTTTTTCATGACTTCCAAGTATAGCTAAGGCTGCTAATTTTAAGGCCACTGATGAAGATGTGCTACATGAAGAATGTTGGGAGTTTGATGACTACCAGTGTTGTTGATTTCAAATCATACATTCAGTGAACAAATATGAGTATGCCAAATGTGTGCAAGGCTTTGTGCTAGATGCTGAGAACCAAACAAAAGGCAAGATAGGCACGAACCAGTCTGGGTCACTAATAAGTCAATAGGCAATTATAAAATAGGGAAGCACGGGGAGGTGATTGAGCTGAGGGGCACCTTAATCCATGAGGGGCAGTGAAGTTTCCCCTGGTAGGTGCTATTGGAGCTGAAACCCCAAGGGAGACTTTGAATTAGTAAAGAAAGGAGGCAAATTGTGTGAACAGAATTCCCGGCTGAATAAATACCTAGAAGAGAATGAGAACACAATGTCTTTGAGAAGAAGTTTAATTTGGCTGGCTCATTTAGGTTAGGTTACAGGGTCGGGTGAGGGGCAGTGTAAAAGGTAGGAAATCACAAGAAGGTAGAAAGATTAGGCAGAGCCTTCGATGCCTTTTAGGTTTCTCAATATCAGCACTATTGACATTTTCGGCCAGATAATTCTTCGTTGGGGTGGGGGTAGGGGCCTCTCCTGTACATTATAGGATATTTAGCAGCATCCCTGGTCTCTGTTCCAGATACCAGTGGCAACCCACCTTCTCCCAGTTGTGACAGCCAAAAAATATCTCCAGACATTGCCAATGTCCCTTGGAGGTGTGTGTATGGGGCGGGAGGGGATGTGGTGTTGGTGGTGGTGGTGGTAAAATTGCCCCAATTGAGAACCACTGTTACCGAGTTTTGTCTTTATATCGAGAGCAGTGGAGGACAGTTGTAGAGCTTTATTCATGTCCGTGATATGAACAGGTTTACACTTGGACAATCCCTATGATAACAATGTGGGGAATGATGGGGACTTGGCAAGGCTGGAGACATGGACACCTGTTAGGATATAGTGGCAGCAATTTGGGTGGAAAATACCAGCCATCTGATCTAAGGTAGTAGCTGTAGGGATGGAGAGAAGTATATGGACTTGAGATATATTTAGGTTATAGAATTGACAGGCTCTGGTGACTAACTGTATGTGAACAGCAAAGAGAAGAGAGGAATCCAGGCTGATTCAAGGTTTCTGGCTCGGGCTCTGAAGAAGATGGTGGGGCTATTCGCTGATGAAGGGAGTACAGGAGATGGAACAGAGTTATTTAGGAGGATCAGGAGATGATCACTTGGATTTAGATGCGTGGAATTTGAGGTGCCTTGTGATAGCGGAGTGGAGATTTTCATTTGTAGGTAGAGTTTTGGTTCTGGAACGTGGGAGTCAGATCTGAGCCAATCAGTAACTAGATGAAAGTTGAAACTCTGTGAAGAGGAGCAAACTTTGCATCCACGACTCACAGTCCTTTCTTTTCTCCAATGGATTTAAGATTCATATGATTCCAGATGCTCCTTAGAGTCATTCTGCAGTGATTGGAACCCCCAGGAGGCAGAAGGATGTAACTGGAGATTTATGGAGATTGCCACATTTACCCCTGATATAACCCAAGGAGAAGCTCTGCTTCATAACTTCTAGGTGAAGGCAGATGCTGTGCCTCCGTAGGGTTGATGCTGGCCCAGACTGCTGAACTATGTAGTGGGTTTTGTACTGAAGATAAAATTCCCCAGCCAGAGATCACTTGCCACTTCCGTAAAGAAAATTCTCTTTGAATTGATGAGTAGTAAAACTGTGTTTCTGTTTCTTAAAGCCACTTTTGATGAAAAAATAATATGTTTAATTTAGATTATGTAGCTATCACTGAAGGGTTATGATGTCATGTAACTAAGTCTCCAAGATCAATGTTGTACAGCATCATAGGATTTTTTTTTCCTGAGTGTTATGTGCTCCAGATACTGACCCTTGAAGGTACTAATGTATTATTTACATGAAACTAAGATCCAGCGCATTCCAAATGACTGTGATTTATCATGACTATTTCAAAATTGGGTCCTGCAGCCATATGCTAATTCGACTTGAAGGAAATTCTGTACTGTGTACTTGAGTTTCATGGTTAAAAATTTCAGCAATAGTTTTAATGCTCTATTAATTAAAATAAGATGCTTCATAACTTTTTCCACATAATATGGAATGCACTTGGTAGCTCATATTAGAAATAAAACCCTCAGAAGCCTTACATTTTCTGTCTGGCAGTCTTCGCTTTTCTAATTTATGTGTCCCATTTGCCGTGAAGGAGTTGGGAAGTTGAGATTTACAGCCATCACAACTGGGAGAGTTAAGACTGTTAATGAAATGAGGGCTTGTTTGGGTATTCAGATGGAAAACTGTGACTGAACAAAATAAAAATTGCACTAAATTTGTAGTAGGTTATCTCCCAAACTTAGTGCAGTGTACCCTTTCTTGGTAATTTCACTTGCCCAGCAATTCACGTGGTGACTATGGGAGAAGCCATTTTTGTATGTAGAACTTTTGAGCGGTGACTGATTGGACCAGGATTGGGCTTCTCTACCAAGCTATGCTAATAAGCCCCTGCATCTGGGACTTTGTAATTGGTTCTACCCGATTCCCAAGGTGTCTTTTGGGTTGGCCATTTTCTGCTACGTAAATAGGGAAATTGAGAGAGCAGGTCTGCGAGAACAGAATGAGGAGAGAGAAGCAGAGACAAGCAACAGAGAGGAAGGACTCCCAGGCTTCCCTGGAACATCTCAGTCCCTAGTTCCAGAAAATTCCAAGATCCAGCTCATCCATGCCTTTGAGGTCTTTCACAGACCCCTGTACCCTTTTGATAAATACCCTCTGTATTTAAACCACTTCGTGGCTTCCTGCACATGAGAACAATGAAATGGGCAACATTGCTTAGATTTCTATTTTCTGATCGGAAGGTGGTTATCATGCTTTGTTTATATACTTAAAACAAGCTCTTTTATGAGTTGAGTATTATTTGATGGCTTTAAGCTGAACTAGTCTTTGGTTTAAATGTTACTGATATTTTCTGAAAAATACAGTAATAAGCATAGGAAATGTAACAACACACACCAATTTGAAACTAGATTCTTATAACAAAGGAAGTGTGTGTGTCTGTAAGTGATCGTTTGTTCCAGGTCTAGGAATCCAAACCTTTTAAAGTTTATTTTGTGGACAAGGAAAAGAGAGTACGATGTAGCCCTTGGGATGAAAGGTCACTTCCAAGTCTTTTTCCAAGTGACTTTGTTTCTCATTTTCTGGTCCTTTTCCTCTTTGTCCCTTGAAACAAATGCTTTGAGATCCCAGCCTAACCAAGACCCTTCGGGGACCCAATGTTTTTAATGATTAGGAAGAAGACTGCTTTTGCATCTTTGACATTTGAAGATTATTAATAATAAATATCCTCACGAATTTCCTTTGTCCATAGGATAGTAATGGAAAAACGAAATATATCCCAGTGATCTAGTATGTTAGTTCCTGTTTTATTATTCAAAACTGCCTGTGAATTAATGTGGATTAATCTGTCTGTATATATATATGTATGTACGACACATACATTTGTATGTAGAGATAGAGATGCCTCTGTATGTATAGAAAATTATTGTGACAAATAGCCCCCAAAGGGAAAGAAGGGTTGAAAAAAACAGGAGAGGAAACTGTCACTTATTTACCTTAGAATTTTTAAAAGTGATCACGTTAGAATAGAATTTAATTTTATATGCATTTTTATTACTATAAAGTAAAAATTTTACATTATTTATTTGTGATTTGAAATCGTTATAATGAGATATGAAAGATCAATAGTTGTGCTTATCTAAACTTTTATTACCTACTAATTAGGTTGTTAGAACAGTGTGTGTGTGTGTGTGTGTGTGTGTGTGTGTGTGTGTGTGTGTGTGAGTGTGTGCGCACACAAAGATATAAGGAAAATTGATACTTGACTTCTAACTATAATAAATTGGAAAATTTTATGTGCCATGTGTAAATGCTTTAGATAAGTGAAAATTATGACTATCTACTTCTGTTACTGTGTAATTTCCAAATTATTTAGAAACACCATATTTTTCTTTATGTAGCGTGTTGTTATTTTCTAAATGTCAGTTATATTCATTCATTTAAGGAAAACCTTTTAAAGTGACTTTTACAATCTAATTTCATTTTATGCTGGCGATGGCCTTTAGAATGCCAAAGTAAGGTTTCTTGGGTCTCTTAGGTACCCTTACTGTGCATCTCATAAGTAACATCCTGTTATAAGTGTTCATATAAGTGGTTCATATATGGAGAAATGTATCAGGGAAAGGAACATCTGAGAATCTGGGTCAGGTATACAAGTGAGCAATATTTCTTTGTTTTCCTTGGACTACTAAGAAGAAGAATGTATGCAAGCATGGTGTTAAAGAGTCATACTTCTTGATTCTCTTACTAGCTGGATGTTTGATTTTGGACAAGTTATTTAACCTTTCAGAGTCTTAGGTTTGTCATATTCATTCATTCATTCATTCATTCATTCATCAAATATGGTAGAATACCATGATGACCCAAAAAGTACCTCTTGGACCTTATAGTCAGCATTGCTTCTACAGGGTTAGCATGGATCAGAATCACCTACAGAGCTTACTAACACGGACAGTTGCACTCCACCCTCAGATTCCTGACTTAGTAGCTCTGGGGTGGGGACCCAGAATTTGCATTTCTAGAAAGTTCCCAGATGATGCAGATGCTGCTGGTCCCAGAACCACACTTTGAAGGCTACCAGTTTAGCTTGTATGAGGAGACATCAATCAAAGTTGTCAGATTCTAACCGTGTTAAGTGTTCCACAGGAGAGCAGCCTGGTGCTAAGAAAGAACATATGAACTCTAGGAGGTTAGGCAAGGCTTCTCCGAATAAGTGACTCTTGAGATGAAGGAAGAGTTGGGACTAAGTAGGTGAAGGAGGAATGAGACTGAGAGGGGGGTTTTCAGATAGAGACTTTGAGAAGGGAGCATGGAATGTGCTGGGAAGAGTTTAGCTCTAGTGCTGAAACCTAGGGAGATAAGGTTATGAGATGAAGCTGGAGGGAGGACGGTCCAGGTCAGAGCCATCTTAAGGATTTTGTCCTTTACTCAAAGGGCAGTGGAAAAGCATGAATGTTTCTAAAGAGAGAGAGTGGGGAGGAAATAGGGTGGATAGGGAGACAGTGATGTGATCAATTCAGTGTTTTAAGACAAATCACATAATCAGTTGGCTCCAGTGTTGTGAACATGAGTGTGGGCAGACAGGAAAGGAGATGATACCAATAGTCTGGGTGAAAATTGGTGGCATCTTCTAAAATAGGGTTAATAATACATAATGTTGTTAAGACGAGGAAATCATACCTGTAAGATGCTCAGTACTGGCACATAGCAAGTACTCAGACAATGTACTCAGACAATGTTAGTTGCTATTATCATTAATAAAAACAAATGTTTTGAGGCCCAGAAGTTATGAGGACCATGGAAAGTGCCACAGAAAATGTCATCCATAGTTGAATTTTTAGGCTTTTCCTATTCAACCCCAGCGAGAGTGGCCTTGGGAAATGTGTCAGTGTGCAAAAAAAGAAAAGGAAAAAGGAAAAAAATAAGACCCAGGTATTAAATCCTTATGTTCAGACTGAGAACATGAAAGAAAAAGAGAATTCATCATTGAGATGGAAACTGAATTTATAGGTGGTCGTATGGCTGGTTGGCACTAATGACAATTGTTTATCGTTCTCTTGTGTGTAGAAGAAAGTAATGGTTTCCTTGCTTAGGAAGCCAGGATGTAGGGAGAAAATAGCTGTTCAAAAAAGGAAAACTACAAAGAATAAACTATATTTCTGTGGAGCTACTAAATGAAAAGAGTAAGAGGGAAATGAAAGGTAAAAGGGGGGTGGGGAGTCAGGCCTCAGCAGAAAGGAGGTAAAGAAGTGCTTTGGGGAGTGTCATTTGGAATTCTAATGGGGAGACATGAAAAGGGTCAAGAATCTGTTCTTGGATGTAGAGTGGCAATTTCCAGTTCATAATTACTAATAACCCCTATGTACATAGCACTTAGCATGTGCAAAATATATTGACAAATGCGTTAGTAAAATGTAACTAACCCAAGCTCTGGGAGCATTGACTTGCTAAAATAATGGTATCCCCATTAAAGAAAAGTAATTAACTGACTCAGCAGTCCTTCTGGGTAAAGTGACTAGATGTCCGAGATAACCGTGAAGGACGTAGAAGACAAATCAGGGGCATTTTCTGGCTACAATAGAAGGATGACATACAGAGAGACAAAGCCATGCACACGCCTTTGACTTTGATTTTTAACTCAAAGGCAATGTCCTTTACCCAGAGGGCAGGGGGAAACCACTGATGTTTCTAAGATAGTCAAATAAGGAGG
>NW_017731434.1:2047583-2119339 GCF_001890085.2 Hipposideros armiger
TTTTTTTTTCAGTGAAAAATCTGCCTATAGTCTTAAAAAATGCAGGCAAGTTGTCTATATGTGGCCTTAGTGCATTGCATTTTTGAAGTATTGATTTATTAGGTGTAAATTGCCATGGTCTTTGGGTTGTTGGTGTTAAATATGGAGATGTGAATGTTCTTCATTTCATCTTAATTATGAAGAAATTGCCTGTCAAGGAAGGAAATGCTTCCTGAGATAAGCAGGTCTGCTGCTTTATAGTTATCCAAGTGTGGTAACTTTTAACATATAATTAAACTTTATTGGTTCTGATTAATTTATGGGAAGTTGTAGAATCAGAGTTTAGGATATATTTTTTTAAGATTTTGTTGGGGAATTGGGGAAGGGGAACAGTGTTGGGGAATTAAGGAAGGGGAACAGCCAAGTTGTCCTTCAATCTTAGTTGTGGAGGGTGCAGCTAGCTCAGCTCCAAGTCCAATCGCCATCTGGCCACCTGTCAGCAGCTTGAGGCTGCTCAGCTCAAAGTGCTGTGTTCAATCTTAGTTGCAGGGAGTGGGGTGAAGAGGGGGGACTGGCGTAGCCCACTATCCTATGCAGGAATCAAACTGGAAACCTTGTTGTTAGGAGCACGTGCTCTTGCCAGCGGAGCCATCCTGCCATCTGTTGGCAACTCAGTAGCAGCTCAGCTTGGGTGCAGCGTCACTGGCCCATGTGGGAATCAAAACAGTGACCCTATTGCTCAGAGCTCGTGCTCTTAACCAACTGAGCCACTCAGCCGGCCCTCTAGGAAATATTTTAAATGAGATTTTTATTATATATCGAAGTAAACTTAATGACAGTCAGCCATGTGCAAGTGTTGGGCTAGACTTTAGGGTACATGCCAAAGAAATGTAGGGTTGTTCTCAGCCTTGGTTTCAAAGTAGAGTTACCTGGAGGTTTTTAGTAAAATCTTGAGACCCAGGTGAAACTCAAGTCAATGGAAGCTACACTCAGATCAATGAAGGACACACTTAGATCAATGAAGGACACACTCAGATCAATGAAGGAGCACTTAGATCAATTAAATCAGAGTCTCTGGAGATGCACCTATGCATCACTGGTTTGTAAAGCTCCCCAGGTGATTCCAATGTGCAGCCATGTGTGAGAACCAGATCAAAGCTCTGAAGAGCTCTAAAAAGTACCCAATGTCAAGGAAATAAAACCTCTGAGGATTGGGCTGGCTTGGTCAGTTTTATAGGTTCCCCAGGTGATTGAGGATTTAATGCACATTGAGGATTTAAAACCAATGGTATACACCTTGCCATCCAGAGGATTACAGTCAGATGAGGGGAAAAAATGACTTATAAGTGAAACCATTGAGTAGAAGTATAAGAAAGTCCATGACTGAGTGTCAAAAAATGAATAAAAGACAAGGAGTGATAAGAGAATATAAGTAGTAAATATTTAAAGATAAATGAAAATGATTTATATTTAGCATATTCATTCAGATGGAAATTATGTTTTCCAAGTGTAAGAATTCTTAGAAATCCTTATATGCAGCATACATTTTCACCAGGTATTCTACATTATAGATGAAAACTTGGTCATCTTACCTTCCAGGATTACTCTAAACTCTAAAGTGGAAGGGTTAGAATTGAGAACTGCCCCTTAACCTGGTCTCTAAGCAAGCTTAGGATCTTTAGAGGTGAGTAGGGTGGAGCTGGGTGCTCTGGGAGGGCTCTGATGGTGGAAGCAGTCCATTTTATTTCTCTGTGGAGGAGAGAGGAGGGGTATTTGTGGAGGAGTTGTTGGCCTGGATATCCAGGAGCACGTTTCTCAAATGTACACTATTCAGAATATTCGCTATCTCAGAACATGTGTCTTAATGCTAAAATCAGGCAATAGCAATCTTTTTCTGTGGGGTGTGGTGAGAACTTTCTCAATTTAAGTTTTATTCCCATAATCCTTTAGCCCTTTGGTAACTGCTGTTGGTAGTCTCTTAAGAAGATAGGTGAGAGATGGTATGGGAGATTTCTCTGGGTTTCCATAGGTCCTATTAGAGTACCAATAGCCTTGGAATCTTATATAATAATATAATAGTACCTTACCTCACAGGGTGTTTATGCAGACTTAGATGTATGAGAATATGTAAATATAAATGCACTTAGAACAATGCTGGGCACTTAGTGAGCCCTCAGTAAATGTTAGCAATTCTATAACTTTTCCACTACCACTATTGCTCCCATCATTTGTTTCCTGGACTGTGGGGCCCTTGGCAGCAGGCAAGGTCTCTCCTTTGTCTTTATATTCCCAATCCCATACCACAATGCTTGGCGTAGAATCAGCACTCATTAAATATGTGCTGAGAGAAGGATTGGCCAGCTTAGATCTGATTGGTCCAAAGCACTTATGTAATTATTTAAACAGTGTTATATCAGCATTTTGATGATATCCTACCTGAGTGAAGAGCTCTATCATGTCAACGCGGCAGAGAACGACTGCTTTAGAGGAAAGGGCCCACAGTCTCCCAAGTGCCTTCCTAATGGTGGACAGTCTACTACACCGCCCTATGTACCTCCCTCCCTTCTCAGGGTTCCCCAAAGGACAGATCAGTCCCTGAGTCATCATGCCTTATGGAAAAGTGACTGCAGAGCAAAAAGAGTCGTAGCTATGATAGTGAGGATGGGGGAGAGCGAGAGATCCTGGTGATGTGTCAGGTGGACACATCAAAAGAGCCCCTTTTCAAAAGAGCAACGTGTTTGGTCCCATCTGGCATCCTCTGAGGGAAAGTTAGTGTGCATTTATGAATGGGACCCTTGCTGCTACTTTCATGTTGTCAAGGAGAAGGGAAATCTACAATGGGATTGAGAAATAATGAAAGTGCATATATTTTTTCTCCCAAAGAAACCAAAAGCATTTCCACAGCTATATTCTCCGATGCTGCTGATTTTATGCTTCAAAGAATTGAGAATGAATACCTGGCAGTAAGTACTAAATCTGTGTGTAGTGACTGACAGATTAAGCACTAGGGACATTAAAGGAGATTAGACCATGGATCCCCAAACAGCAAATGTCAGTATTATTTTCCATTTTGGAATTGAATGAAGTTGGCTTTATGTTTCTCACCATAGCCAGCACCATTATATTCTTCCAATTTGGCTCTTACATTACTTCTCTCTTTAGAACATCATTCACTTATTCAAATAGTGTTTCTTGAGCTTCTTTCATATTATGGCTTGGTGCTAGCTACTGAGAAAATATAGCAAAATGAGACATGGTTTTTGGACCCTAGTAATAAAATAATCCAATGAGGTCTTATGTGATGAAGTTCTATGAAGCCATGGTGGAAGGATCCTTTGAAATGAGAGGAGGAGCACAGAAAGTAATACCACTTTCCAGGATGGGTGTAATCATGCCTCACCTGTTGTCTGTGTGCGACAGCTGAGGGCTGGTGGCGTTTAGTTTTCCTCCAGGCGGTAGAAGGCTGTGGGAGTGATTGAAGAAGTATGGTCACTGGAGTTATTTCCGGATTTGAATCCTGACCCTGCCACTTTCCAGTTGCAGGGCTTTTGGCAGGTGACTTAATATTTCTGAGCAAAACTAAATCCATCTGTACCTTTCAGAGGTGTGTAAGGGATGGCACTAATGCTCACAGTTAGCAAAGTACTGGACTTAGAAAGCACTCAGTAGGTGGTGATGGTTATTAGCAAATCATAACAGTGGAGATATTTCTATTGGGCCACTAAATGCATACTTAAATGGCTACTTGCAGCAAAAGCAACTCCATTCACCTTGCTCAGGTTAACTTGTCTTTCTTTAGATGACAGATTTAGTATTTTCATTCCCCTAAATTAGATGCATTAGACAATATATCATGGAGTCAAGCTTGCTTCACTTGAGGAAGCAACGTGTGGTTTATTTTTCATTCCTCTGACATTTCTTAAGAATTCCCAAAGAAAGAAGGAAGCCTCTCGTAGCTCCCATCACATATTAGGAGGGAGTCATCCATCCAATATTTTCAATTTCTGGTTCCTCTATCTTTCTGTCATTTTAGTAGTAACTAGTAACAGCAGCTTGTATTTATTGAGTCACTGTGCTGAGTATTTTACACCATCAATGTCATTTAATTCTCCGAACAGTTCAGCGAAGTAGATGTTTAGCCGCATTTTACAAATTAGGACCCCCAATTGCATAGCTGTCCGGTGAGTGATGCGGTGGATTTTAACCCTGGCAGCCTTGCTCCAGAGCCTGTGCTGTCTGAGGCACCTGGCTCACCTGCCTTCCCACCTGATCCCCGAAGCCTGGGGCTGCACCACCGGGCTGCCTGCTCCCTCTGCTCCTGTGCATATGGGCTTTAGCACCATTTGAGAGAACATATGGGAAGGCTTACAATTACCTGTCCCCTTTTCAAATTGATGCTAAAGAATGGATATTAAATTTATCTTTTCTCCAGTGTTGATTCCCCACAGCCCGTATTCTTTACTGGCTTGTTAAATTTCCACCTTAAATGTTCCTAACATATAAAATGACCTTGGAGCCTGCTTCATGAAGAAGCTGTCTTGTCCTTCCACCTGGCCAAGAAGAGCCAGGCCCTGAGCCCTGCTCCTGTGCTTCCGAGGGAGCTGCTTAAATGCTCACGCAGCTTCAGCTTCTGCTCATGGAGTAAGGGGTCCCCAGGGCCAAGGAGATGGCTTGCTCAGAAACCTCACCACTCCCTCTACACCTTAGAGCCCCAGGGCTCCAGACCTCTCTATCCAGACAGTTCTTACCCTACATCAAGTCCTGCCGGGAATATTTCTCCAGGTCCATCCTCCTATGGGCTGACCTTGGCTTCCTAGAGGGATATGGGTGGTTATTGGGATGATGCTATAACTTGCAGCCTATCCTGAGGATCATTAAGACAATGATTTCTGTATCAAAGTGCTTCGCGAATGATAAGGTGTTGTGTTAGTCTTTTCAGGCTGCTATAGCAAAATTCCACAGGTTGGAGAGCTTATAAACAACAGAAATGTATTTCTCACAGTTCTGAAGGCTAGAAGTCTGAGATCAGGGTACCAGTGTGGTTGAATGAGGGCCCCCTTCCAGGTCACAGACTTCTCACTGTGTTTTCACATGGTGGAAGGGGAAGGGATCTCTTTGGAGCCTCTCTTGTAAGAACACTAATCCCATTCATGAGGGCTCCACCCTCATAATTTAAGCACCTCCCAAAGCCCCCACCTCCTAATACCATCATCTTCAGGGTATAGGATTTCAACATATGGATTGGGAGGGGGACACACAAACCATAGTAGATAGCATACAAATTTAGCCATTATTATGTCATGCCTGCTTGCACAGCAAAAGCACATGGTTACAAGACATTGGGTTGTAGGATTAGTCTATGAAAAAATTAGAGTCTAGTAGGTCACAACCTGCTGGAAGCAGAACAGAGACTCACAGCGTGTCCTCTGCCTTCCAGAGCCTGCCTCTTATAGGGGGATTGCTGCTCTGGATAAAGGCTGAGTGCTTTCAGTCTAACTTTCTGAGGGACGCGTGGAGAGGCCTACACTCAATGACCTAAGTGGACCCAAGTACAAATTTGTCATATGTAGGTTCAGAAAGGTAGGGTGTCTCATTGTACCTGTCTCTCACTCTTGTCCTTGCCTGGGATCTGAGTACCCCTATTATATGTAGCAGGGTTCTCTTTCCTTTATGCTAATGAGGCTTCTAAAGTAATTGTTGGTTTACTTTTTAATTTTTTTATTTTAACACCTGCCCCTGCCATTTCATAGCCACATTGTACTTGGAGTAATAAACATCATAAATGTTTTTCACATTAATGTTCTCTTTCAGTGGATTTACCTGTATTCCATAAGCATTCCCGCCTCCCCGCCCCCCCACATTTCTCTGGAAACAATTAGTGCTGATAATGATTTTTTTTTTTGGTTTCTCTTTCTCTTTCTCTCTCTTTGGTGTTTTTCTACTTCCTGACCCAGTTTTGAGTTTCTTGGCTCTCCAGAAACCTTCTGTGCTTCATCTTTAAAGATGAATTTATCTTTTGTACTTCTCAAAGCTTTTGTGTCTAGTGGCTCATTTTACTTATGTTCTGGAGCTTTCTTGGCCATTTTATTATTTGATTCTGCTACTTTCAAAGATTTTTTAGAATTTGCCAGGCTGATACTCTAATGATCACTTGGTAAATTGCTAAGTAGCACTGTCTTGAGAGTATGTTCGTGATGTTGTGCCCATTATAATGGCTGCTTTTACCTTGTGTGTATGGCACTTGAAGTTGCTTTTTTGCAGCCATTGAGCTTGTGCTGTGATAAAAGCATGGACATTTTACCGTCGTGAGCACAGTGGCTCATGAGGCTTCCCAAACTCTGTCTTTTACATCAGAGCATCTCATATGGTTGTACAGATTGCATCCTGCTCAAGTGTGCTGGACCAAGAGGCCAAGTGGAGGCTGACTGCCAGCCTGGGCTTCCCTTGCCAAGGCTTGCACCTGGTTCTGGGCTGTATCCCCATGAGAGGAACTTTTCCCTAATACACACAAAGGTGTCATGTGGGCTAGCAGCCGGTCTGCTTTAACTTAACTTTATCTCTTTAGGGAAGAAGATAGGTGGTGTTTTTTCTGGAGGACCAAGATCTGCTTACTCACCTGGAATCTTAGTTTCCCATGGCAATGGAAGTCATTAGAAGCCAAAACAAATAGTTTAAAAGTTGTTAAAGAACTGCTTGGCATTTACTAGGATTTTATGTGCCCGGGATGATTTATTATGTTCCCTCAGTTATTCTTTACTTAGGGAACTTGCAGTGATAGCTACAGAGCTGATTTCAGCCGGTGCAGCCCCTGGAACATCCTTGCCTGCTGAGTCCCACTTTCCCTAGAGAATTGCTGCCACTAAATTATATTCAAGCAGCCCAGCTATATTAAGATAACCTTGTCCCCAGGGGCTCTGGCAAGCCAGCCTATATTTTCTACCTATCGTATTTCCCCATGTATAAGACGCACCCTTTTTAGAAAAATTTGGGGTCTAAAAACTGGATGTGTCTGATACAGTTGTTGTAGATTTTTTTACTTGCATTTCCCACAAGTGATGAGGAGTTGTATGAATTTTATGATGAATAAAACTTGAGTTCAATAACTTTATGTATTTTATTTCAAATTTCGGGCCCCAAATTTAAGTTGCATCTTATACATGAGAGCGTCTTATACATGGAAATACGGTAGTTTGGTCAATGCCTAGAGTAGCCCCATGTGCAATTAAGACTGCATTTCCTGGAAGCAAACAATGTAGTGACTGGGTAGCCTTTGTCATGTTTCAGTTTAGAGCTACAGGTACCTTAGGGTTTTGTTTTTGTTTTTGTTTTTTTATCATCATGGAAATCATAAACACCCTTTTTCTGACTGATATGCTGAAGGGACAGTACAAATATTTTCTGATGTTGCCCTTTGTTCTGAGATTTAGACTTGGACCTTATCTGTAGTGAACTGAACGTGTTGACTCTTCACCTGGGAGCCTGTGCTAATGTGACGTCAGGCTTTTCTGTGTTTTTTCTTGTATTAGTCCATCAGGGCTGCCATAACAAAATAACATAGACTGGGTGACTTTAACAACAGAAGTTTATTTCCAGCAATTCTGGAGGCTAGAAGTCCAAGATCAACAGGCCAGTAGGGTTTGTTTCTGGTGAGAAGTCTCTTTGGCTTGCAGAGAGCTAGCTGCCTTCTCCCTGTGTCTTCACTTAGCCTCTTCTTTGCGTGGCCATCCTGGAGTCTCTTCTATTTCTTCTGAGTACAGGGTCCATTTGATTAGGGCCTCACCCTTATGACCTCATTTGACCTTAATTAAAGGCCCCATCTCCAAATACAGTCACATTGGGGATTAGGGCTTCAACAAATGAATTTGGGGAGACACAATTCAGTCCATAATAACCCTCACTTGCTAGACTTTCTCACTTAAACATATCCAGTAGATATTAAAACATCAACATTTCAGTTGATAGCTTTTCTGTCCATTTGGGCTCATGCAGCCATGTTAAAGGCTTCATTTCCAACCTCAGAAAAACACTCCATTTACAATAACTACACTTTGGATTTTGCCCCTCAGATGGCATCCTAATTGTTATATCCAAAAATCTAAGCCTCATTTTGGAAACTGCTCCCCTATGTTAAATATAGTGAAATGCTTCCAGCCAATCTCATTTTGTTAAAATTAAATTGGTGTTTTCTGGACCATATTTGTCCCGTAAGCAGCATTCTCGAAGGGCTCAGCAGGCTGGGGCCCCCCAGCCTGTGCTTGCAGTAATCATGTTGATTTTTAATCAAGAGCCTTATTTTGGCAGCTTCTCTTTTTTGATCATTTGAAAAAAAAAACCTCCAATGGAGTTTAGATTGCCGGGTGTTGGATCATGGAGAGGAGATTGAGGCCTTAGTTTCCCAGGGAAAAAATCACCTGCTTTGTAGGTAATATTAGTGGTCAATTTTGATAATGATAAGGAAGAGGAGGACTTGATTATTCATCTGAACCTCCAAATATTTGGGGAGCATCCAGACTTATTTTCGTGTCTACCATGCAATATTGAAGAAATTGGATTTTTTTTTTCCTGGGGTAAAAATTATTTCTATGAGAAGAGGGTGGTTTTTCAGACCATTTTGAATTGCAGAAGCATACTAAGCAATACAATTTTTTTGGGCATTAATTATGAAATGTTGCAGGGTTGTTATAAAAAAGCTTATCAGTCTAGTGAAATAAGGGCCACTTCTTTTGGCTATGAATTTTCTATTGGAACTATTTGATCAGTTACTTGCTGGGCTAGATAGTATCTGTGGGTGCCACTGATGGGTTTAATATACATGAAGGGAGAAAGAAAACAACTGGGGATTGTCTAGTGAAGCCTGACCTGTTCTGTGCTGGAAATGTTTGGTAAACAGTTACATCTACTGCTTATGCTTGAAATGAATAATTGAATTAGCAAATGAATGACTTCATTCATTCAGGCTGGAATGTGTTCCAAATAATTCAAATTAGTAGTAGTGGCAAAGACAATGCTCACTGAATCCCTGTTCTTTTTCCTCCCGGGCACATAGCTGGAATTGCATATCTCATTCTCCCTTGTTGTTGGGTAGGGCCGTGGGGTTGAATTCTGACCAATGGGGTTTGGTGGGAAAGACATATGGCACTTCAAAACCTGGCTCCTAAAAATCCTCCTGTATGATCCTGATCCACCTTTTCTCTCTCCCCTGATTCAATGACTGGATGCAGAGGATGCAGTGAAAAATCCAGGGGATGGTGGAGACGTAAGATAGTAACATGCTAGGTCCCTGAAACACTGTATGGAATAGAGGCTACCCCTCCACCAACGCACAGGGGACTGTGATGTGATGTGAGCAAGGAATAAATCTTTATTGTGTTTTAAGTCACCAAAATTTGATTTTGAAGTTATTTGTTACAGTATCTTGTGTCAATTATAATATAGTTTCAACTTGGACATATTTCTCAGTATTATGCTGAAAAGTATTTGACCTGAAAGTAATGAACGTTGCAATCCAATGTACCTATGCCAGTTTCTGTCCTATTAAAAGTATATGCCTTTGGGGCCGGCCGAGTGGCTCAGTTGGTTAAGAGCTCGCTCAAGATTTTGAGCTCTGAGCAATAGCGATTTGAGTCCCAGCCCGCGCTGAGCTGCCAACAGGTGGCAGGATGGCTCAGCTAAAAAAAAAAAAAAAAAAAACAAAACAATACGCCTTTTGCTCTACTTATTCCTAGTGGAATCATAGGGAGGTGCTAACTCACAGGCCAGCGGAGGGTTTGTCAGAGATTTTGTGAAGTCACATGTGCATTAAAACAACACATAAACATGCAATCTTTTAGAGAGGTGAATAGTGCCAGGTGTTTATTCTACTTCTGAAATCTGTTTAGGAATCTGCTTTTCTTGAGCATAACTCAGCAGATGAGAACAGCTACCTCTGGTGACCACCACCATCTGATTAAGGGAAGAAGGTAGGCACCAATTCAGGCATATGTTCTTCTGTCGGCCGCTCACGCTGGCTGACGGCCACTCCAGGTAGCTCACAGCAGCCCACTGCAGCAGGGGCCGCAGCCTATGCTGTTGCCGGCGACTCACGGCAGCTCACGGCAGCTCAGCTCCAGGTCTAGCTGCTGTTCACCATCTTAACTGTAGAGGGCGCAGTGTCACTGGCTCTAATGTGGGACCTGAACTGGGGTCCTGCTGCTCAGAGCTGGCGTCCCAAGCCAGCTCTTAACCACCGCGCCACTTGACCGGCCCCAGGCACATGTTCTTAATTGTGAAAATCCCACAAATAAGATATGTTTGGAGAGACAAAGCACATGAGTTTCATGATGACCACTACCTAATTTGTTTTAGGTCTTAAGTGAATGCTTACTTTTATGAATGTATTAATGGACTACTTGTCTCTCAGGATTGTTTCGTAAGAAACTCAAGAAAAAGCAATGACCAGAAACCATAAAGAATGAGTTTATAAGTTTATATCCCCTTTTGAGAGGTGGTCATTTTATAATCTAGATTCCTCTAAAACTGTGTGACCTAATAGGGCAGCCACTAATCCTACGTGACTATTTAAATTGATTAACAATTTATTTTCTCAGTCACAGCCACATTTCACATGTACAATGGCTAGTGACTACTATACTGGATAGCACAACTCCAGAACATTTTTATCACTGCTGAAAACCTGGTTAGAGAGCTAACTTTGATATTTTCATCTTTTTATGATGCAACAAAATTTCCAGATTTTCTCACTTCTCGTATGTTTAAAAGCAGTGTTCAAAACAAAACAACAGGCCCCCAATGGAGTCACTTATATTAAGCCCTACATTACCAAACTGAGACTTAATTACATACAGCTTTAGCTCTCCCAGAAATGGAATCTTAAACCAGTCAGTCACCAATAACCTGATCAGTATTAGTTAGGTTATCTGCCTGATAACCCCCTGCCATCCCCTAAAAGAAAGTAATCTTGCAGTATCCAATCTGCTTTTTTTGCCTAGCACAACTTCCTTGTTTCTGCTCCCTTCTGCCTATAAAATCTTTTGCCTTGTAAAGCTCTTTGGAGCTCCTTTCTATCTGCTAGATTGGATGCTCCCCAATTCATGAATCACTGAATAAAGCCAATAAGATCTTCAAATTTACTCAGTTAAATATTTTTTTAACAGCATGGTGCTGGTTTTTTAAAAAACACATGAGATGTTTTTAAGATTGTTGCAATATAAGTTCTTGAAAACGTTCTGGAACATATCACAAAAGAATGATTTCTGAGTACTCATAAAAGGAAGTGGTGATAATTAGAAGCTATCAAGGATTCACAAGTTAAGTTATGACAGATTCATTTCATTTTCTTCTATGACAGACATAGCAACCTCAGCTTCATGAAAGAAGGAATTGTTTGATCTATTTTCTTTTGATCTAGTTTCATTGCTGGGTTCTCAATATTTTCAGCGCTTGTATAATAGCATAGAGGGTGTTTGTTCAATAAATATCTGTTGAATGACTATTAGAAAAATAAGGTTGTTGCAATTACAGTTCTCATGCTATATGTGGAACAATGATTGCAAGGTAATAAGACAGTTGGGTGAGTTGCTAATTAGTTAAATAACAATGAGTAGCAGCTAATGAAGAGAGCATGAAACTTGGAATCTTATGTAGACCGACCTTCAGTTCTTGGCTCTCTCACTTAACCTGTGTGATCCCAGGCAGTCATTTCTCTTCTCTGATTCATCCTCCTTTACAGATTAGACACAATAATATCCACATCATAGGATTGTTGTATCAAATATGACAGAATAAAAGGTTAGCATCAATGTAACCTGGAAGGAGGTGTCTAGTAGAATGTTAGGGGCTGAGTCTTTATTCTGACCTAGCCAATATTTTTATCTCTAACATCAGTAAGGACATATTGGCTGAATTTGTGGATGACCTAAGCTGGAGTAAGATTCAGAATTCTGATAGACCTTAGTAGACTGAAAAGGTAGGCTAAATCTAAAGACTTCTACTTGATTCAAAGAAAAATTGCAACAGTAGTGGACAGAGGATATGTAGACACCCAGAATTGCACATTTGAACTCCTGGGAAGTGAAAAATGCTGATGACTGGGTGATGGACAGAGATTCTGATTTAATTGGCGTGGGATGCAGCTTTGGCACTGGGATTTTTAACCCTCCCCCTCCATCCCCAGGTGAACCTAATATGTAGGTAAGTTTGAGAAATCACTGGTCCACATTGAGGGAGGTCCTGCCTTGCCCTGTTTACTTCATATTTACACAGTCCATAAATGTTACTTGCATGAAAAATGCATGCTGCATGAAGTTCTGAATGACCTACTCAAGCTTGGAATGTATTCAGGGAAGTGTCAGGACAGTGAATGGACTGGCAGCTGTAACATTCTGAGGGAAAGCTTGAAGGAAATAAGGACATTTTCTTAGAGAATCGTAGGAAGAGGTAAACAGTTTTGGACATTGCATGCTTGATCTGTCTCAGGAAGCTAGATTCTGCTCCTCTGACTGGTATTCAAAGGGGTAGACGGACCCACTGAGTGGGAGCATCAGCAGATGGATATAGACAAGTGCTTACTGACCATAGTGCTTTCTGGAGATGGTGGGATTGCCAGGCTCTGGAGACCTAGAGACTTCACAGATTTTATTGTGAATTTAAAGGGATGTAAACAGACTAGTGGATGGGTTGGTTAACTACCAGAAAATTTTCTTCATTTCTGACTTCGCCTCCTGCTCTCACTGTTTCTTCCTCTGACTTAGCCAAACTTGTCTCATTGCTGTTCTTTGAGCCACCCAAGCTCTTCCTCCATCTCAGGGTCTTTGCAATTGCTCTTGCTTCTTCCCAAAACACTTTTCCTCCAAATACCTGTACAATTTATTCCCCCCCCCCCCAGGTTTTAGCTCCTATTACCACCTCTCACTCAACTCCCCCCCCCCTTTTTTCTTTTTCTCTCTCTCTCTCTCTCCTCCTTGCTTTGAGCAATTCCAATTTGGTGAAAGAAACACAGTGTAAGTTAAAACAAAACTTAGCAGGAAAGAGCTACAGTTAGCTTTCACTATCAGCTGGTGACAAAGCTACTTAAAATTCCTGTTGGGCGATGGAAAAAGGGGCCAGGGAAAAGGCTGTCGCAGAAGTGGGATTTCCATATCAAAGGGCAGTCCTTTGGCTCTGGATGGTAATTAAAGTACCCTGATTTCATCTGCGTGGTCAAGTCATGAAAGGGAAAAAAAAATTAGAGAGAATTTTTCAGCCCCTTCAAACTACAGCAAGGAAAGCTGTAAATTAAATGAAAGTGGACCTAAAAGGTGTGTAACACGCCCGTCGTGACATCTAATAGACGCTGTGATATTTCTCAAGCATTTATTCAGTTTACATCTTCATTTTGTCCTGATTATGAAGGATATAATGTCTGCTTGCATTTATTGGGCCTACATCTCCAGCTTCATGAGTTTTCAGAGATATCAGTTTTCATTACGCTGACTTGGCAGCCTGGTCACTGGGGACGGGTTTGTAGACTTTGAGCAAAACCAACCTGTTTTAAAAATCACTTTTTCAGATAACCAAAGGCATACACGGACTTGTTCAATATTGGATGTACCCGTATGTTGGTATGACTTAACAAGGACTTGTATTTCAAAATGCTGAGATTTGACTTTTATTTGCTAAAAAGTGTGCCTTTTCCCTCATTGATTGCTGGACCTGTTTTGCTGTCTCTCCTCCAACATTCCCATTTCCAAGGTCATTGCTTTATGAAATAATTATTTCAAATCGAAGTATGGGGCTTATAAGCAGTTTCAAATTCGTTAAAGAAGAATGCCACTTATGTTCCGGGAAAGAAGAACTTAAAAATCTTATTCTGTTTTTTTGGATGAGATGTTAAACTTGGACCTACCTCTCTATTCATTAAAGATCACAGCGTAGAGTTGGGNTCACCACCTGAAATCTCTCTCTCTGTCTCTCTCTTACACCCCCCCCCCACACACACACATTTGTACGTCTTCCTGTAATACACTATAAGCCTCCCATGGCCCAGGACTTTTGTCTGAAGTGCGCACTGACATATCCTTAGTGCTGGGCTTTCAGAGGTGCTCAAGAAGTATTTGCTGTTGAATACATCTCCAGGATAGTCTAGTTCTATGGAATCACAAGAATTGTATCTCAACATGTTCTGTTCCAGCCTGGATAAACTTCCTGAGAAAGGAGGCCACCTCGTTTGCGTTTTTGAAAGATACATTTCATCATATATGGGTAGAATGACCATTTTCAAGCTGTTTTTCTTGTTTTCTTTTCTCCCCCGTATCAACTGGGAACAGCATCTTCTAAAAACAAAACTTTATTCACTGCTTAACAGAGTTCAGGCAACCATTGAATGAGATCCACTGCGGAAAGGAAATACAAGAGTTGACTGCAGTGTAATTTGTTTCGTCTGAACCACTTTAGGTACAGGAAAGGTCAATAATGCACAGGAAGCCTAGGTTTCATTTCTTTGATGTGTAAAAATTAGTGCTTTGTCATCAATTACAGATGCAGGAGGACAAATCACCAGCACATTAAGTTGTTCCTGCTCCATAAATTACAAATCTTGTTAGGAAAAAAGTATTAGCTTCATCCCTTGTTATTTTAAAAATGCCAACTCTGATAAACAGTCAGCCTTGGGCATACATTAAAATGCTGGAATTGTACGAAAATAAATTCAGCCTTTTAAGATAACACCTCATTTTAATTTCATACACGATTAAATCTATCAATTTAAAGGTCTTTTAACATACAAGTTTTGAAATCATAATAGTACCGTTTAACTCCCTGTGGAAAAACTTAAAAATCTCTCTGCTTCTTTAATAACCTTTCTCTATTGACAATTTCAAGAAATCCTCAGTTACTTTTGTTTTTTGTTCTTGGGTGTTTTTCTCCTGGAGAAGAGGAAATTAAATGGTGATCCTAAACCCCTTTCATTTTTAGAAGTAAATTTTTCCTTTAATCATAGTCCAGAAGGAGGCTGAAAAAGCCTTGTGAATCAAATATTATATTTCTATTATGGTGAGATAGTCTAAATTATTGTCCTATATCCAGGACAATCTTTATTCTTACATGCAGTAAACGTCTGAATTTTTCATTGTTAGAATAAATAGTGCCTACTCACTGACATCCAGGGTGACTGCTTCTTAGCGCCTTTGTAACTTGAAGGCCTCACTTTGCACTCATCAATTTGAAGAGAACAAAAGTTGAGGCTGGGTATGGCTCTGACAGCCTGTCTTGGCCCAGGAGGCCATCGTTAGCCAGAAAAGCACAGCAGCCTTTCCAGAAAGAGGAGGCCTCCTGTCCAGTTCAGAGACCTTGAAGGCTTGAATAGCTGTACCTCTGTTGCCATCAGAATCTCCTTTGAGAGGAAACTCTGTCAACAAATGTTTATTGATTACCTTTTGCATGTCAGATTCTGTGTTTGGGGCTAGGGGTACAGTGGTGAGGAAAGCAATATATTCCATAAGACACTTGACCTGAAGAATGGATACAACAGGTACATATTATTTGTTCGAGATAAAGAAAAGCTGACCACCATTTTCTGCAGAAAAAATTAGATATATAAAATATATTCATATATATCAGTATTTATCAAATATTTGTTCACTTTTTCTTTCCCCACCTCCTTCCTCTCTCCCTTCCCTTCATCTATCCATTCATGTATCTTGATTCTTGTTAGGTAAGTACTGTATTGTAAATGTAAGAATTAAGGGCAAAGGCTTTAAAATCAGAAAGACCTATATTTGAATTCTAGCCCTGCCGTTTTATAGTAATATTGTTATATTTGTTATCACGACTACCATTACGTTGTTATCATTTTTTGTATAGGTAACAATTACTTCTGCAACTTATATTTATTAATCGCTGACGGTATCAGTCACTAAGGGATCTGCATGCATTTTGCATTAAATCCCTAACAACAGTCCTAGGTTGTAGATAATATTATGTTTCCATTTTATGGCTAAGGAAACTGTTCCTTGAGATCTTATATGATACATTGTCCAAGATCACATAGTAAGTAAAGGAACTGAAACTAGTTTTGTGATTTGAACTTGCTGAAAATTGGTTCTTCCTTTGTAAAACTGAGACACTAATTGCTACTGTGTAAGTTGTTTGGGATGATTCAATGAGATGACCTATTTCACATTTGCTGTTTGGTTCCTGGCAAATGATAACATGGTGAATGTTTCACACAGCATATGGCTGATCCTCCTCTGCTTTCAGTCGTTTCTAAGACTGAATGATCTGTTTTCTTCCTTCTGTCTTTTTACCCACATCCTCGCCCCTTCCTTAAGTTTGGGACCTTGTTCTTTTCATTACCCCAGAAAGCCTAGTGAAACCCGAAGTACTGAGAACTCATGAATGTTTTCAGGGTCCCATGTAACCCTATGGCAAATGCAGAGCCTGCAGAGATAGAAGTCTCTGGGCCTGTAGATACGCAATCTCTGTCTGATGCTGTCTTATAGGCTATCTCAGCAGCTAAGCAGGTGTTGGGGGCCAAGTGGGTCTCTTAGGGCAGCCTTCGCCCATGCACAGAAATAAGCTCTCTAGAAACACTGTTGGGGTTTTCCTGGTGACAAAGGAGCCCTGAGGAGTGAGAGCGAGGCTGGGCTTTGATCATATGTTGCTAAGTGCATGCTGTAAGTGGCATGAGGTAGCCATGGGATTGGATATGGCGAATGTGTCATATGACATATGAAGTGGCATAATTTGATAATACACATTTTTTGTCTGTCACTGAATAAAATTCCATAGTAGAAAATGACCCATTTGACACATAGGTTTTGCCTCCGCTAACCCAGTTATTGTTCTTGTGTTAAGCAAATTGGGATTGGAGAGTTGGATTTCTGGAGACTTGGAGAGTGGTTCTGGATCTGGATCTGGATTCTCGAGTTGCTGAGAGCCCCAACCCTGAGCCGTTCCTGTGACTCATGCTGGTTGTTAATTAGAGAATATACCTATCAGTGAATGAAGATGAGGCTTATTATTGTTATATGTAAACAACATTTTGGATTGAAAATCTATAATAGCAAACTCTGCTAGAGTAGAAGCATTTTTTCCCCAATTGCTTTTTGCTGTAATTTTCTCTTAATTTCTTGGGGAAGCTTTTTGGTTCACATTTCATAAGAACTCACTTAATAGTCTGGTAGATTTTGTCAGAAATGAGGGGACAAAATAGAACTTTTCAAAAAGTTTCTTTGCTCTGAAACTGCGTAGTATGATTATAGATAATTTCTTGAAGAATTATCTATCTTAAGTTTGAATTTTGGGAGAGACATTAGCGACAGAAAAAAACCAACAACTAGGATTGAGCATATGCATATTACGTAAGTTAATTCTTATTCTTTACAGTCGTTCTTTAAATATATACATTTTACATGGAGTAGAAGTATTTTACAGTTTGGTTCATTTTTAAGGTATCTCATGCCTGCAAGCATGATTAATTGAGTCATTCATTCAATTTAGTTGTTATTTGAGTGCCTTCTATACACCAGATAGTGCGGCTACTCAGGCTTTTACGGATCTTATAATCTACTGATGGATGTAAACAAGTAATCAGATCATTATAATTTATGGGGAAACACTGTGGGAACACATAATAGGGTGACTTAACTCTGGCTTTGGGGAGGTGGCAAGGATTTCCTCTGGGAATGAGTAGGATTAAAGCCAGGTCCTGAAAGAGTGGTAATTAATTAACCTAGTGAAGCTGTTGGGATGTGGTAGGGGGTTTGGAGCAAGGAAATAGCTCATGCCGATTCCAGGAGCTGAGAGTAAGCCGTGATGTTATTGGGGTCTTTTTCTTCTCAGAGATATTTATGTACAAGAGCAAGAACTTTAGCTTGTTCCTGATTGTAACTTTTGCAGTTTCAAAAATGTTAAAAAGTCTACCTGTTGAATATCATCTGATTTTGACAGGTGCTTGTCCAAAGGTAACACCTGTCACACAGGCAGGCGCCTGTCCTGAGTTGAGGCAGAAACATGTTGAGCATTTTATTCCCACCCAATGTCCAGGTTGGCTTTGGAGTGATTGGTGCATATTGGTCCAGCTGGACTAAGGGTCCTCCCGGTGAGGAGGCAGAACGTCCTTCCAAATCGAAGGTTCCAGGCCTGCTTCTAGTGGGAGGGTAGAAGTGATGGGTGTGAGATAGAAGAGTAAATAGCAAGAATCTCTCTTGGTTCTGGGGCCCCCAATGGAAAGAAATTTGAGAGGCTCGTAGATTATAGTTGTGGAGCATAATCTGATTTAAGAAACCTTAAAAATTCAAGTGAAATTGCATCATAAAATTATGTTTTATGGTGCAAAGAACCCTGGACTTGGGGACAGTCCAAAGGGTCTGGGTTCTAGTTCCAACCTGGTACCCTGGGGCCAATTATTTAATAACTAGTAATGAAGCTGCTATTGTCATGTGCCGCCACCATGACATAGATGTGGCTATACCGAGAGCAGCCATTTCCGATTAGTTAGCTTAAAAGACTGTGAGACCAACTGTGGCTCTCACCCAGCTCTGGCCTCTTTCTGGGCCTTATAGCTTCCCTCCCCCAGTGTTCTGTGGGAATATATTTTGTCATATGTCATTCAGGTCATCTTCCATCCATCGTTTCAAGTCATAGTCCCTTGCCTAAGTGATCAGCAATGAGGATCTATTACCCCTGTTTTTGCCTCCCCTCTAGCTTTTCTTTCCTTTCATTTGATCAGCAATTCAAAAAAAAGAGGACTAAAGCATGATATGCGTTTGTCAGACTTGAATGTAAACTCTGAGAAGATAAGATTTGTTTCTTTGTCCCCTATAATGAACGATAGATTTCTCACTTAAGTTAACTTACGTGGAGAGATTATTGGTATAAGAGTTATTAAGATAGAAATACTTCGACCCAAGGAATATCACGGCTATTTCACACTCCCTGCAAAATATTATTTTCCAGTTCTTGGTGTAAGCTTTGCTTTGAAAGATTGAACTTGTTTTTTTGTCTCCTTAATGTGAGTGATGAATAGGGAAATGATTGCTCTGTTTCTGGGTGGCCACCCTCTTGAAGAGAAGGATTCTGAAATTTTCTATTTATTCATGTGGTTTTCTTTTATTTCTGTAAGTGTTAATTAACAATTAGACACTTGAAATGTGCTTTTGGAAGTATCCAGGCCAGTCCAAAGTATATAAATCCATGTTACCATCTTGCAGTTGATCAATACGGTTAAGACCCTTTGTAATGGTACTTTTCTGGAATATTACAACAATTTTCTGTCTTCCAGTTATTAAGAACCAGAAAGTAGTGTGTTTTCTGGGAAATTGTGACAGCTTTGTATCTTTCTGACTCTACTAATTCTCATTTCCAGTCTGTCCTGCTTGTTGATGCCAGCATAATTTTTTCCCCAAAATAATTTGATTAAACTTTCTGGCTGAAACATCTCTAGCTTTAGGAATTCTTAAATCTGGGTCCACAAATTACAGTCAGGAAATTAGTGAACTCTCTGAATTTGTATGCAAAATTTTATGTGTAGAAGGTCCAGAATACTGGTGAATGTGTCCAAGGCATCTTTGCTTTACTCTAGAATATTCTAACTCTTTAATAAGAAACACACCTGTTTAGCTTTACATGCAATCTCCAGCCATCATATGATGCTCCCCTCACATTGACCTATTCAACATTTCCTGACCACCGTTCTTCCATACCTCCCTGCCTTTGAACCTGATGGCCATTTTGCTTTTAATGTCCTTTCCTCATTCTTGGCTATGTCTGGTGAGCTCCCACTTTACTTTTGAGGTTTCACTCTAGGGCAGCGGTTCTCAACCTGTGGATCGCGACCCCTTTGGGTGTCAAATGACCCTTTCACAGGGATCACCTAAGACCATCGGAAAACAAAAAGATATTTAAATTACGATTCATAACAGTAGCAAAATTACAGTTATAGAGTAGTAACAAAAATAATTTTATGGTTGGGGGTCACCACAGCATGAGGAACTGTATTAAGGGTCGCGGCCTTAGGAAGGTTGAGAACCGCTGCTCTAGGGCTATGATCTCTGAAGAGATTTTATTTCGTTCATCAGGAACAAAGTGTTGCTCTCTCATCTTTTTACTTCCTTTATAATACTCATCATATTTCCCCAGTAAATGTGAGGACAAGAAATATATCTGTTCATCTATGTATCCCCATCCTAGAGGACAACGCTGGCCCAAAGTAAATGGTTAGGAAATATTTGTGGAACAAATAGGCAAAGGAGGCGAAGACACATTCTTTCCTTAGATGGAGTTAAGATAGACTTACAGAGCTCTGGCGCTGGAATCAACATCACCTCCCTGCACATGAATGGCTTATGTAATCTGGACATCAGTTGCTGGTCCCCTGGATGAGGTATCTCAGTCTTCTATAGTAAATAATAGCACATCGATTCTCTGTTCAACACAGCAGGTTATAATGAATTCCTCTAAGTTTATGAAACAAAGAATTTCTGATGCTGGAGATTGATTTTGGTACTTATAAGCTTCTCAGTGAACCTCCAAGGGCACAAAGAACCTAGGTGGATACAAAGTTTCCCCCTAAATCAGCCTGATAAAAAGTTCTCTGTGACATGATAACCTTGGTCTCCTATGAAAATGCACTGTTTTCTCACCAACTAACTTCGGAAAGTATGTGAATCCCTTATGAAAAAGAGAGATTTAGTCTGGAGTTGTGGTGCCCTGAAGATTGAGTTGATATTGTGGGCATTGGAGGACAGCAGAGAACCAAGGAAGGGTCAGCATGGCTTATCTGGATGTCCAGGCTGCCTGGATCTCCACCTGGCATTATAGGATAGGGAGCCAGATACCTTAACAGGTGGCTGCTCCCTGATTTGTGCATCAGGAACATGGATCGAACAGTGACCAATATGGCGATACTTGTGATGCTCTTCTGAAGCCCTCTCTTATTCTCTGTCTACTGAGAAACAGAGCATCAACCTGCTAGTCTTTGAGGCAAAGCCTTGCTTATTTCAAAGTATATATGATCAAAAGCCACTCTGCCTGAAGACTTTAAAGGGCCTCTTAATTTGCTGAAATGGGATTTCATCTGATATTTGAATCTTATGCCTTCTATCCAAGGAACAAGCCCTCCCTAGTCCCAGGACTGTTTGTGGATGCTAGACATTTCATAATTAGAAACTCTTTACTTTAGCTTAAGGCTTGATCCCTGTGAAGAATGCATTATCTTTTTAAAGTGATGTGTATATTAGTCTGAGTAAGACTATCAGAAGTTCCTTTCCTGAGATTAGCCATTGATGGAGGCAAGAAAGAGAGCTGGTACAGACATGAGGCGATAAACAGACTCCTTAAAGAAGGAAAAGAACCCCCTCCTTCACCCACTGATAGCACTTAAGGCCACCAAAGGTAGCATTGCCTATGTCACTGTTTATTCTGGAGGCAGTTTCTAAACTGCCATATGCTTCATTGGATTTAGAGAGCTTAGTTAATGCTCTCTCATTTTGTGAGGAAATGATATTCCTTAGATAATAGCTTTTGAAAAAGTGGGGTAAATAGTTTACTAATAAGTTGCATGCATCTATGAATTGCACAATGGAGAGAAAATGATGACAAATTGGGATGCAAGGGCAATGAGTGTTGCATGGGAACCAAAGATTTAAGCTCTGAAAGGAGACATTTTACTTTAAGAGGCCTTTTCTCATCCTGTACTCATCTTAGGGCCCCTGTTATTACTTACTTGCTTCGTTCTACCCTACTGTACCTACCCATATACCAGTCACCCCAAATACTCCCAAGTATTTTCCTTTACTGTTATTTTTGTATTTAATCCTCATGAAGGTTAATAAAGTCCTCTCTCTCTCTATGGGGTATGAAAGCATAACCGATGGCTTTATTGGTGCAAATATATTATGGTTGCCTTGACATTTATGTTTTCAGCTCTGATAGATGAATGATTCCAATGAAAGTAAATCAATTGCACTCAGACTGTGGGTATAAAACATCACACTCTGGGTTTTCTTCTTGTCTGGCAGATAGTGGAAGGTGAAAAATATTGAAATTTGACTTAATGCTGTGTGTTTCTTCTGAAAAAGAGAACTCACTTTGTTTTGTTTCCTAAAGTACATGTGTGATCAATGTTTGGCCCAATAATTAGTGCCAACCCAGGAACAGATATCTCTATTGCAGGGACCTATTTACTCTCAAGAGAGCCTAGGTGGCTTCTGTTGGTCTAGTTGGAATGACTTCTTTTTTCTTTTAGAAGGTTGCATTCAATTAATAATTACAGGGCTGGCCGAGTGGCACGTTGGTTAAGAGTTGGCTTGGGATGCCAGTTCTGAGCAGCAGGGCCCAGGTTTGGATCCCACAGGAGGGCCAGTGATACTGCACCCTCTGTGGCTAAGATGGTGAACAACAGCTCGACCTGGAGCTGGGCAGTTGTGAGTCGCCTGCTATGGCGTAGGCTGCAGCCCCTGCTGCAGTGGGCTGCCGTGAGCTGCATGAGCGTCTGTCCAATGGCCGGCAAGTGATTGCCTCACCCGGACAGAGTGCAATGATAATACCAACATGGGCCAGTGAAACGACGTCCTCCACAACTAGACTGAAGAACAAAAGAACAGCAACTTGTCTGTTCCCCTTCCCCCAATTCCCCAACACTGTTCCCCTCCCCCCAAATTCCCCAATAAAATCTTTTTTAAAAAATTACAATATTTTTATTAATAATTACAATTATTTCATTACAAATAATTATTAAGTATCTTGTTATTGTTGGCAAATGGAATTTTACTGGAATCACAACATTTGGGAAGACCAGGGAATAATTCCAGTTCCTGGGTTGGGTTAAACTGACTTTTGTGATAAAAAAGAGAAATATTTCTTTGTCGTGCAGAAATACAGGTGTGTTTTTATTTTTGTTTTTCTCAAAGTTATTTGAGTTGACAGTGGAAGTCAAAAGCAGATGCAACTGGAAATGTCAGTTGGCGGTGCCAACTGAGAGGTAAATTCAGGAAGCATATCCCTATTTTCTTTGAATTCTGTACCCTGGAATGCCCTTCTTCACTTTGCTTTCCTGCTCTACATTCAGGCATGTTATGGCCCTGATCAATCAAAATGGACCCTGGCCATATACGACCAGCATGATGACAATGCCAGGGCTGAATATCAGCCTCTTTGGTCCTTTCCAGAAGAATTAATTGCCTTCTCATTTGGGATGCCTGAGAATGTCAAGATCAATTTCTCTTGTAGCACTTATAACATAGTATTAAACCTATTTGTTTGTTTGTTTGTCCAGCCTGGTTTCTCACTCAGCAGTGAAGTCCTGAGGGCAGGGACGGTATTTACCCATCTTTATGTCTTCATCACTACTTCGTATCTTCATCACTTGGTACCTAGCCCAGAGACAGCACTTAGTAAATATTTGCAAAATGAATTAAAATTGTAGAAGATATTTAGAATTTTTATTCTAAATAAATGTAAGTGTGTCATATATGTATCAGTATTCAAATCCCACTTACTGGAATGTACTTTAGCAGCAATTTAGTTGGTCACTGTAGTATATTAACTGGGTGAGTTTCTGACCTATATTTTAAAACTCCCTAGGGAAGAAGATCCCCAAACTTCTTTGTTACTCGTTTTAAAAGTTAAACTATGGTAATAATCAGCATCTGCTAAATAGCTAAGGTGTGTCTAGTATTATTTGCTGTCATGTGACCATGTATATATCGAGTGCTGCAAGAAACTTGCAGCTGTGACTCTACAGAAACTTTGGAAAATATTGTGCTGAGCTCCTTATAAGGGATGTGGTTTCTAGAATCTGTATTAGGGGGGAAAATATCTAAAACTTGCAAGTACTCATTGGCGGAACATCTAATTTCATTACTTTTTAACGAAGTGTTCATCAGGAGGTAAACACCAATGAACACAATCGAGCTTCAGTCCCAGGCCTGGGAGAATTGAGGTTAGGATGTCAAGGCAGAAAGATGCCTATTGTAGCAAAATACAGTTGCTTAGAGGAGGGTGAATTTCCTGTTGAAACATTAGCAATCGACCATTGCACAGAAGTTTGCCTACCACTTAAAAATTTTTAAGAACATTATAGTTCAGGTGCCAAATATTAAGCAAAGCCTTGTGGTTTCAGTCATACTATGAAATCAAGTCATGAGTCCTGTAAGAACAGGTCCTCTGATAAAGTGGAGCCTTTTCACACACACTTACTCTAACAGTCTCACTCTTGCATTAGCCTGAGAAGTTTATGGCACAAATCTGATTATTTTCCTTAAACACTGTATTAATCAGGGTAATTCATAGGTAGCCTGGTAGCCTTGGAAAGAGAGGTCAGTTTGGAGCAAATGCTTATGAAGCCCTCTTTCAGTGCATTTCTGCTCTACTTTATGTCCCACTTAATCCACCCCATTGCCTTTTCTACGCTGTGCTTTAGGTCAAACTGTAGCAGCACATTTTATTTTTTTATTTTTAAAAGATTTTTATTGGGGAATTGGGGGGATGGGAACAGTGCTGGGGAATTGGGGGAAGGGGAACAGACAAGTTGCTGTCCTTTTGTTCTTCAGTCTAGTTGTGGAGGACGTTGCTTCACTGGCCCAAGTTGGCACCATCATTGCGCTCTTCCCAGGCGAGGCAGATCAGTCGCCAGCTTCTGGACAGCGGCTCACGCTGACTGCTGGCCGCTCCCGCTGGCTGCTGGCTACACACGGTAGCCCATGGCAACCCACTGCAGCAGGGGCTGCAGCCTACACCATCGCTGGTGACCCACGGCAGCCCAGCTCCAGGGTGAGCTGTTGTTCAGCGTCTTAGCTGTAGAGGGCAGTGTCACAGGCCCTCATATGTGGGATCCAAATCGGGACCCTCTGGCGCCCCAAGCCAGCTCTTAACCATCGTGCCACTCGGCCTGCCCTGTAGCAGCACATTTTAAAACCCTGTAGGCTGTGGGTCTCAGAACTCTAGAGGAACGATTATGTCAGTCTTGCAAATTATTTTTTCATTATCTATTCCTCAGACATCCTACTTGGTTGACTTCCAGGAAAAAATGTTATCTCTGTAAATGAGATGTGCTTCCTCTTGTAAGAAAACATAAAATGTGTAACCCTTTTAAATGTAGCTGAGAGTAAATTTAGATTTCAAATTGTTCATTGTATATTAGTTTCCAAGTTTGAAATGAAGCAACATGAACAATGGTTTCTGCCTGGAGGACCTCAGACCGGTCAGGGAGAGAGCCCTGTGCCTGGCTAATCATTTTTAGACAATGAATGTGTATAGACATGTGAGCAGAGAATAAGGCAGCTTAGGGAAGGGAGCTGCCTTCGGAGATCCTTTATCAGATTCAAACTGGACTCCCCAGGCTCATGCTCACTGCACCTGCTCTGGTTTCATTTAGGGCTGAGAGACTGAATATATAAACCGACAATGTTCTGGGCCATATATAAAAATAGAAATTTGACCCATCACCTGCAGAAACTTACCCAGATTATCCCGCCTTTATCTATAATAAACAGCCCAGGCAGCCCACCTGCTCTAAAAGGTAGACTTTTGGAATTCAGATTGCTATCTCTAGTAACAATCTAAGAAGCTAAACAACTTTTATTTTAAATTAAATGTAAAGGTGCCGTCGTGTCATACACATATCAGTATTTAAATCCCACTTACTGGGGCCGGCTGAGTGGCGCGATGGTTAAGAACTGGCTTGGGACGCCAGAGGGCCCCGGTTTGGATCCCACATATGAGGGCCAGTGACACTGCCCTCCACAGCTAAGATGCCGAACAACAGCTCAACCTGGAGCTGGGCTGCCGTGAGTCGCCGGTGACGGCGTAGGCTGCAGCCCCTGCTGCAGTGGGTTGCCATGGGCTACCGTGTGTAGCCAGCAGCCGCAGTGAGCGGCCGTCCAGAAGCCGGTGACTGATCTGCCTCGCCCGGGAAGAGCGCAATGATGGTGCCAACTTGGGCCAGTACAAAAAACGACAGCAACTTGTCTGTTCCCCTTCCCCCAATTCCCCAGTGCTGTTCCCATCCCCCCAATTCCCCAATAAAAATCTTAAAAAAAAAAATCCCACTTACTGGAATGTATTTTAGCAGGAGTTATACAACAATCAGCCTCAAATGGCCAGGGTTTGAGGAATGACTGACAACTTCCCTAGTTCTTGTTCTCACTTTCAGTTTAGAACTAACCAGAGAAAGCCAGATGTTCTCCCCTCACCTCTCAGATAGGATGTGTCATTTGCAGTTAGCCTACCCCAGCTTTCCCCATGCCTACAAAACTCCAAACAGGGCCTACCTGAAGCCTTCCCTTTTTTCCACTATGACGCTGTCCCCCTCCTTGGCCTGCCTGAGCCTCTGCCAAAACACGAGTGACTGTGGCAGACTCCCTTGCTGTAGTAACTCTGAATCAATAGCCTGTGCTGATTCTCATTTGGTTGGTCTTTGGGTATTTCCACAGGGCCTGGCTGGGCAGGGAATATTATCCAGGAGCACTTTGTAATCTCTGTAGGTGGGTGATTCCACGTGGCTATTGCTCCTTTGGGTGCCTTAGCATCTCCTAGCTCTGGAGGGGCCTGTGGCTGGCCTGAGAGAGGTGGGCCATGGCCCCCAGTTGCCATTCCGTGTGCGGAAAGGGCAGAGCAGTAAAGCACATTACTAAATGTCAGTGCATGCATTAGGTATTGCCCTCTGACAGTCTACCCCTTTCTCATGGCACTGAGTAGGGAGGAGTGGAGGGCCTCTTTGTGACAGAGATCAATGGCCAATGGCTTTTTTTAAATGTTAAAGAATAAAGGAAAACCTTTTCAAATATTATCCTCAATAGATTTGGAAATAGGAGATCTGAGCTTACTGGGTCACCAAAGGGCTAGTACTGACGTATAGAATTGGCTTAGAAGCCCCGGCTTCCTCCTACCCTTGTTTGTGCTGATAATAGGATCCAGTATAACAGGGCCGAGAAACAAAAGTCAAGTTATTCCTTTTTCTTTTTCTAATGAAAATTCAATGACATTTCAACAATGACCTCTCCTCAAACCTTAAGGAATACATATGAGTATTAAGATGAAAACTTGGAACAATTGCCGAAGAACAGTTTGAAACCATAGCACACCTTATTTTCTTATTATATTTGGTTTCTCCTGAATTGAGTTCATTATCTGTGTTCACCCTGTTATTGCTATATTTAAAAATTGTAATTATGGGGCTTTAATAAGATGAAAGGAAAGAAGGATGCAAAAATACTTAAACATTGTTCGTGGTGAAAGATCTACATTATTTTCAAATTATCTTTTATTTTATTAGTTAAGCTTTTGGGATCCTACGGCAAGATACTAGAGTCTAGTAGTTTTTTGAAATAATTTATTTTTATGCATTTGTGATTAGGTAAATATACTGATTATATCAGGTTATAGAAAATGTATGAGATTAGCATTATTAAATTTCATATTTTAGTTTTTGGTTTGCCTTTTTAGAAAGACTTTATATATATAAAGTCCTCTGTATCTATACTTAATATAGATATATTATATATATATATCTTGTATATTTAGATATATGAATACTGTGAGATATACATGCCTATTCATAACTGATGGCTTTACCTCATCTCTGTGATCAGGAGAAATACACTAGAAAGATATCAGAATCAACTATGCTTTGTCAATTGGCAAACATTTCTGAAATTCAAATAATTTTAGTAACAACAACAATAACCCTTCCCCCCAAAAATAATTAATCACCCTTTACTGAGTGCACTGTCTGTAGTAGTTTACTCCAGTTATCTTAAGTGATAGTTTCTTTGTGAAGACCACTGTAATAATTACTTCATCACTTATGCATGTGTGTTTGCAATGTAAATTTGATGTCCACTCCTCCCCACTTCACTCCAATAGGGAGTCCATTTTCCTATTCTTTGAATCTGGGGTATCTTTGTCGCTTTCTTTGACCAAGTGACTATGGTGGAATTGATGTTTTGCACCTGTAAGCCAGGGTCTCCCCAGGCCCCACTGCTTGCTCTTTTATCCTCTTGAAACACAGGGCGAGGGTGAAAAGCCACACAGAGCGGGAGATTTAACCAAGAGCTAGCACCAACCCCTTGTTGTGGAGTGGGGCTGTATTAGTCTGGGTTCTCAACAGAAACAGAACCAATAGCATATATCTAGATTTAGATTATTAAGGCATTTGTTACAAGGAATTGGCTCATACAATCATGGAGGCTAAGAAGTCGCAAGGTCTGCAGTTGGCAAGCTGGACACCTAGGAGAGTGAGGGTACAGTTCCAGTCTGAGTTCAAAGCTCTGAGAACCAGGGGAGCCTGTGGTGTGAGTTCCAGTCCAAGCCTGAGTCCACAGGTAGTAGAAGACTGATGTCCCAGTTCAAATACAGTCAGAGCGAATGCTCTCTTACCCAGCCTTTTTGTTTTATCTAGGCCTTCAATGGATTGGATGAGGCCCACCCATACTGGGGTGTACAAGCTGATTTACTCGGTGCCGCATCCTGCGCAGCAAGGGTGATGGGAAGTGAGAGGGGCGGTGCAGGGTTAAAGAAACACGAGTCAATTACAGAGTTAAAGCGAGGCCAGGGGGCTGCAGTCTGTCTCTGGAACTGAACCCTGAATTGGGCTTTTATTAAGAAACTTCAAAGAAGTGAAACTTGTTTTTTCTAAAGTCTGTGCGATAAGTGCCTTATGGCTAATTTCCATCAACCTGCCCCACTGGCGGGAGGCGGTCGAGGACATAGCTGTAAGGCAACAACTGGGTCTGCCTATTCAAATGTTCATCTCATCCAGAAACACACAGTATAATGTTTACCCAATATCTGGGCACCCGATGGCCCAGTGAAATTGACACATAAAATTAACCATCACAGAGGCTATCTTGAAACATCCCAGGTCCAGTTGAGCAAACAGATGACTGCAGGCACAGCCCAGCCCAAACTGCTATTCCATGGAATTGTGAGCCAAGAAAATGGTTGCTTTTAAATTATTATTATTATTATTAATTATTATTATTATTATTATTATTTGTTGTTGTTGTAAATACACATAACATAAATTTACCATCTTAACTATTTTTAAATATACAATTCAATGGTGTTTAGTACGAGTATAGTCATATTGCTATCCAACCAATCTTCAGAACTTTTTTATCTTGCAAAACTGAAAGCCTGTACTCATTATTTCCTTTTCCCATCAGTTCCTGGCAACAACCATTCTACTTCCTGTTTCTGTGAGTGTGGCTACTCTAGAGACCTCATATAAGTGATATCATGCAGTATTTAATCTCAGGAAGTCTGGTAGCAGAATCCAGCTCTTCGACACGGCACAGCAGAGTATTTTACAAAAAAAGCATGCTCAGAATTGTTTTATCTATAGTGGTCTACACTGGACACAGAGCAGCATCAGTAACCAGCAACTCTGGAAAGAGAATATCTATGACTAATATAATTCATGAAAGTGTGCTTTCCCAAAGTTGACAGTATTTATCTATCATTTGGTAGTATCCTAGTCTGTTAGGGCTGCTATAACAAAATACCACAGACCGGGTGGCTTAGAAACAACAAAAAGTTATTTCTCACAATTTGGAAACTGGGAAGTCCAACTGTGCTAGCATGGATGCATTCTGGTGAGGCCATCTTCCTGTGTTTTCTTGTTGTCTTCTTCTGTAGTGGAAGGGGCAAGGGAACTCTCTGGAGCCTCTTCTATAAAGGCAATCCCATTGATGAGGGCTCTGCTCTCAGGACCTAATTACCTCCCAAAAGGTCCACCTTCTAATACCATCATATTGGGCATTAGGATTTCAACATAGGAATCTTGGGGGGACACAAACGTTCAGACCGTAGCAGGTGGCCTCACAGCTTATTCTGTGTTGTCAGCAGGCTTAACCTAGTGGTGGTGAGAGTGGTACTAGGTGATCTTCAGGGAGTCCATTCACCCTGCTCCATGGGCATAGGGTGCTGTTGGGCAAGTTGGATCTGAACAAAGATCCGTGCCTGAGGGAGCATGAATGAACTCTGAATTCCAGCCTACCTTCCACTCAGATGGGAACAAACCTATGTCCTAGTAACCTGGGAGAATGGGCCATTTTCCTGATTGTCCCTTTCCATTGGGCGGCATTCAGCAGCAGCATTCACCATATTTTATGATCACAGTGGAAAGGCCCCATGTCACAACATCGCTTCTGGTATATAGCAATTTTTGTCAAATAAAAACATTATGGTGTGTCCTCATCCACCTTCTTCACTGGATCTGGCACTGTGCAACTTCTGGCTCGTCCCCAAAGTCAAAATGACCATGAAAGGTAAATGTTTTGAATTGATTCAAGACATCGTGGCAGCCGCAGCAGTGCAACTAAGATATTCATGAAAGAGGACTTCCAGGACTGCTTCAGAAAGTGGCAGCAATGATGGGATAAGCATGTTTGAAGTGAGGGGGAGTATTTTGAGGGGGATTAAAAGTAATGTGTCTTTTACTGTAATAATTTTCTTTTTAATGTAAACATTCACCATAGTTTTTTATCATACCCCGTAGATAGGTGTAGTATGTGTGAGATTGGATTAGCAGCAACATTATAAAAAAGATTTAAGAATTTTAGTTGGGTGTAATCAAACATCCATTGGTTAAAGCAAGCATACAAGCAAGACCAAAAGCAAGGAGTGGGGAAAGGTGTCTGCCAACCATAAGATCAAGGCAAGGTGTGAGTGTACAAGAGAGAGAAGAATTGTGACCTATCATCGAATCTATGACAAGGTATGCACTGGTGTGGATGACCAGTTGTTTAGGGCCTTTGTCTGTTCTAAATGGGCAGTGCCTATGCTTGATGGATTAGTGCCAGTGTGGAGTTGATTGTCAAATGTTGTGAGTATTACTCCTGCTGCCAGGCAGCATGCTAAGAAATTCATGTACAGTATATCATTCATTCTTTAACAACAACCGTATATGGCATGCATCATCAATGGGGGCATGTCTTGGTCTGCTTGGGCTGCTATAACAAATGACCATTTATTTCTCACAGTTTTGGGGGCTGGGAGGTCCAAGATGTGATGTCTGGTGAGAGCCCTCTTTCTGTGTTTCCTCACATAGCTGAGAGCACAGAGAGAAAGGGCCAGCTGTCTTCTTCTTATAAGGACACTAATCCCATCATTAGGACTCCCCTCACTCTCCCTAATTATCTCCCAAAGGCTCCACCTCCAAATACTGGGATTCAACATATGAATTTGCGGAGGAATACAAACATTTATTTGATAGTAGGATAATACCTCCACCAAGAGCAAAAATAAGTCTTGGGAACCAATAGTCTTTGTTTATGTGTAAAGCACAGATATACATACAACATATACACAAATAAACAGTATATCTGTGGTATTAAAATTTATTGGGGGGGCAAGTAGGAAAAACATGTCTAAAAAGGCTCTTTTGGGGGGCAGTAATTTTTAAAAAAGTCTAAGAAGTACGGCCATCTGGTATTATTGTTTTTATTAAATAGATGTGAAAATGTAGGTTGAGAGGTTAAATAATTTGCCCAAGAACACAAAATGACTAGGTGGGAGAACTCTTACTTACACCCAGGTCTGTGTGGTGGCCAAGCATGTGATTTTATTCCCTACACCATACCCCTTCTTGTCGCTTATTCTGAGGGTTGGGAAACAGCTCTCTGAACTTTCACTTCCCTCCAGATGGTTTTCTGCTTTCCTTCTTCCTACATCCCTCTGTATCCTCTTCTTGTGACTGCCTAGACCCTCCCAAACTACTTTGTTTACCCTTGTAGGATCTGAGACCCAACTTCCTTGGTTTCATCATTAGTCCAGGAGTGCCCCAGGAGAAATTTCAGCTGCTGGATTTCAGGAATGGGTATTTGCATTTTAATGCCATGCTGAGGAATTACCCAAAGGCCTGGCTCTTTCCCAGTGGAATTTCAGGGTTCCTCCTAGGCCAGTGGGAAGTAATTTGGAACCACGTGCTTTGCAGACCCATGCATATGATAGCAGGAAGGCAGATGCCTGTCTCTAACTGAAGCCTGTATGCTACCTATCTTCATCTGACCCTCTTCACTAGAATCTCCTGCTGTTATTCTATAAACCAGGCTCTACACCTGAGTGTCTCTGTGTAGCAATTCCAATAACATTCAATCTTCAAAACACATTTTATAGTAAACAGAAGCAGCCATGAGAAACACTTTGTTGTTGGCTTTGAAAGGTGGTTGCTTTGAAAGAATTGAATAGCCAATCTCGGCTTTTTAACCAGGGTTTCTAGGATCAATTTATCAGGAATGAGTGGATTCCTTTCTCTTTTTTCCCAGAGGGCCCATGGAAGATGAGGAATATAAGGAATAATAGTAAATCAATTGAATTTACATTTAAAAGCATCCTTCAGGAGAGCACCCTGGAAGTCCCCACTTAGAGAATCAGATGCTAACACCCCCCCCAGATGCTAACACTCCCTCCCCCCTCCGCAAAATACAGCTTACCCCTGTCAGAGCCACAGAGATGCTGGTGGATAAACCCGAGGTAGCAGGCGGACACTTGGGCACTGTCTGCAGGGATGCCAAGTCTCCGTCCCTCAGCTGATGGTCTGTGGCTCTCAGGAGAAAAGCAAGAGCTGTTCAAAGCCATTGTCCAAAAGAGAAGAATGGTTACCCCTCCCTCACATTTTCAGTATCCAAACATGGATGCCCGTGAACGCTAAGCTTATTTTCTTAGAACCATAAGTAAATAGGTGTCTCTCACTTGATATAGAAGATAAATTCCCATGCCTCAGTTCCCTCATCTATAAAATGGGGATCATAAGAATATTCGCCTATATTAGTTTGCTGGGACTGCTGTAACAAAATGCCGCAAAGTAGGTGGCTTAAACAACGGACACTTATTGTATTACATACAGGTCCGGAGGCTAGAAGTCCTAGATCGAAGTGGCAGTAGGGTGGTTCCTGCTGAGGGCTGGCAATCTTTGGTGTTCCTGATCTCTGCCTCTATCTTCACATGGTGTTATCCCTGTGTGCATGTCTGTATCCAAATTATCCCTTTTTATAAGGACACAAATCATATTGAATTAGGGGCCCACCCTACTCCAATGTGACCTCATTTTAATACAACTAATACATCTACTATGACCCTATTTCCAAATAAGATCACATTCTCAGGCACTGGAATTCAGAATTTTAGCATATGAATTTTTGGGGGGAGAACACAATGCAACCTATAACACAACCTCGTAAGGTTTTGTGTGTATTAAATGACTATATAAAGTGCTATGTGAGGGTTTGCTCTAATAATTATTGATAAGTAGACATCTTAAAGAATAACCATATAAAGAATCATCACTATTTGAGGACCTACTATGTGGCAGTATATTGTTGTACGTCTTTCTAATCCTCATGGGAACCTTCAAAGTACATTCTTTTTCTCCAGTATCCTCAGTTTACAAGTGGGTAAACTGATGCTTTGAGAGGTGAAATGATTTTGATGGGACTGAGGCCTCACAACTTGTTTATGATTGTAAACAAGACTGTAACCCCAACCTGGTTGTGCAACACTTTGAATAATGGAAGATATTTCAAAAATTTATAACTCCTTGTTTTTCTATGTAAATGTAATTTTCCATATAATGTATTGAGTTTGCATAATCAAGTTTCTGCCATAAATTTTTAGATAGGAAGCTCAGCTGTTGCATAAATAATGTTAATTAAACATATAAACTAGTAATTTTGACCTTGTCATATACATATGTATATTTATATATATATATTTTAAAATAGTGTCAGGTTCCTGATTTATGTAACATTCAGTGAACAGAGTCCCCCATACTGTGTTAGGAACCCCTAAACCGATAAAACTTCTCTCCTGCCATCAGAGAGCTGTGGTTGGATTCTGGAGGGATGGGCCACCCACCTGGCTTGGAATTGTCTGGGCTACGTGCACTGGGGCTGGAGCATGGTGATGAAATCAGATTGATGGTATCTAGGGAGGGGTGTGGAAGAGCTTACACGAGTGGGTAAATTACTTCAGGCATTCTTATCCTGAGGAGAATCTTACTTTCAGCACAAGTGGAGGGCAAGGGGAATCCATTTCAGCTGCTCCTTTATGCTCATTGAAGAGGCCAGTCAACAAAGCTGAAAGGTTTGAGACATACTTACCTGTATCAACCCACCCCTGATTTTCCAGAAATATGTGGAAGTTAAATGGATGCTGCAGGCTTAGAATTTATCAGGTTATCAATGTAAATGGAGGGGGGAAAAGAAAAAACATGTGGTTCCCCCCCCCCCTCTTAGGGCCATCTCCCATGGGAATTCAACATAAAATGGGAGGAAGTGATTTGGAGGGCATTTAATACCCGATCACTCACCAGGACTCCTGACAAAATAAATATGTTCCCGGAGATGGGGATGCTTGGTTTTGTGCCATGTGCCCAAATGAGTATGGTATGGTCCTTGCTTTAGAAGAGTGTATAGTCTAGTAGGGGAAGATAGATATTCAAAATTTCCTCCTCACTTGTCTGAATATAAAACACTTCCTGCTATTGGATGAATTATATTGATGTTGATTAATGATAATGGAATCATATCACTTTTCATTTGTAGGATGCTTTTAACTTTTCAAAGTGCTTTCCTATACTATTTTTTCTTGCCAGACTGTCAAACAAACATGGATATGAATGGGGGCTGGGCTGAGACCAGGACTGGCATGGAGCTCCCAGGAACCTGGCCTGGGTGCTACTCTTCTGAGGGCAATGGATTTGCTTTGCCATTTTTCCCCTAGCTTGTGCCTCCCACCCTTCCTCTCCATTTTCCACACTCTGCTTCTGTTATTCTGGTCTTCTTTGCTGTTGCCTTGGAGTTCTCTACATATCACACTGTGCTCTTTGGAGCAAAGCTATTACAGAAATCTAATAAATAATAAATTTCAGCTCTCAGACAGATCAATAAAATGCATGATAAGAAGAACCCATTATAGCAAATGAAAAATGCACAAGAGAATGCCCACAGCATGAGTCAACCTTCAGCCAGGAGAAGCGGAGGCTCATGAAACATGAAAGACAAGGCAGGCCATCTTGGGGCATTTTGTAGCTTTCATTTCTTAGTTCATCCACAGATATTTGTTGAAGGTCTGTCCCCTCCCAGGCCCAGTGCTGGGCATTGGACATGCAGAGACATTCTCTATCCAGGAGCTCAATAATTTAGTCAAAGAGATAATGATGCAGCCATAGTTAATTGTAATCCAATGCCATTGCCTCTGTAGACAATAAACAAAGATCTCAGAGCTCAGAAGGGGAAAGGAACCTACTATGCAGAGGTGAGGAAAGAGGCTTTAATTAAAGTGATGACATTGGACTTCAACTATAAAGGATGGGTAGGATTTTTTCAGGTGGAAAATTTGAAATAGGTGTAAGATAAAATGTTTTCTAAGGGCAGGAAATAGCAGGTGCACAAGACTGGATTTTACATATACCGACATGTCTAGGGATGCTTTTGGTCTGTATTTTTTATCAAAGCATTTAAAGTCTTTCTTTTAACTTAACCCAAGTCTTTGGGTTAGTGTAGATAATCAGACTTATCTTCCCACTCAGCCTATTTGGGTAATTTGGATTTTTACTGTTTAAGAAAATATAAGGCCCAGTAAGCAAGAAGTAAGCACAAGAGCAAGGAGACTCGTCCCCAAGGGTGTTGGCAGAGCTGCCCTGGGCCACCAGCTGTCTCCTGGGGTTTCAGGTTGGCACCATGGAAGGAAGAATCTGAAGGGAATGATCCAGTCTTATTATCACCCTGGTCACATGGAGAGAACACACAGAAGAAGGGGAATTTTGTCTCAGTGATGCTGTTCTTTTTAATTTCCCAGTTTCCAAATATGTAGCTCCAATCAGCATCTTGAACTTGACCTGTCAATAGTAATACTCTTCTTTCATGTGGGTGAAGGAGAGCATGTGGAGACAGGCACCTGGAATTCTCCTAGGAGAAAACATCAACTTGCAACCACAACTTTTTATGAAATCTGATGCAGGGCTGAGGTGAGATGAAGATAAGGCGCTGTGCTAATGGAAGGTTCCCCTATCAGCATCTTAATCTTTTTCTTCTGGATTCTTCTTCTTTTTATCTACCTTTGCTTTATTTCTACCTCCCAGGCCCAAGGTTTTATCTTCTGCCTCATTTCTGTCTTTCTCTATTAAGGTAGCCATTGATACATGAGTTTTGGAGAAAGTGTATGGTTGATCCTGGAACAACATAGGCGTTAGGGGCATCAACTCCACGCAGTTAAAAATACACATATAACATTTTTTTTTTAAAGGAAGTACAACTCTATTCAAAGTTTCTTTGTTCTTGGAAAACGGTTTTGTCAAGAGTCTTTCCTGGTTAGACTTATATGATCAGTCTGTTAACTGGTCGCACATGTATATTCTTTTTAACCTTAAATCTATACGGGCTACTTATTCATAATTCTTTTTATTTTCTTTATTTTAAATTTATTTTTGCATATAACTTTTTAACTGTACAGTTAGCCCTTTGTGTCTATGGAGTCAACCAACTTGGGATGGAAAGTAGTATTTTCGATCATGGTTGGGAAACTGCAGCTGGAAATATAAAAAACACTGTTTTTCAATCTGCTGTAGGTTGAATCTGTAGTTGTAAGACCCAGGGACACAGATTTCAGATTGTATTGAAAAAAAAAACTTACCAGTGTGTAAGTGGACCTGTGCAGTTCAGACCCATGTTGTTCTAGGGTCAACTGTGTGGAGCCAGAGGTGGGTTCAAGTACTGGAACTATTACTAGCTTAGCTACATGATCTTGTGAAAGTTACTGAACCTCTCTGCATCTTAGTTTCCTTAAATGTAGATCATGAAATAAGTTTACGTCTTTAGTTTTGCTGGGAGATTAAATAAAATAACATATATAATACATTGCATAGTGCCATGTGGTCCAGGCATTCCATAAATGGCAACTACATTTGTTTCACTGTTAGTTCTTCATTGGTGGTGGTATGATATACTGAAAAGAATTTTAGATCGTGAGAGCACTCTCTCCAACAACTGCTAGCTGTTTGTCCTTGGGCAACTTATTTAACCTTGACGAGTCTTAGTTTTTTATTTGGAAAATTGAGAACATGATACCCACCTCATTGGATTTTTGTGCAGATTAATCGAGAGAACTGACATAAACATTTAGTGTGGTGTTTTACATAAAAGGTGCTTAAAAATGCTAGCCCCTCCTCCTCTTTTAGACCTATACACAGTTTCTAATTCTACTCTTCGCCAGCATTCAGTCTCAGCTCCTGGCAGAGAATAGTGTCTAGTGAGCCATGTTGAGCACTAACTGCTGGCTGACCGCCCACATATGTTCTCCTGTTCTTCCTGTGTTTGACCATCTTCTCTCCATTTCCCAGCCTTTTTTATAGTTAAATGTGACCACCTGACTTAGTGCTCACCAGTGGAATGTGAGTGAAGTGATATGTACTGCTTCCAGGGTTGGCCATTAACTTTCTGTAAGTCCTCCTCTGTGTTGTTCTCTCCTTTCCAGACAACTAGGATGGGGCTGTCCAGAGTAACCTTGGATGTCAGTCAGCTGGGTTGTCCTCAGCCTGCGTCCCTGAATAACTTTTGAGGATGGTAAACTCTCTGCCACCACCACCACCACTAACACACACACACACACACACACACACACACACACACACACACACACACACTGAACTGGAACATTTGGAAATAAATTATTGGCTTTGAGTCATTTAATTTTGGGTCTTTTTGTTTTTGGCAATTAGGCCTACCTTAATACTCTTTTTTTTTTTTCTTCCTTATATTGCCAAGTTTGACTGAGATGCATGGAAAGCACCAAACTGTAGAGTGTTTTTGAAAGGGCACTGAACTTAATAACAGAACTGGATTTGAGATTTGGTTTGCGCCTAACAGTTACATGATCTTTTTATTTACTTATTCAACCTTTCTTCTTCTTATTGAAGAAAAGTGACAATCATCTATATGACTTTTTTGGACCATTTAGTGTTTTGGGTCTCAGATTATTTACCTGATAGTGTGTCACAAATATGTCACAGAGTTATTGTGAATATTAATTAGGACAATACATGTAATAATTTTAAATTTGTAGAGTCCTACAGAGCTTCACTGCCCAAAATTGTAGCCCCTAGTTATATGTTGCTATTGAATACTTGAAATATGGCTAGCCTGAATTGAGATACTTTATAATTGTAAAATATACACTAGATTTCACAGACTTGGTACAAAAATAGAAAAACAAAAATGTCAAATGGCTTAAAAATTGTAATGTTGATTGCATATTGAAATAATATTTTTTGATATATTGGGTTCAAAATATATTACTGAAATCAACTCCCTTTCTTTTATTTTTTAATGTGGTTACTAGAAAATTTAAGACTATATATGTGACTCACTTTACATTTCTGTTGGACAGAGCTGCTCTAACCATTAAAGTATTATTATTTAGTATAAGCAGACATCCTCAAATACCTCTGACTATGGAACCTGGGTAGTGGGAATTGGGAAGCAAGTTTTCTTTAAATGGACATGATGATTCTTATCTTGCAGGACTATTATGGGGATTAAAGAGTTTACATGTGCAGTGCCTGGTGTACAAAGGTTGTTCAGCAAATGGTTGCTTTATTTATCCTTTCACCCAAAAGCAGCTTCCACAACCACCTGCTGCCACTGAATTTTCTTATTATGCTAAACATTATTTGGTTTCCTCTTTTAAAAACCCTTCTAAAATGTATTAGCAATATCAAAGAAGAGACTTTTTGTTCTCCTTTACAGCCTTTTTAATGTCATTATCTCCCTAAGTATGCAGTTATAAAGGCTAACCTCTCTCTGGATCTTACTAAGGAAGCTGAAAACAATTAGTTTTCTTGGAATTAGGGAAATGGGTTTCAAGTCTAACAATCCCTATTTAAAGACTTTTGCTTAGCTAATGCTTTTCTTTAATCAAATCACTGCCCCTTGATTTTTAAAAGAGCCGGGTGGAACTGAATGGCCATTATCCTCAACCCAGAAGTGTTTTCTTTTTCTTTGTTGTTTTTTTTTTTTTTTTGGTTGAAGATCTATAATTTGGACTGTCTACATAAAGCATGTGTTTTCCAACCCTGTTCTCCTGGAACCACATACTGGTTTCCTCCTTTGTCTTGTCCTCTCCTCCCCATTTTCTTTCTTTCCCTTCTCCTTTTCTCCCCCATTCTCTGCATTTCCCCTTTTCTCTTCCCTCCTTCTCCTTTATTTGCTCACAAAAGCAAAGATGGAGAGAGGGTGACACATTAGGAATACTGAGAAACTGTCCCATTTGTGGCCACTTGGAAACCGGAAGTCCCTGAGATCCGCCTCTAACAAATTTGGTCTCAAAGCACTGATTTATTTTGTATTAACATAGCTCTCAAGACACTTTTGAGGCCATTGTTCCCTCCTTACTTCCTGGATGGGAACTGTTTATGTTGTCACCTAAGGGGGTGACCCTGAGAGATGTATATGTTCAGAAGTTCCCTCCCTGCCTCGCTCTCTCCCTCCTTCCCTTCCCCAAATAATAGCTTTTTTTGATATATAATTCACTTACCATAAAATCTACCCTTTTATAGTGTACAATTCAATGGTTTTTAGTATACTTAAACAGTTGTGTAGCCATCCCCACTACCTAATTTCTTCATTAATTCAACCCCCTCAAAAAGAAGTACTTATTAACAGTCACTTCCTGTCCCCTCTTCTCCCAGACCCTGCAAACTACTAATCTACTTCCTGTCTGCTGATTTGCCTATTCTGGACATTTTCTATAAAAGGAACCATATAGTATGTGGCGTTTGTGTCTGGCTTCTTTCACTTAGCATAATATTTTTTGAGATATATCCATATTGTAGGCTGTGTTAAGGCTTCATCCTTTTTGTTGCCAAATATATTCCATTCTATGAATTTACCATCTTTTGTTTTTTCCATTCACTTGTTATATTCACTTTTTGGTTATTATGAATAATGTTGCGGTGAACATTTGTGTACAGGTTTTTGCGTGAACATCTTTTGGGTATATTCCTAGGAGTGGAAGTGCAGATCATGTGGGAACTATATTTTTAACTGCTGAACTGTTTTCTTAAGTGGCTGCATCATTCTACAATCCTACCAGAAATATTGGAGGGACGCAGTTTCTCCACATCCTTGCTAGTGCTTATTATTGCCCATCTTTTGGATTTTAGCTACCTTGGTGAATGTGAAATGGTATCTCATGATTTTGATTGGCATTTGTCTGGTGATTAATAATGTTGTGTACTTATTCATGTGTTTATTATCCATTTGTCTAGCTTCTTTGAAGAAAGGTCTATTCGAATCCTTTGCTCATTTTAAAAATCAAGTTGTCAGAGTTTGCTTAAGAGCACAAGCTCTGAGCAGCAATGTCGCTGGTTCGATTCCCACATGGGCCAGTGAGCTTCGCCTGAGCTGTGCCCGAGATGAGCTGCCGCTGAGCTGCCAACAGGTGGCAGGATGGCTCAACTGGTGAGAGCACATGCTCCTAATGACAAGGTTGCCTGTTCAATGGTGGGCTATGCGCACCCGTGGCTGGGACTGAACTTGGCACCTTGAGCTGAGCTGTTGCCCGGCTGTCTAGTGGATAAAGCATGTGCTATTAACAGCAAGGTTGCCGGTTCGACACCCACATGAGAAAGAAAAAAAAATCGAGTTGTCTTTTTATTAAGTTGTCAGAGTCCTTTATATATTCTATATATCTATTTATTTATATATCTATTCTTTATCAGATATATGATTTACAAAATTTTCTCCCTTTCTATAGATTAACTTTTTACTTTCTTAACAGCATTCTTTGAATCACAAAATGTTTCATTTTGACGAAGTTCACTTTATTGTTAATTTTATTGCATGTGCTTTGAATGTCACATCTACGGAATCATTGTCTAATTCACAGAAGTTTCAGGGCTTTAAAAAACAGAGATATACAGAAGAAGATGGTTTATAATTTCCACCTTCTCCTTGTCAGCCTCAATGGCTTCCAGACAAAGTTTGGGATGTGCTATCAAAGAGTGTTTCAAGTCTTATTTTCCTAGCAGGCTGGTGGTGTGAGCAGGGCACAGCTGCTAGGCATTTGGACACTGGAGCAATTGCCTTAATTGCACATTCCTCACCTCTCTAGTCGGACTTGTTAATGGCTTTTTAAGTGAGACACGCCAGCCAAGTGAATTAGACTACTTGGCAAGTCAATTTCTGCTCACTTGGAAGCGTTAATCCATGGAAAATAAGCAGAGGCCTTCAGCCAGGAGGAAACCTGAATTTCATTTGCAGAGGTGAGAGAGAAAGACCTATTGTCCATAATCTCAGGAGCTTTCAAGTACACTTTCAAGGGCCTTCTGGACAAAGGTCTTATGTAACTGCTCTCAACCACAGTTTTTCAGTTCTGCAAATGTTTCTTAGGGCCTACAACACCCTGTGAGGCATACAAGGAAAGTCTGTCATGGTGCCTGCCTGAAGGAACTTCTACGCATTGGAAGGAATAGGCAATACACACATGAAAGGGTCAGGGATAATTTGCTAATAATGAAGATAGTACTGTTATCGGAAAGTGGGCCCTTCTCGGTGCAAAGTCCAGGTCCTTGGCAACTGAGCAAAAGATTGAAGAAGATGCCAGAGTAAAGTACTGAAAAAGTAGTTTATTCAAAGAGATAGTACATTTCAAAGAGTAGAAGTAGGCCAGAGCAGTAGAGAATGGCTCAAGGGCCCATTATTAGAAGAGAAATTACATTCCAAAGAGTTTGGAGCAGGCCATGCGCAAAGGTGAGGTTCAAAAGGTTAAAAAGGAAGAAGAGGTCAAAACAGCAAGGTGTCCAAAAAGGGGAAAAAGGGAAAAAAGGGCGGACTTCCCAGGACATGAGGTTTTTATCCCTTCTCTAGAATGGGCTGTTCCTCCAAGGGCGTGGGACCATTTAATTGGCACCTGTGATTGACAAGAAGTACTGCACAGGTGCGAGTGACTGGTCTGATCTAGTTGGGTATTTTGCACCCATTTGTTTTAGGGGTAGATAGTTACAATGAAAATAAGTTTTGGGTTGAGAGGGGAGGTTGCTGGGTAGTCACATGCTGTGGGACGTGCAGGAATGCAGAGACCCAATGCCTGCCTCTAACTGCCTGCCTAGTTTTCCCCTTGAGAGATGTGATCCCATTAAATCTCTATGGGAAGCTGAGGGACAGGAGGTCTCTTCTTCTGTATCTGCTTCCTGCTGGGCAGGGGTGTAGAGCTGTCCCTGCCTATTGGAGGATTCACAGAACTCTCACCCTAGCTGATCTCAGATGAGAGGAAGGGGTCTCGAGCTCCTCCTGGAAGACCGTGTTGGCTTCTTTGGTTGTGACTGGCAATGTTGTTGGAGTATCCTCTGTATCCCCAAGGTCCCTGAAAGATGAAAAATAGATTTTAATTAATAAATCTGTTAGCTCTCATGAAGCCTATGGCCATTCAGCCTGTCACTCAGGTGGCGTCAGTTGTCTGGGCCCAGAATGGGTTTGGCATTTAGCTTACCGACCTGGGGGATATTAAGAAGTCACAGGCTTTCAAGTAGTTATCTGAAGCAAGGGTTAGAGATTGCTATTGTTTAGGATTCAGAAACTGATTTACAAAGCAATTAAAAAGCAGGGGGATAGGAGAATTCTAGGATTCAGGCTAAGAGCAATCTTTAGCCTAGGATTCACAAGCTGATGAGAAGAGTAATCAAAGCCAGGGGCTAAGAAACTAGGGAGGAGACTTAACATTTCTATACTTACCATTTCTTAGGGGTTCTCAACCTGTGGGTCGCGACCCCTTTGGGGGTCAAATGACCCTTTCCCAGGGGTCGCTGGGTACTCTTATGTGGGCGTATCTGCATGTGGGTCTGGAGACAAATAGAGGAGCGGTGTCTCAGATACAGAAGCGGTGTCTTGGTTCCTAAGACCATCGAAAATATGTGTTTTCTGATGGTCTTAGGCGACCCCTGTGAAAAGTTGAGAACCGCTGATAACATTTCTATAGGAAAGAAAACTTAAAAGTCTTTGGGGGTGGGGGGCACTCTCCTGGCTGGTAACAGTACTTTTCATCTACTTCTTAACTTTGTGTATTCTGGCCTCAGTCAACTACTCTTCTCAAATTGTTCTCTCAGACCAGTAACCTACTCATTTTCAAATTTGATGAAATTCTAAACCTGTGTTTACAACCTTGACCTTTGTTTGGGGCTCCACCTTGAATTTCCACATGCCTATCACAATTTTTTATATAGAAGTCTTGGCAGTGCAAGTTTCACACATCTAAAATTGAACTTTATTTTCTCCCTTCTTTCTCACCTCTTCTACCCTCACCAATCTGTTCTATTCCTTTGATCGTGGCAAAACCACCTACCCTAATTACCAAATTCTCCTACTGTCACCCTCATATCACCAGTTCTAGTCTATTTATGTACCTTCTTTTCCAGTCCTGATGTCTTTGTTCAGATTTTGGAGATCTTTTTCCTAAATATTGCAATATAAAGCTACTCCACACCCAATGTCTCTTCTAATCTTACGTCCACATTTCTGACAAAATTATTTTTCAAAACCACGAACCCCATCCTGCCAGTCCTTTGTTCACACATCTTTAGTGACTCCCACAGGCTGGAGAACAACGTTTAAACTCTTGTGCAGCTTATGTAGACCTGTTCATTCTTGCCTCAACCTCCCTTTCTAGCCTTTGTTCCCATAGCTCTTAATTCCTCTCTGTTCTCTGATCACATCATGGTCTCCTCTGCCTGGAGTGTTTTTTCTCTTCTCTGCTTGGTGAGCTTTTACTCACCCTTTAAGCTCCCCTACCCAAAATAAACTCTGGAAACTCTTCCTTGAGACTCACGGGACCTTGCATAGACTTATGTTATGGTTCTTATCACACTCCTGTGATTGTTTCCAAGTTCCTCTCTTCCTCCAATCTCCTACTCTTGCTCCCTCGAATGCATTCTCTAATCTCTTGCTCTCCTTTCTCCCTTTCTCAATCTCTCTCTATTCCCAAACCTCTCTTATAAAGCTGTCAGCTCCTAGATAAATGAAAACTATCTTTTAGAATATCTATCATAGTGTCGCATTCAGAAGAGATGTTTGATAAAGGTCCTAATGAATGAATTAACTGACCCAAATATGATTAAAACTCATGTAAGGGCTGGCCGAGTGGCTCATTTGATTAAGAGCTCACTCAAAAGTGTGAGCTCTGTGCAACAGGGGTTCAAGTCCTGGCCTGAGCTGAACTGCCAACAGGTGGCAGGATGGCTCAGCTAAAAAAAAAAAAACCAAACAAACAAACAAAAAACTCATGTAAAGGCAAATATGTCTAAATTTCAAGTGAGTTCACAGTATGTTTTAAGTGCTTTTCATGTGTCGTCGCCCCCCCCCCCGCTTTTTTTTGTATGATGGGGAGAGTTATTATGGGGGTGGGGCAACAAAAGCCAGAAAAAATAAGTGGAGGGAAGTTAGTAATGCTCAATCGGTTGGGGAGGGCCAGGGGCCAAGCCTGGAGCGGCTCACCTGGTCCTGTACACGGTGCCATGGCTTCCGTAGCTGCTGCCCACAGTCCCATAGAGATGGCTTGTGGGGTGGGGTGGCACTGCAGCGTAGTAATGCGAACATGGTTTTAGAGTCAGAAGTGATTTGAATTTAGGCTTAGGAGTTACATTCCAGGTCATCTGCCTAACTCCTTTGAATCTCAGTGTCTATCACTGTGATGTGAAGTGAACACTCCTCTCAAGGGTTCTGTAGGAATAAGTAAGATAGCATGTGTCTGTGCTTAGCCAAGTGGTCCTTGCATGTGGTTGTCAAGTGGGAGCTATTTCATGTGTATGTCTGAAAGGGTATGCATGTGTTATTTAACTAGTGTGGAAAAAAATATAGGTAGTATTTGTAATACATCAGGTCCACTTTCTTTGACCACGATCCTTTTCTTAATTTCTTAGACCGGGAGTCAGACTTTCATTTCTGAGTACTACTGGCGTTGAGAGAGAAGTGCAGTTAAAGCCAGTGAACTGAAATTGTGTAAAGTGAAATTCTTCCTAGAATTTGTATCCTTGGGGGTATTTAAATAGCAATGTCCAAGGCTGTAAACACAGTTGAGAAATGCTGTTACTGCATTTAAGAATCTCTTTTCTGTAATATTATGACATCTCGATTTAATTGGTAAGCTGCTCTGTGATAGCATTCAATTTAAATGAGGTTTGTGGAGTGGGGGATCATAAGGCAATCTCTCATGGATCAAAAATTGCTGATGAAGGCTACCTTATTGCTGTGTATCAGAAATTAAATCACTATCTACTGTCATGAACCAATCGATTAGATTGTCTTTTTGATGGTAGAATGCTAGTGGGGGCAAGTAGAGAAAGTGAAGATATAAAATAGAATTTTACCACTAATATATTTTACTGCTTACTTTATAGTATTGGAAGTGCCCTCACTGTACTGGAATATTATCAGTCAGTATTTTCATATGTAACAAAAATAAACACACACACACACACACACACACACACACACACACATGCACACCCAAGGCTGAAAATTTGAAAGAAGTATAATATAGAGAAAAGCATAATTTTGTCTTTAAAAAAATCCCGAGTCTTGTGTCCTATATTTAGAATTATTTCCAACTTGAATTTTCTTCTGTGTTGTTCTTCCATCAGTAAGTTGGTAACAAAGAATATGCCCTATATCCTTTCTGCAGAAGGTGTAGAAATGAGTGTTTGCTGAGTTCCCTGATGTCCTGGACAAAAAATTCTGTCAGTGATGTCTTTTGGTTTGCAGGAAGATGGAGGAGCTATTTTAAAATGTGAAGCCTTTCACTATTAAAGCTTCACATGAACCTGAACTGACACAGAATCAAAGCTTTCTTGAAAGCATGACAGAAAGAGATTGATTATATCAACATGCCAGGTCTCAAAAATGTTGTGAAGCATCAAACTTCTTAGTACATTGCATGACACTACTAGGACATACCTCAAATTTGGTCAAATTATATAGAATTCTTTCACTGTTTCTTACTTAAGGTGGGCTTAAGTAGAACATGGCTTCCGTGGAAAATTACTGATGCAATTACGTTAACCCTGAACACCATGGTGACCTATAGCTATGAGCTTGGCTGAAAACACTACAAGGCAGGCAGACCAGGCACCATTTGGTACATGAGGCCCCCACTTTGCAGAGAATTCTGCTTTCTTAGTTTCCAGTGTTCTAGCAGAATGGCATGGGCTGTTGGGATATAGTCAGTTCCCTGTGCACTGGCTTATACCTTCCAGTGGGAAGTCTGTGGAAGGACTGTGTGTGTAGCACAGATCTTGGGATTCTTCAAAGGATTCTCAAAGCGCCTCCTCAGTGGCCAATCAGCAGTTAAGAGGGAAATGGTGGTAAATGAGGTAGAAGCCCTTTGTGAATGATGTAATGGTTTGGAAGGGGCTCTAAGTTTGGATTCTCATTCTGTTAATTTTCTCTATGGCCTTGGCAAATGACTTTATTTCTGTGCTTTTGCAGATGGAAGGAATCATGCAAATGGTCATACAAAACCTAGAAACCATAAAATGCTATAGAGATGCTAAAAATACACCATCTAGGATGTGATTTTTCTCTGTTTTTAGGACAGTTACTATTTCTAGGCATAAGTGGATCAGAGGAGAATAGCATTCTAATGCTCTAAGAAGAAAATGAGTGTTAAGCTGGATATTGGTGTGCTTAGTTGCAATTAAGGAAGCTAGCTGCTGTGGAAATAGTGACTCACCCTTCATCAGCATGGTGGAGCTGTCCCATGCAGAGTTTTTGATTTTTCTCTCCTGCTCAGTTTGTTAGAAATTTCTCTTTTCTGATAGGAGACGATGACAATTAGTCTCCTCTTGTGTTGCTTCCATTTTTGGTAAGCAGTGGGCAGAGTTTACATCAGATAAAATTTCAAAAGCTGTTTTGGTGAAAAATAATTCCTTCCTCACAATGGCAAAATAGTAGGGGAGAGATTATAGTTGGCTTTTATTTCACCAGGTTCAACCACCTGCAAAGGCTAAATTAAATGACTGCCCCAGGGTCACTGGGAGTCTAGTTATTGCCACAAGCTGTGTGTGAATTTCTCGCTTTTTTTTTCCCTATGATGTTTTTGCCCTATGATGTTTTTTTTTTTGTTTTTTTTTTTAAAGGCAAGTGATTTTTTTTTTTAAGATTTTTATTGGGGAATTGGGGGATGGGAACAGTGCTGGGGAATTGGGGGAAGGGGAACAGACAAGTTGCTGTCCTTTTGTTCTTCAGTCTAGTTGTGGAGGACGTTGCTTCACTGGCCCAAGTTGGCACCATCATTGCGCTCTTCCCAGGCGAGACACATCAGTCGCCGTCTTCTGGACGGCCGCTCACTGCGGCTGCTGGCCACTCACGCTGGCTGCTGGCTACATACGGTAGCCCATGGCAACCCACTGCCACAGGGGCTGCAGCCTACGCCGCCGGCGACTCATGGCAGCCCAGCTCCAGGTTGAGCTGTTGTTCAGCATCTTAGCTGTAGAGGGCAGTGTCACTGGCCCTCATATGTGGGATCCGAACCGGGGCCCTCTGGCGTCCCAAGCCAGTGCTTAACCAACGCGCCACTCGGCCGGCCCTGCCCTATGATGTTGACTATATCCCTGTGTCTTTGCCCTATGATGTTGACTATATCCCTGTGTCAATTTCATCACTTGGGTCAGTTTCATCACCTTCTCTCCCCTCATACCCACTGAGTTGTTTGGGCTTGGGAGGAGTACGAAGTATTTTAATGCAGGGTTAGCTTGAACAAATTATAGTTAAATGATAAATTTTGGAAGAAAAGCAGTACACACTGAAGTCATCTGTATATAGATTTTGGAATATCTGCTCTTTTGTTTTATCTATGCTGTAGTACTTTTCCATTGGTGTAACTAAGAAAGGGTCAGTTGAATTTCCTGTCTGGAGAAACATAAAATGAGATTGGGAATGAAATCTTGCAGAGGTTGCAAACTGACCTTGTAATGCTGAATCTGATCCCTGTATGAATTCTGTTAGGTTGGTACACATTTAAATTCAGCTGCAATTAAAGTGACTTTCCAATGAAGTTTGCTATAGTCCCCACTGCTCCTTAATGTCTCACACTGCTTTATTGCCTCCTGCTCCCTGAATGAATTTGATTTTGCAACTTCTGTTTAAAAGGCTCGTTCCTACTAGAAAGCTATGTGTGTTTATGCTAAAGACTTGCTCTTTTTCTCTGATATGGCAGGAAAGGACATGTATACCAGAATAATAATTGGAAACTAAAAAGGCAGAAAGAGAAGAATGACAGTAGCAAAAGGCAGTAGCAGGGAAGGGGAAATGAGGAATTGATGTTCATGGGTATAATGTTTCAGTTACTCAAGATGATTAAGTTCAAGACATCTGCTGCATAGCATTGTTAATACCGTATTGCACACTTAAAACATCCCAATGGGGTGATCTCATGTTCAATGTTCTTACAACAATAATTTTTTTAAAAAGCAAGCATAATATATAAAAGGAAAATAATGATATAAGGAAAACAAGATAGAAATCAAATACATTTACTTCTATGAGAATTTCTATGAAAGAAATGGAAGAAACAAAGCATAATGATACAGAGCAAAATAAGATTAAAGAATTAAAAAAAACACATAAAGTACAGTTAGGAATAGCTATAAAGGGTTCCCAAGTCTAACTTATTTAACTAGTCTGGTAAAAATATAGGTGCTTACCATATAAAACTCAGCAAAATTGAAACTAATATTTTAAAGGTAAAAATGACAGTACTTTAAAATAGTTTAAAAATTTCTTTCTACTTTGTGTACATTTGACTTGTTATAACAAGTGTTAAATTACCTTTGTAATTTAAAAAAGAAAAGAAAAAGTAATGGTCTTCCCCTATTATCTCCAATTCTATTTCTTCGGAACAACCATTTTTTGAATAGATTGCAAGTCCATTCACTTTTAAATTGTAGTAATTTCAAAAGACAATCTTCATGTAAGAGAAGGCCAGCTATTTGGACTATTCCTTAATTATAATAAAAAGACACTGAAACTCAGAGGCAGCAAGCAACCCCCATTATGTATACAAAGAGTAACAATAGAAAGAAAGAAACGTTCCTGAATAAGTTGCTTTCCAACCAGGAAGGTGTATGTTAAAGTGGTTTCATAAGTGGCATCCTACTGCTTCCATGAGTTTAAATTGTATCGCCCAAAAATAAAATATAAGCCAATTTTTAAAAAATTAGAATTTGGAGGGTATATATGGGTAGGTTAGAGGTGTGTGTGTGTATGTTTTGTCTTTTTGGAGTAAGATTTTAAAATATCTCCTCTTTTGATATTTATTATGTTTTATTATGGGTTCACAGGGTGGCAGCAGATATCTCCAATGAAATAGTTTGGAATACATCATGAAATTCTGAAAACATAAAACCACTTGGGATTTTTTTTTTCATTTTTTAAAAAAAATCTCCAGGAGACTTGAGAAAACAAGCGCTGTGTAAATTATAAACAGAACATACTGAATAGTGATTTCACAGAAGTAGGAAACATACCCCAGTTACAAAAGTTAAAATCATAGTAATCGGAGACATTCACAATACTCTGAATATCCTGTCCATATTCAGGGCTACTGATTATATTTCTAAAGAATCTTACAAAACCAGATGTCTGGCTGGCAATTGGTTTTGATGAATTTCCAAATCTTATCCAGAAGAAAATCTGACAGTTGTCAAAAGCAGCTAGTTATTATGAATGAGACAGAGAATTTTCTCATCTGTTGCAAGTATAGAACGATTAAGGGAGGCATTGCATCATAATGTCACGTTTATAAAGAAGGTTTTCGAGCATATGGTTCAACCCCCCGATTTTTAACGGTGACAGTTAATTATCTTGGATGTTAGAAGTTATTTTAATACCTATATTGCACAAGTATGGTTTTATTATCACCAATCAAAATGTCTTGATAATTCTTCATGTAAAGAAATTCATTTTATAGGAAAAACATTGCCAAGAATTTACACCATGACGCTGATGTGGCTTACGATGGTAGTTCCAAAGCCTGTGTGTGCATCAGAAGAATAATTTGGAGGGGCCGGCCGAGTGGCGCGATGGTTAAGAGCTCGCTTGGGATGCCAGAGGGCCCCGGTTCGGATCCCACATATGAGGGCCAGTGAACACTGCCCTCCACAGCTAAGATGCTGAACAACGGCTCGACCTGGAGCTGGGCTGCCGTGAGTCGCCGGGGACGGCGTAGGCTACAGCCCCTGTGGCAGTGGATTGCCATGGGCTATCGTGTGTAGCCAGCAGCCAGCGTGAGCGGCCGGCGGCCGCAGTGAGCGGCCATCCAGAAGCCGGCTACTGATCTGCCTCGCCCGGGAAGAGCGCGGTGACGGTGCCAACTTGGGCCAGTGAGGCAGCATCCTCCACAACTAGACTGAAGAACAAAAACGATAGCAACTTGTCTGTTCCCCTTCGCCAATCCCCCAGCACTGTTCCCATCCCCCCAATTCCCTAATTAAAAAAAAAAAAAGAATAATTTGGAGGGACTTGTTAAATATATGGTTGCCCGGGTCCCTCCCCACTCCTGGAGATTATGATTTAGTAAATCTGGGTGGAGTCCAGGCATCTATATTTTTAACAACCCCCACGGGTGAATCTGAACCATAGTCAGGTTTGAAAAGCACTGCTTCAGGTAGCACCTGATTTAGCTCAAGGAACTTTCCAGTGTCTTTAGCTGTGCTCTTTAGCAGTAGTGGTTCCCAGTACTGCCATGTGTATGCCAGTAAATCTCTCCCCTATTAGCTCTTTCCTTGTCCCACTTGAGTCTCTGCTTACGTCTCTGTCCACTTCTGGCATACACCCACTATTCATTAATAAAAGCCGGTAGCTTCTAAAACGGGTCAAGATTCACAGTTGATATAAGTCGAGAAAGAATGACGAAAGAATGACAGGTATCTTGCTGAATGATGGTGGAAAAAAGAGGTGTGATAAAAGCCTAATGATGTTATTTTATTTTCTGCCCAATATCTTTGTACTCTTGGATGCCTTTCCTTTCATTACATTGAATCTTACCCAGAATCCCACTCTATAAAGCTCATGAACGTGGAGCTGCTCTGGCTGGTAGCCCTGCTCACTTGGCCTCCCTCTGACTCAGACATGGGTGTTCAGGCCCCTCTCATGACCCTGAAAACTGCCATGACCTTTAAGCTTTCGTGTCCCACCTAAAGGCAATAAGCATATTGCAGTGGCTTTTTCGTGTTTAAATCCTCGGGTATAATTGAGATGTTCTCAAAGTAGAATTGGTTCTTAATTAAAATAATTCACATGTGATCTAAAGTGTTTTTCATCATAAGCCCATCTCCAACTTTTATGGTGAATTTCATTTGTAAAATAAGATGAGGTGTTAAGTTTAATTTTTTTTTTGGAAGAAGACATTCATTTAATAAATGTTTACTAAGCACTTTCTAGGCATGATACAATTCAGTTTAAAAAAATACAGTGTAGCTCCTCGCAAAATTGCATAATCTTTAAATGGAAAGGCCAGATATTCTATCAAATATTGCTTCTTTGGGTCCTTACTTCTTTAGCTTTTTAATGAAATGGGCATGTTTAGTATTGATGGGTTTACATCCGATGATAATTCCAGAGCCATCAGGCCTTGAGCTTCCTTGGGAGAGAAATCCATTTTCTTGTCATTTGAAGGCTCCCCTGGGATAAAACAATATTGGAGGAAGCAAGGCAGAGTAGAGTGTCGACTTTTCAGAGGTTTGGAGTTTGCTTAAAAAATAAATAATCTCTGACTTAATTAAACTTCTTTTGAGTGCCTGCTATATATATGATATTATAGGAGGGCTGGTTGTGCATGGTATTATAAGACATGGCTTCAGCCCACACGGGGCTTACAAATCTGGCTGGAAATAAAGATTTGGCAATAAGAACACACAATGAACCCAAATGAAGGGTTCAGACACTATGTACTACAGAATGCATAATGTGATTGAAGAGTTAGCAACCAGCTTATACAGCAGACCTAGAAAAACTGGCAAGATGTTTTGGACATAACTGTGACCCTCAAAATTTACCTCCTCCAAAATATTCTATTGAAGTGAGGGCATCCAAAAACTCTCAATTATTTCAAATGTGATGGGAGTATCTTCTTTCTATGAGGAGATTTATATTCTCCCTGCCTTTCAATCCTGTTTTCCTATCTTATATGCTATAAACAAAACCCCATTCAGGAAAATAGAAGATGAATGCATGTTCTGAAAGAATATAGAATTATGGTGCTCTGCTGAAACGGCCATGATTTCTTTTAGGAGATGGAAAAATTAAATATGTAGGTGAGAAGCATTAGAATGAAATACTCTAGGTTACCATTTCCTTACAAAACAATCAGAAGCAGCTGCAGCAATCGAAATTTGAAATAGCAGAAAAAAATCACATGCTAGGTACAGTAGGGGGTACGGGCTTTAGAGACCTAAATTGAAGGTGAGGTAGTGGTAAAGGCATGGGCTCAGAGGAGAGACTGCCTACGTTCAAATCCTGGCTCATCGCTGCCTGAGAATGATTATTAACCCCTTCAAGTGTGTTTCATGTGATAATACCTATCACATGCATTGTTGGGTAAAGCACTCAGCATACAAGTAATGGCTGGCACTGAGTCAGTGCTCAATAAACGCTTGCTGTTACCACCACCATGACCACTACCATCATCCTTCTCTAATAAAAAGCCCTTCTCTCTTGGATAAGCTCATAATTCAAGACCAATGGCTCCTTTTAAATAGCTTTAAAGCAACCAGCTTTCCATAAGTTGCAGTAGGGAAATTGTAAGTGAAATGTGTACCGTGACCTATATCGTGCTGACAGTAACACCGCTCCCTATCAGTATATAAATGCTAGTGTTGAGTACACACACTCGGAAGCGGAATTTAATTAAATTTGGGCAGTAGCATTTTCACTGTTGATAAGCTTGTATTTATTTGCTCTGGTTTTCACAGCAGCTGGGTGGTCCAGAAATCTAGAAAACTCTTTGTAACATTGAAAAAGTTTCACCTTCATTCTTAGGGTTGCTCTAGAACTGACAGCAGCACTCCAGAGGGTGAATAGAGACAGTCCTCCTTTCTCCTCTTGCTCTCATTTTGCTTCTGTCTTTCTTTTTCCCACTGAAGCATGGGGATAACTGACCGTGTTCGTTGAGCTAGTTACCTGATTCAGGGCCTTGGAACACAGAGACCTGCGGGCGATCTATGATCATGGCCAGCAGGACGTGTGGGGACCATGCTTTCCATGTGAGATAGTCCTGGTTTTAAAACGTGGGAGGGAAGCCAAGCAGCTAGAGAGTACCATGTGGCTGCCTAATCAGAAAATGTTGAAAAGGAAAGATGTTGGAATAGAAAATCAAATGTCACTTATTCATCAGCCCACGCTTTCGCAAGTACCTTCCTGGAAGCCTTAGCGTCTTCTTAGTGGTGGTGGCCTTTTAAATGTCAGTCTGAAGAAGAGTTTCTGTTTTTAGCAAAGGCTGATCTCTAAGGCAATTAGATAATAGTTAAAGTTATAGTCACCACTTGTTGGGCACCTGCTGTGTGCCAGTAACTGTGCACAGTACTTTCTTTACATTATCTCATTAAATCAGGACAGCACCCCCAGGAGGTGGGGTAGGAGTATCATCATTTTGCAGCTGAGGCAACTGAGGTTTAGAGGTAAGTAACTTACCTAAGGTCACACAGGTAGTAAGTCACAGAGATGGGATATGAACCTAGATCTGTCTGGCTGCGAAGCTTGTGCTCTTAACCACTTTTCTATATTTGTTCATGTATGTTTCATGGGGTACAGTTTCTATTGAAATGATATTTTAATAGTTTGCAGATAAATCAAGAGAGGCGTAAAGAAAATTAGGTACAGACTCACATTAAATTTAATGTGTTCCTCTCTCTTTTATTCCCCTTGGGCTCATTTTTGAATTTAACATTCTTTATTTTTAAGGGATTCTTTTTTCTTTCTTTCTTTCTTTTTTTTTTGTAATTAACAATATGTCACGAATATCCATTTGCATTAACACATATGTGTCCATCTTTTAATGGCTGCATAATATGGTTTGGATATACCATAATTTATTGAATCATTCTTTTATTGATGGGCATTCATGTTATTCCACATTTTTGCTAATTAGGTAAAATTTCCATTTGAAAGCTGCTGTTGTCTGCATCTCAGCTGCTATGAGATAAAAATTGAATATTGGCAGTGTTTAGACAAACAGGAGACACAAGTCCAGTTGTAGAGTCAGCCACCCCTGGCCCAAGTCCTGGCCACTCACCTGCTGTGTGACCTTGGACAAGCCATTAAACCTCTCTCAACCTCAGTTTCTTTATATGAACAATGAGAAAAATAGTGCTGCTCTCAAGAAATAAGGCAGAGGACCAATGGAATACTGTGTGCAGAGAGCTTAGCACAGAGGTAGGCACGGAGTAGGTGCTACACAATGGGACAACCATCTTGCCAGTACCCAGCAAAAATGTCCTCTACCTAGAACTGGGAGATGAGTTCTCCGAGGGCAGAACTGTGTCGTTCATCTTTGGCCTAGCATATAGCAGAGACTCAATAAATACTTGTTGGTCAAAGAGGTTTGAAAGTTTACTGTTCTGGCCAATATTTGCCTCTTCTTTCCTATATCTATATTCTAACAATTGCTGAACCACATTTCAAGACTGTCTGGGATGGAGAACCTTCAACGGTTAAAATAGTTTTACCAAGGACATGTTTTTCCTATGGGAAGAAGACAGGGTGAAATTTATAGAGACCTTGCCACCCAATTTTTATTTTCCCAAATTATGTGTTTACGACTCCAGTGTCTGAACTCTTAACCACTAAGCCATATTACTGTAATAATGATGATATGATGATAGCTGGCATTTCTTGGGTACTTACTATGTGCCAGAAAAATGTGTCTAGCACCCTTTACCAAGTATTCCCTGATCATCACAGCACTCTTGTGAGGAATATACCCTCATCCCCTGCATCTTATACTTGGGGAAGCTGAGGCTCACTGAGATATACCAGATTTGCCCCAGTTGGTGGGACTGGGACTCTAACCCAGCTCTACCTAACACCAGAGCCAGCATGCTAATTCCATTCCATGCTGCTGTATGTATTATTGGGCTCAATTTTTATGGAAATTTGTATTTGTAAAGATATGGGAATATTTACTATAATAGTTATGGAAGTAAAAAAGGGATATACAGGGTGTTAAAAGAGGAGAGTATTTTGTCAAATTTGATGCCTATCCTTTGATGTTAATATTTGGATCATCTAAGCAATCAACTTGTAATCAATTGGAATCAACTAAGTTGGGGTAAAATGACAGTAATATTCAAGAGACTGGTCTGACTATTTTGTGTAGAATGTGGTGGAGATGGTAAAAAACAGGAATTGAGGAAAGCAGCTAAGAGACTATTGTCATCATTAGGCATGAGGTAACAAAGTCTGGGATGAGAGAGATGGCAGTAGAGCCAAAATGGCAAATGTGAAAAACACTGTGGTAGGACTTAAAATGGTAGTAATTAGACCTTCATCCAGGAGTGGGTTGTGGGGAGCGGGGAGCATGGTTCATCACCCTTCAGGATGTCATCTTTCCCTAGAGATTGGAAAGGTTCACCCAAACATTTCCTATTTTCCTTTCAAAACTTTAGGGAATATGAACAGGTAGTATTTCCCAACCTCTCAGAATGATATCTGTCATGTCCTAGATGAGGAAGCATTTCTTTCTTTTTTTTTAAAGATTTTATTGGGGATTTGGGGGAGGGGAACAGTGCTGGGAAATCAGGGGAAGGGGAACAGACAAGTTGCTGTCATTTTTGTTCTTAAGTCTAGTTGTGGAGGATGTTGCTTCACTGGCCCAAGTTGGCACCATCATTGCGCTCTTCCCGGGCAAGGCAGATCAGTCGCCAGCCTCTGGACAGCCTCTCACTGCGGCTGCTGGCCGCTCATGCTGGCTGCTAGTACACATGGTAGCCCATGGCAACCCACTGCAGCAGGGGACTGTAGCCTACGCTGTTGCTGGTGACCCACAGCAGCCCAGCTCCAGGTTGAGCTGTTGTTCAGCATCTTAGCTGTAGAGGCCAGTGTCACTGGCCCTCATATGTGGGATCCGAAATGGGGCCCTCTGGCATCCCAAGCCAGTTCTTAACCAACGCGCCACTCGGCCGGCCTGGAAGCATTTCTTTTTATCAGAAGCTCACTGGGTCCAGGGTTATGTGATAACCTGAAGGTCATATCTATAAGGATTTTGTCTAAGGGTACCTCCGGCAGGGGTTCTCAGAAAGAGCATTTAACTGAGCCACCATGTTCCAGATCGGAGTATTGAAAAAGGTTATCTTCAGGCCACCCAGTTGAGTCTGTGCCTCATGAAAACTAAATTGGAAGAACAATATACAGGTTATGGCTCAAGTTGTTTGTCACTTTTAACTGTGCATCCCTCGGTAAATTGCTTCATCTCTCTCAGCTTCAGTTTCCTCATATTAGCATGGGATCTTCCTTGTAAGACACTATGTTGATTAAATGGGCCTGTGTGTAAAGCACAGTGGTGGTAGGAGCATAGCAAGAGCTCAATAAATATTATATGCTGATATTATCATGACTGACCTGATATTATCATGACTTATACAGAGGTAACTTATGCAATATCCTTTTCATAGGGGCATCAAATCTTAAATCCCTAAATCAAGGGCTCTCTGTGCCTGCTTGTCACCTCACCTCTTCTATCTTCCACCCTTATTCTGTTATTGAGGTTACTGGGAAACTGTTGTTAATCAAAAGATAGCTCAGTGAGAGTGGAGTCAACAAAGAAAGATCATATAGGCATGGAATACTGAAGCTCTGTGAGAAAGTGACAAAATATTCATACCTCACAATAGCAGTTACCTTTCTGGTAATGGAATTGGTTTAGTTTTCTCAGCTCCGGTGTCTCATTCATTTGATTACTGCTGGGTAAACACATTTTGCCCTTGTGAGCATTACATCTCCCTGGCAGTTGACATATTCTTTTGGTTGATGTGTTAGCATCACTAATTAAACCAAAATCAGGGCCACCCTTCTTGTGGGTCTGGAAAGTGATCTTTTTTAATCTTTTATCTGTTGATTAGCTGTTGTGCCTGAGTGGCATCTTGCAATGGCATACCATTGCAATACCATTGCTATTTTGTGTAACATACAGAAACCATTGTATACTCATGAAGCTGGAAGGAACCACAGAGATTATTTCTGTCCCCCTCATTTAACAGATGAGGAAATTTACTTAAGTAATAGTCTGAAATTCTATTAGAACAAGCAGAGAATGTGTCAGGAGGGAGTTGGGGCTAGCTCTAGGCAGCCACATCAGCATAATAGTAGCAGCTTCAATTTTTCTTCATACTGCACTGAATTCATTTGTTATAATGAAGCTATCTATCTATATATATTATAGCCATCAAATTATCTTCAGTAACTAGATAGGTGTTATTAGTTTAAACTTTTAAGACTCATGAAAATACTTTGGTTCACCAAGCACGTCTGCCATATGCACTTAAGGAGATTCTTCGCTGAATGGTAATTGTAGTAACTGCTGCCCTACTCTTGTAATATCTTCTATAAAAATAATAATTTGTGCTTCAAATGTCTCTTTCTGTGAGTTGCTCGAAGTACTTTGCAGGAATCACTTACTTAAATCCATCCTTCGAGATGGTATATGAAATAGCTAACAGTGGAGTGGCTCAGTAGGAGGTGGGAAGAGTGCCAGGAGCCCCTAGAATCTAAACCTGAACCTCATCTTGTTCAGATGGGATCCTTCCTAATTCATTACATTAGAAGAACAACTTAGATGTTCAAAGCTATTTAATACTTATTGAATTAATGGATCCATCATTAAGAGATCCATCTTGTGAAATAATAGTGGTAGATACTGTATAAGATGGTTAAAACAAGATGAAGAAGTCTTTTTTGTCCCTAAAAACACCAGCTTGATTATTGATGAAACCATGCCCCACAGCTCCCGACTGTAACTCCAGTGCTTTTTTTTTGTAGATTATACTACTTCAAGTTGTGTTTTCCTTGAAAACACAGTGGTGCATTTAAGGAGTAGCCTTTATCCCACTGGACTACAAAAAAATAAGTTACCTAGTCTTCATTCTGAGGCCAGTTAGCTCTTTCAGGAACATCAAGGGACTGTTTACACATGCAAAAGATAAAATTCAATGCCATTTTGCTCCTGGTTTGCTTATATAGGTGATATTTGACTTTGACAACTGCTTTGAAGAAAAAACAACAACAAAAAAACAACATTTTGGCTAGAGTAAGCACAATTAAAAATTGATGTGGCAGCTTTCAGTGAGTCTTTTTCCCCCTTTTGTTTTTTTTCCCCCACAATTAAATTTTTTGTGGAGAGTTATGGTGGCCACATTGACCATCAAGGTTACTTATAGGCAGGTCACAGTGATTATGCGGGATGGTGATATTGGTACAATGTCGTACTCTAAGCATGTTGTAAAATAATAACCATTTAAAATCACAGCTACAAAATTCAATTGTAACATTTCACTTCAGTGCACAAACATTGCATAGCTCCTCCATGTTACTGTTTTCCTTCTATGTTTTTCCTGCTTCTACTGCTCCTCACATTGATAGCCTCTGAAAATGTGTCGACAAATGCAATTGGATTTCCTCCCATTGCTTCACCACAAGCATACACCATACACTGTCATCAAAATTAAAGTAAAATAAGGCTGAAAATGGACACAGATCATTCCATTTATTATTGTTTCTATGGCTGATGATATTCATTGAGCTCATTGCAGTGTGTAAGAACAGGCAGAGGGTTTGGGATGTGGACAGATCTGGGATGAATCCTGGCTCAGCTACTTACTGGCTGTGTGATCTTGTTCAAGTTGTTTTTCTTATCTATAAAATGAGGAGGATAATACTTGCCTCATAAGGTAATTATAAGGATTAAATAAAAATGTGTATGAACTCTCAAACCTCGAGCCTAGAATAGATTATATTTTTCAATAAATATAAGTAGCTGTGTTTCTCAAATTATCGTGTGCTCAGTATTACTTGCTGTGCTTATGAAAGTTTCAGATTCTCACACTCACAGCCGTTCCACTCCAAGGGTTCTGGTACAACAGGTCTGGTTAGAGCCCAGGAACCCATAACGTCACAGGTAGATGGTCTGATGATCAGAGCTGGAAAAACAGATTTGAGGTTCTAAGCAAATGGGCTGTATAATGAGTTCTTCAAACTTTTCTGGGTTATGGTCAAATTCCCTCAATTTTTCAGAGAAGAAATTGTAACTTTCAGGGATCACTTAACTTACTGCAAATAGCTAGTAGTAGAAAATTGGATGTTGTGGAATTCATTTATTCTTTCACTATATGTTATGGGGCACCTTCTCTCCAGCAAACCCTCTCCTAGCTGCGGGGAACAAAGCAACAGACAAGGCAAGCATGAAAGCAGAGAGCTACATAAGAGAGCTAGATAAACACTTCCCTTTCCTGGGAGCCCTGGGTTCTGCTTCCCTGAGCATCTCTTCTTCAGCATCAGGATGGCTCTATATCAAGTACATCCTTTCAAGCTCCCACTATCAGGACTTCTGCCCTCGCTCCAGAAAGATGCTGGGTCTTGAAGGAAGTTGTCTCAGAGGAAGTAGAGCCTGAAGCCTCTGCTTTGTTGGGACCAGAACATGCATTCCTGGCTAAGACCAGACTGACTTGTTTTTATCATCAGATGTGGAGCATAGGCTCCTGGGACAGCAGATGTGGCCTCTTGCCTGTGACAGCAAGGCTCTCCAAAGCCCAGAGGATGAGACTTAGGGGCTTAGCTAACAACTGGCTCAGTAGATGGCACTCCAGTTCTCATCTCTCTGATCTGTCTTGATTCTGGCCACCCTCCTGAGCTTCTAGCTGCTACCCTCCCTGTGAGTATACCAGCCACTAACTGTGCTTCCCCCTGTCCCACAGGGGGCAGAAAGAACTGGGAATGCTGGGCACTATCTGACCTGTCATCTCCTTTACCTCTCCAGCCACATGGTAGCTTCTGTGACCACACACAATCTCAGACTCAGCTGCTCTGTCGGACTAGTCACAAATGGCCCAAGGGAACATTTTCTATGTGTTGTGTCCCTGTGTAGGGCCATGCTCAGGTCTCACTGAGAGTCAGCATGACGTTTGTGAGAGAACTGAGCTGGGAGCCAGCAATTCCAGCTGAACCCCTCTGCTCCAGCCAGCTTTCCAACCTGGGCTGAGTCCCAAGTCTCTCTAGAAAATCCCAAATCTCCTTCCAGCCCAGGACTCCTGTGGGACAGTGTCAAACAGTGCCCATGTTAAGATCTTTTTTCTGCATCCCAACCTCTTTGACTCAGATCCCTGACCCCTTGTCCCCAGTTATCTTCTCCAGATTATGTGTCCTCAAGGCCCAACCTCGTGATCACAGCCCTTTGCTTTATGGACCCGTGGAACTATCTGCCTCTTCCTTCCAGCTCATACGGACCTCTCTGGACTAGGTCACTAGTCTGTTTCACTTAGCTCTTGCTATGTCGCCTGCTCTGTCGCCTGCCTTCCCATCCTGCTCAAGCTCTGTCCTGCTGCTGTCCAAGTCGGAAAAGGCAGAACTGCATTCCTCCCTGTAATTTCGCCTTTGTTTGCCTCTTTGCTTCTCTGTACCAGAGAAGAGCACCTACATTCCCCTCACTGTACTTTTACCACCTTTTCTTCAGAGCCCAGCTGAAAATAAGATAACATTTCTGAAGGAAAATATGTCAGTATTGAGGCTAAGTACAAATCCGATCCTCATGATTCTCAGATTTGAAAAGAAAATACATATTTTCTAAAGAAAGTTAACTATTATCTTAATTATCACCCCTGTAAAATTGCTAACAGTCAGAGGTCCAAGAAACGGCTTTGCTCTGACTACATGTGATATGCAAATTAAATGAATTCGTGGCAACTGAGACCCTGGCTTTAAAATCAGCTCTTTTTGAATCGAAAGCAGCCTATTCTGTAAATCCTCCCCAGATAGGGTTTCTTACCGAAATACTGGCAGACTCTGTAATGACTGTGGCTGCTTTGATATGAGGATGTAGTCAATATCTCATGAAAAATGATTTCAACTTCCTACCTTCTGCAGGATAGAGAGGAGAGAAGGAAGAACGTGATGTTCTCATGTCCGTCTGACTTGGCGACCAAAATGCTTTGTAATTTTTTAATTGATTTGTCTGGAAAGCATCCATTCCCTGTAGAACTCACTGTAGATCTCCATTTATGTAGGGAAGAAAATTGTAATCCTATCCCCATGGCTGCTTGAAATTCCATTATTGATGTGATGAGCTCATTGTTCCTCATTTTGGTACAGATGAGATATTGAACTGAAGAAAATGCATGAAATATATCTTTCTCCACTAATAAGCCGAGAAGTGGTAGTGGTACTGTTTGCTAATTCATGATTTGTTTTGCTTTTGCCAAATGGATTTGCCATTAATTTCACTCAGGCCACACAAAACTCTACATCAGAAACATGCAGAAATGATGGTGGGATTGTTAAGTAGTTGCCAGAATTTGTCTTGATGATGCTTGATGCAGGTTTAAGAAAAAGAGAAAGCAAAAGCAATTATATTGGAGCACCAGAGCCAAGAGGATGGTGGCTGCTGCTCTGAGAGGGACCCTTTTCTTGCTGACCCAGCCTGGTGGCCCTCAGCCTTCTCCTCAGCCCCTCTCACCAAACAAGCCAATAAAACCGTGCATGAGTGATCTGATTTGAAGAGAGATAAATAAATTGGGTCCCAAAGTCACAAAGCAGAGGTACTTATGCACTAAACTCTAAGAGGCATTTCATTTTTAACGAGCTTAGTGTTTCCCATAGTTTGACACCAGCCCAAATAAAGTAAATACTTCAGGTAGAAAAGTAGAGCTGTTGGAAATTAAGGGCAGTACCTGACAGTTGAATGACTCTGACTCTCTTTTCTCCTGTTGTTTGGATGTGATTGTGTTTTCACTTTATACTGCCGGTGATGTGCTCTGCCTAACTGTGATGGACCCATCTTCCAAGGCCCATCTGTGGGCTCCTTTGTCGGACCCCTCTCCTCCCAGGGATCACCCAACATGACTTTGTCACCTATACCACACATTTTGGCTCTTTATGTTGCTTTGTATTGCTGTGTCATGTTTAATTGCTTCATGGGATTTAATGTTGTTACTGTAAAAAGATTATTTTTCACTAGAGGGGGAAAAACAACTGACTTTGTTTTGGTCTCAGATTCTAAATTACATTAGCTGTGAGGAAGCTGGAACTAGATTTGCAGCCCATCTCCAGCTAAGTGTATGGAATTGTGCAGCAGACATGGTAGGCTCATGACCCTAGTCCTGGCTTCATTGTGCCTTCTCCTCCCTCCGCTTTCTCCTTATTGTCTATCTCTCCTAGGCCTCTTTCAATACTTTTAAGGATTAGGCAGCGTATAAATAACCTTCTACACACTAAGCCAGGGAGTCAGCACAGATGCTTGCAGCCTTCAGGCAGGTAATGAAATGACTCAGCCCAGGGAAGACTGCATGGCGTGTCTACACAGCTCTAGGCACTGGTAGCCACACTGGAATGAGGGCTCACTGTTGCCAATTGTTTAAATTTTTCAAGAGCAGTCAGAAATCCTGAGTCTTGAATAAACTTCACAAACTTTAAACATAGGCAACTAAGAGTGTGTGTGTGTGTGTGTGTGTGTGTGNAAGAGTGTGTGTGTGTGTGTGTGTGTGTGTGTGAGAGAGAGAGAGAGAGAGAGAGAGAGAGAGAGAGAGAGAGAGAGAGAGAGAGAGAGAGAGGACATATTCTTAAGTGCCCCCTCAGCCCCCTAGAATATTTGACTGCCATATTCAGCCTGTGCACCACTGGTTTGCACTGTTTGCTTTAAAGTTTATTTGGTAGCTACCCAGTTATAATAGGATTGACTATCTTTCCATCACTCTTAGTGTAAGGCCATGCATATTTGGTCGGCTGCCAAGTGCCATTTGCTGATCAGCAAAAGCTGTTGGAGGATTCTGAAAGGAATAGAAAAAGGAAAGCTGGTTGCTTAGTTCTGTAATGACACTGGCCTGTGTCACATCCACTGTGAATATATCCTCCAAAATTCAGGACCTTGCTAATGAGCTGTCTTCCCTCTCAGGCTCTAATTACTTTTAGAGAACTGTGACTTAGAGGGAACTCCAAATGTATGTGTGCCTGGAACCCAGTGAGGCCGAGTTCCTCTCGTTTGCTCTTTTGTAAAGTGTCACGTCAGAGTCAGAGCCATGCTTCCCAGTGTCAATCACTCTAACGTTTTATCATTCCAGATAAGGGATTCAGGGGCACTAACATCAGTGCTCCCCAGATACTGGTTCCTGAGGAAAGTTCTGTGACCAACAGCTCATACTGTGAGAAAAAAATACCCAAGTATTTCATAAGTTAAAATTATTAAACTTATGTTGAGATTATGTACCTACCACTTCCTATGAGTGTGTCAAAATATCTTGCTGAGGAGGTCTTTTTAAGAATACATTTGTTTGACATAGTAAAAAGTTAGCAACCTTAGAACAGTTCCTCCCATCTCTCTTTATTTCTTTATGTCCAGACTGTGTGGGTCTGTGAAATTGAAAAGTCTATGGCAAGACTTGAGCCACATCCTCAGTTGATGAAAGGTGGGGAGAGGAAGAGAAGGGCCAGGAGGGCCAGGAGCTCCAGGTGCAGGATGTGCAAGTAGTCCATCTTGGTGAAAGTGGTTGCCTTTTTGAGGGAGCATGTCCTCATTCCATCCACACTTGAATTTACCCCAAAGTCATTGCAAGCAGCTCAGGTTGTGTGTGTGTGTGTGTGTGTGTGTGTGTGTGTGTGTGTGTGTGTTGGTGTTGACCTTTCCTAGTCTTTGAAAGCGAATGTATTACTCTTGAGAAACAAAAGATCTTATTGCCAGCGTGTTTGAATTCAGCAAACAAACCTGGAGATGGCCCTGAGGGATGATGGGCTCAAAGAACATGGATGATATCCTATAACTTTGACCTATTTCATATGAGCATTGCAGAGCCTGCTTTTTTGGGACTGGCTGCCTTGTTTGTTTTATAAATGGGTCCTCATATCGATTCCTTACTTGATGGCTGTGGGAAAGAAGTCTCCCTCCTGTTTGAACTCATGTCTTTGTGGGCTGCCTTTAATAAAGAACTGATCTACTTGTAACATGAAAATTTCCCCAGCCCTCATTGATTTGGCAAGTGACTTCCTTGCTGAGAATGTTCCAAGCTGTAGAATACATGTAGAGTGATTTGCCATAAGAGGAACACTTAGAAGACAGGGTCCTATCTCTATTTTGAAATGATGCTTAACTGATGTTACTTCTTTTTTTTTTTTTAAAGGTTTTATTGGGGATTTGGGGGAGGGAACAGCATTGGGGAATTGGGGAAGAGGAACAGACAAGTTGCTGTCCTTTCGTGCTTCAGTTTAGTTGTGGAGGACGTCGCTTCACTGGCCCATGTTGGTATTGTGATCGTTGTGCTGTTCCTGGCTGAGGCAAATCAGTCACCGGCCATTGGACGGCTGCTCACGGCGGTTCACAGCAGCTCACGCCAGCTGCTGGCCAGCCCCACTGCAGCCTATGCCGTCACCAGTGACTCACGGCAGCACAGCTCCAGGTCGAGCTGTTGTTTACCATCTTAGCTGTAGAGGGTGCAGCATTACTGGCCCATGTGGGATCCAAACCGGCGGCCCTGCTGCTCAGAGCTCCCTCTCCCAAGCCAACTCTTAACCAACAAGCCACTTAGCCGGCCCGTGACATTACTTCTCAGAACCAGAAGAAGTTATTCTAAAAGAGGGAGAAGTTATTCATAAATTCATGATTATTCACAATTATTTATTGAGTACCCACCCCTTGCTTCCAGGCACTGCGGCTATGGCAACCACTAAACAAAACACTCAAAAATGCATATCCTCAGTGATCTTATTGTCCAATGGGACAAAACAGACAAAAACAAAACAAAATCCACAACATAGACGTACATTACATGATACGTGAGGGGACAGTTCTGTGTGTGAAATAGAGCAGGGTAAGGTTGATCATGAGCATGGGAAGAAGGATTGCTGTTTAAAACAGGGTGGTCAGAGTCTGTGTTCCTATGATTAGGTGACATTTGAGTGATGACTTTATGCTTTAATAAGACTACTTCGACTGCTTCTACAGAGAAGCTAGGATGGAAGCATGGAGACCTATTAGGAGACCATTGCAATAATGTTGGCCAGAGAGGTGCCTGTGGCTTGGAGCTGGGTGGTGAAAATACAGGTGGTGAAAAGTGGTCAGATTCCAGTGTATTTTGAAGGCACAGTTAATGTGAATTTCTGATGGGCTGGATACATTTATAAAATAGAAAGGGACTTTAGGGATCATTTAGATGTCTTCTGAGGCCAGGTAGGGAAACTAAGTGAGTGAATATAGCTTCATGACAGTAGGGGCTTTCAGAAACAGAATGCTATGCCCTATTACATTAAAAGAAAAATTAAAACACCATGCGATCCAAACTAAATATATTCACAGAATTGAATTGTGAACTTCCAAACTGCATCCTCTAATAGTCAAAAATTTCATTTTGCAGATGAGAGACACAAGGTCCTAGAAAGTTCTTTGACTTTGTCCAAGGTCATTAGAGGCAGAATCAGGATTGGAGCCTCATGAAGCAATATGCTGCATGCATTGAGAGCCTTAAGATATTAATATTCATTGATCCATTAATCTTACTTTTGGGACTTTAGCCTAAAAAAAGAAAAAGCTAAAATTGGACCAAAAGCTTATATCACAGACTTATTTACATCAGGGAACACTCTGAAAGAATCTAAATATCCATTGAAGGTCTACCAATATTCATATGTGGAATGATGTTCCCGGAAGGTTACCTCCCCACACGGGTAGTCCTTGTGCCACTCTTCTGCGTATGTACTGTGGAGAGCTATTGTTAAACGTACCTGGCCATTTCCAAAGCCATTGGGACCTCACTGCTCCCTTCAGTGGGAACATGTTATATGGCTCAGAGGTGAGAGTTCCATTTATCACAGAAACTTTGGAGAATACATAAAACTAAAAGGAAGAAACAGACCAGCCATAATCACAACAGCCAAAGTCAGTCATAGCTAATATTTTAATATTTTCCTTTTTAAACTTTGTAAAACACATTCTTAGTTGGAGGGAATTTTACCTGGTTGCCGTCATTCAATAATGAGAAACTTCAAACTGTGAATAGATTATGTATGTGTGCACTTACAGTGTGTGTGTGTGTGTGTGTGTGTATGTGTGTGTATATATATATATATATACACAAAATTTTATCCAATTTTCCAACTTAGTAGTACACCCTGAACCTATGCCACCTCATATTAAATTTTCAAAAATTTTCAAAAGATTCTAATTTACCCACAGCCTTTTAAAAACATGCCTACTGTGCAAAGTGAAGTTGGAGGACCCTGTGCTCAAATCTTTCAGCAACACAGCGGCCTGGAGCAAGCGTGGTGCAGCCTTTCATGAATTGTCCCTAGCCTCTCCCAACCTCCAGAAATTCAGGCATTTCATGTTGCTCAACCTTGTCTCTGATCAGCCTCTTCTCCCGTTACTCAATCATTCCACATCAGGAATCCACACGTAAGCAATTCAAGAACCTTGAGTGGACATGCATTAAAATTATTTCTGCAGCTCAAACTTCTTCAAACAATAAAAGAATGTCAGAAGTCCTGTAGTCAGATGTTATTAAATTCTAATATTATTCTGATATTATTTTAAAAGTGCTAGCTCCAGTCTTCTCTGTCTGGTTTCTGATTCCTGAAGGAAACGGTAAATACAAACATAGGCATTTTAAGGGGGCGAGAAAAGGGGGTGTTTTCCACGGTGCTCTCTCACTGTTTACTTGAAAAGCTCATGGGATTTGACAGTTGCTGGTAGAGATTTTCACCAACAGTTTGTTACAGTGACAGCAGAAGCAGTCAAATTTGGGGAATGTCAAACTTTATCTTGTGGTGAATTCAAACCTGGCAGAAGGCCATTGCTTCACTAAGAGATGGAAAAATGTCACTCTCTGAGACCGCAATAAGTGGAGCCTAGAAGTTCTGCTTTGTATGCTGAGTGAGAGGATAATGGTACAGCATCCCTGAGGATAGACAGACTCACCTCCTATCCCAGGGGTCAGCAAACTTTTGAGATGGAATAGCCGCCAGGGGTCAGCAAACTGCGGCTCGCGAGCTACATGCGGCTCTTTGGGTATGCACACGTGGCTCTGAAGTAAAATTGAAAATAAAAATAAAACTATCAGAGTTTCATTTATAATATCACTTTCAATTTTCCTTATTTGTAAAAATATATTTATGGCTTTCGAATAATTTTTAAACTGTTGTGAGGGACAGGATTGGCTCTTCCAGGGGTTGGCAAACTTTGAGACGGAACGTACCCAAAGAGCCACATGTGGCTGGCGAGCCGCAGTTTGCTGACCCCTGTCCTATCCTATATAGAGACAATGTTTCTCAAAATGTTTTTTATGCAAGTCCAATTTCTCAGCTTGTGATACATGCTCCTCTAGAAAAAGTTCACTGCTCAGGTGCACTTAAGAAAAGATTCATGGCAGGATTTTAATATTCTAAGGTGCATTGTGAATCAATAAGAATAGGTTATAACGTACACCATTTCCTAAACCTGTATGAACATGAAACCTTTCTTCACAGAAACTAGTGTTTTCTAAAGCTTACTTTGCAAAATTTGATGTTGGGGCTTTGCCAATGTAGCAGATTTGAATCTTGGTCTACAAACTCAGATATGCAAGAAATCATACTTTTTATTTTTTGAAATATTAAATTTTGGTTTTAAAGCCTGCATTCTTCCCAGGTGGCAGCAAGCATAATGTTGGCCTTCCGTGGGACTCTGTTCCCCCGTTAGCCTTGTGTCAAAGTTCTGGTCATTGTTCAACTTGACCATCTTGTCTCTTGTCTCACGCAGTGCCTAGAAACCATTTTGACATCTTTCCTGGACAATACTTGAGACTTCACTGCTGGAAATTGGGGTAGAGATATTTTTTTTACCCCACTGACTCTCTCTGTCTACTCCCAAAAGTCTCTTTCCTCCTTCTTCTTGAGTATATCTAGCATTAGATTCTCCTGTTTCATTTTCTTCTTAATTGATGGTTTTCTTCGTATTTGAGAAAATCACCTCCTCCAGTATTTATGTATTTGAAACAAAGGGATTTGCTGACATATACCTGAATGGTCCACAGGTAGTGAAAGCTTCAGGATTGGTTTGATTCAGCCATTTAACAGTGTCAAGGTACCAGTTTCATTCTTCTATAGTGTATTGACTGTGATATGATGTTGGTCCTAAGATCTATTTCTTTGCTGGGGGAAAATGGCTAAAGTCATTCCAGGCTTTATGTTTACATACCACATCTTCTAGAAGGAGAGAGGGACAGCTGGCTTTGGGACTTTCTCAGCATCTGAAGACCCCTTTTCTCAGAATAACTTCCATCAAGCCTCCTTAACATCTTATTGGCCTTCATCAGATCCCACAGTTTCATTAAAATTATTCTGAAATGTTTTATACATATAAAATAATACATACATATATGTGTATATATATATATATGTATATATGTGTGTGTATATATATGTATATGTAAACATATAAAACATAAAACATATATCAAGAATAATATACTGCAAACCCATGGAGCTACAACTCAGCTCAGAAAGAGAGTATTATCAGTTCTGTTGGAGGGCCCTTCTAGGTTTCTCTAGCTGTGCCTCCCACATTCACTGCCAGAGGTAACGTGCCTTTGTGTTTATTAATACCTTGCTTTTCTATATGGTTTTACCACATATGACATATTCCTAAACAATGTATTGTTGAGTGTTGAATGATTTTGAATTTTATATTAATGATGTCATCTATGTGTATTCTTTGCAACTTGCATTTTTCATTCCACATGGTTTATGAGATTTGTCTATGTTGATGGATGAATCTATTTATTCATTTTCACTGTGATACAGCATTCTGTTGTGTAATTAAACCACAGTTTATTCATTTATCTCCTGTTGATGGACCTTCAGGTTGGTTTCAGTTTGAGGCCATCATGAATAATGCTGCCAAATATCTCTGTGCATTCCGGTGCCTGTGTGGAAGGGGTATCCAAATGTACATATATATTTAAGAATGACATTGCTGAAGGAGATCATGCAAAATTTTTAACATTACTAGATAACGCAAAATTATTTCCGAAAATAGAATAAAACATTTTTCAGTAAGAGTAGAAGATAAGAAATCGTATCATTCCACATCTTTTCCAGTACTTGATTTTGTCAGAATATTAAATAGTTGTCAAATTGGCCTATGGAAATTGTATTTTGTGTTGACTTTTTTGACAAATAGATTGAGAAGATTTTTATTTGCTTATTGGTGTTTTTATTTCATCTTCTGTGAAATATCTGTTCATGTCTTTTGCCCATTTTGCTTTTGGGGTTGTTTTTCTCTTCTAAATTAATTTGTAGAAGTTCCTACATAGTCTCCTTGCCAATCCAGTGTCAGTTATTTATGTTGCAATAGCTTCTCCCAATTTGCAATTTATATTTTCACTTCATTTTTATTTTAAAATAATGTATTTTAACAAATCTGAAAATTTAAGATGGTTAAATCTATCAAACTATTCCTTATGGTTTATAGTTTGTTGTCGTATTATAAAAATTATTTCCTACTTCAACTTCATTTTATATACACACATGCACGCGCATGCGCACGCACACACACTAATTGACCTGGCATGGAGGAGGGGTCCTCTTCCATTTACTTTCTGAATATGGCCATTAATTGTCTCGGCACTATTTATTTTTCCCAATGATCTACAGTGCCATCTCTGTTGTCTAGCAAGTTTCCATATATGCATGGGTTCATTTCTGGGCTCTCTGTTGTGTCATTGGTCTGTTTGTCTGTCTTTATGTCAGTACCACACTGCCATTGACTCCTATAACTTTATAATAAGTTTTCAGTCTGATTAGGCAAGTCTCTTTCCACCTTCTGCCCCCTTCCCCGTACCTTGTTCTTTAGGAATGTCTTGGTAATTCTTGGCTCTTTGCTCTTCAGAATAAATTTTGTAACTGGCTTGGAAATTTCCAACATTTTTATTGAATTACATTAAACTTATGGATTTAGGGGAGAAGTGACATCTTTATAATTTTATAACAATGAGCCTTTCATCTATGTCTTTACCCATATCTTTACTCATTTAGGTCTTTGTGTCTTTAGTTGCTATTATAAATTATATCTTTCAATATCACATTTTTCGCTATTTCTGGGGATTATTTTTGTAATGGACTTTGGTGTTTACATAAGAGAAGAAGAACCTTCGGTATCTGATCATCTTCACTTTTTGACCAGCCCAAACTTGAGGCAAAGAGTGACAGAGTTTGCCTATCTACTTGAAATGAGAAGGAAAGAAAAGATAAAGAGAACAAAAAAGTTTATAAGGAGTTTTAGTAAATTTGCCTGCCACATAATGTGAACTTATCGAACCTCACCTTTCAAGGTAGGTATTATTTCTCCTATTTTAATAACAAGGAAACCAAGGTTTAGAGAAGCCACTTAACTTACTCAAAGTTATAGAGCTAATGTGTTCATGGCAAAGCCAGGATTTAAAATTAGGTGGGTTTCCACTCCAACATGGTTTTATTCATCACTCTGTGCTTTCCCTTGGGCAAAAAGAGTGTTCAGCATTTTGTAAACACTGAGTATAATGACCAGAATGGAGAACCCATTCTGTAGCCCAGTTTAATGAGATGCTCCATCTACCCAAACTCAGCAGAGGTTTGATAGCACTTTATCCTGCACCTCTTGTCACCCTTGCTGGCTGAGGAGGCCAACTGCGCCCCAGAGAAGAGTTTTTGCACACCTGAGGAAGCAGATAGCAGACCGCAGACACCACCGGCATGATTCCCTTAGACTGCATTTTGATGCATATAGCCAGGCTGGAGAACTAAAATTGTAAAGTAGAAAGAAGTCTGTGTGGAGCCTTTTAATATTTCCTTAAACAGTCAGTGATGGAAAACTCTGATAACAACTGAAGTAAAAGCTTATGGCTGTGAAAAGCCTCCTCTGTGGATTCGTCGAGAAAAGATTCTCTGCTGAATATGGCCTCGGATGCCTGAGCCCAGCATTCTTCGATGAGAAAATTACAAGTCATCTCGCCATCTGTGAGCCTCACGGGTGGAATCGTCTGCTGGAAGACATAGTTGTTATCAATCAACCCACACTATCCAGAAGGCCTCCGGAGCTTTGGGGGTGTTGGTACAGAAGACACAGGAAAGAGGCGCCTTGTGGGGAAGAGATGACTGGTGTTCGTGATGGCTTGTCAGTGGCAAGTAGTGAGTACAGCATTTGAGAGCGCTGGCTTCAGCCGTGTTGCTCTGAGTAGTGTGTGCCAGCGGCTGTCCGAGGCAGAAGTAGAGTCCACGGAGGCCATTGCCTCCAGCAGTCTCCCTGCTTTTTTGGAGCCAGAGTTCAACTGTAACTCCTGCACCAGACATGCTGACCTTCAGAGCCTCACTGGGATCTCCTCAGAGTCCAAGAATGAAATATGAAGACTTAGGAAGAAAGTTTCCAAAACTTACTAGAGATCTTCTTCCTAGATGCAGTTTTAGAAACACAGTAGAGATATAGTTTATTCAACTGGAGGAGTTCTAAATGCTTTCCTACCATAAAGGCTTTTTTTTATTATTATGAAATACACATTTTTTAGAATTAGTTTCAGCTGTACAACACAGTGCAATAGTTATACTTTTTACCCCTCGAAGTGACAA
>NW_017731434.1:2119641-2136457 GCF_001890085.2 Hipposideros armiger
ATCAGTATGGAGGTATCTCAAAAAACTGGAAATGGAACTACCTTATGACCCAGCAATTCCACTCTTGGGTATCTATCCAGAGAAACCCAAGACGCTAATTCGAAAAAAATATATGTACCCCTATGTTTATTGCAGCGCTATTCATAATAGCCAAGACTTGGAAACATGAAGGCTTTTTGAAGGAGTGGGTGCTCAATAATTTTTTTTTCTGCCTCCCTTCCTCTCTTTCTTGCCTCTCCCTCACCTCTTCTCTTTGCCCTCTGCTCTTTCTTCCATGTGTCATTCCCTTTCCATTCCTCCCCCTCTATTTCTCCGTTTTCCTCTGTTTCTCCTTCTTGCCTCTCTTCTATTTCTCCCTTCCTCCTCCCTACCATGTGTTATGTTGTGAGTCACTGATGCCAAATAGAAAGTCAGAAAACTTTTTCAGAACACCTCTTTATAAATATTTGTTTTATTTCATTAGTTGTATATGTCTACTTTTTGGGTGAGTAAATTGAGGATCTGTTCTTTAAAATGTATTGCTAATGGAGTAAAGAGGTACTAGAGACTGCTGATCTCAAATATCTCTGTTTTCATCCTAGAACTAGTACATCCTTTCTAGTTTTGATTGATGGGTTATATTAATCTTTATATTAAATTATTAATTATATTAACTTTATTCACCATTTGTTATTTTTGGTAAATGAATACCTAGCATGCCATTTTGGGAGCTAACTTCATAACTGCTTTAGTCAGGGGCTAGGATGATGACCTTCTATTGGCAAGACCCTTATTGTTGCCATCAGAGGCAGAAAATTGATTTGGATGCATCATGGATAGTGGCAACGGCTGGTCCTATGTGCTATCACAAAGGATTCTTATAATAATTAAGTGCAATAACAGGCATGGAATTAAGAATGAAATAAGGGGTAGCTGTCATCACCAATATTAATATTATGTGCATGGTACGGTACAAAGATTTGGACTCAAGTCAACCTCTGTTTAAATCCCAGCTCAGTGACTTGCTAGCTATGTAAATTTGGGTAAGTCATTTTATTCTATTTGAGCCTGTTTTCTGTAAAATGGGATCAATAATACCCATTTACAAGTTGGTCATAGAGATGAATGAGATAATATGTGAAATCACCTAACACAGAATAGATGCTCATTGACTATTGCCTAACTTCTCCTCACCTAAGTCTATTTCTTGGGCCCAATGGTATGTATGTATGTAAGTATGTATGTATGTATGTATGTATCTATCAATCAAACACTGATCACTGTTTACTTTGTGCCATGCACTGTTCTAAGTATTTTAGAAATTTTACGTTTTAATATCATAATAACCCTTTGAGTATTTATCATTATTACCCCATTTTACAGATAGGGAAACTGAAGCACAGAGAGGTTTAATAACTTCCCCGAAGCCCATGGATCTGCCACAGGGCAGAGCTACTAACTGATATTTGTGTGAAGACACTTTAATGTGAGCTTCTTTGCTTTTTAATTGAAGATATTATTACCCTGAGATATTGCCTAGAAGTCAATATAGATTTTTCTCTTTAGTCTGTACATTTTTTTTTTCTCTTAGAGGCCTTAGGAAAAAACAAGATGAAACGAAGCACACTTTATTATGAGTTAGTTTTCTGTGTTAATGTAGTAAAGGGGTAAATGGATGGTGTAAAACACATTCTCCTTTGGTGCCAGTCTGAGGGAGGCGTCGGATTGCAGCCCCAGCTGCTTTTCAGCAGCACAGCTGGCCAGACAAGGGGTGCCAGCTCCTCCAGCAGCGGCCTGTGCTCCTCATCTGCACAGAGCGTGCACAGTGTTCAAAGGCACACAGATGGGAGTTCAAGTGGGGCCAAGATCCCCGGGAAAAGTGTTGGAGAGCGAAACCGGGCCAACAGACAGTGCCTTTCTGTTTAACCAGAACCCTGGAGCCGGATCCAGAGCCTAATGACTACAAACTGGCTGTGGTTTGGGCTTATTCAGCATCTTGTTCTCATTTTCAAATGTATGGTCCTTGGGAAGGCCCCAAACCACACTTTGCTACTCAGTTATACTGCCTGTTTAGGAGTTTTCAAGGAAAATGTTAATTCGTGTGGCCTAGATTCATTCATTATTGTTTAAGACCATTAACACACTTTTAGGCACAATTGACAGTAAGGAAAGGGAGGAAGGGACATGTATTGAGGACATACTAGGTGCCGGGTGCTGTGGGAGACATCTCTACCCCTGTTTGCTTAATTGATGCCACCAGAGGAGCAGAAATATCTTCAGACAGTAATGGAAGAGGGAAGAAAAGGTTAATGGAGAAAGAAAGTAGGGTGTATGGAAAAGAACGCATCTCAGGCGTTTTGATTCTAAAATCCATGTCCTCCAGTCACCTGGCATGATTAGACACAATATACAATCACTTGTGTGAGGAGACAAAAATTATATTAGGAGTGTTTTTCACCTTTTCTTTACTTCTGCCTGGCTTCATTTGTTTAGTTCCTTTCCTTCCTTTTGTGCTGCCATTAAAGACTGGTTACATTAAACTTTTGTGATGGATTTCAGGAGAAAGGGAGGGGTGGGGGAGGCCAGAGCATTATAGACACATATACATAGTCATATCTGCATGTGTATTTATGATATATATATATATATAAAATTTTATACATAATAAATATATAGATATTATAAAATTAGATCATACCATACTTAGTCTTTTGTTATCTGTTTAAAATCCTTCAAGTTTATTATGAACGTTTTCTAATGCCAAAAATGTTTAAAACTATAATATCATTTTTTAATATTGCCTAAAACGCTATACTAAGTATATGCCAATACTTGATTATTGGATATTTAGGTCGTTTCCAATTTTTAGCTTTATCAACAGTGCTGCAATGACATTTAGAAAAAAATCTTTTTTTTTAAAGATTTTTATTGGGGAATTGGGGGGATGGGAACAGTGCTGGGGAATTGGGGGAAGGGGAACAGACAAGTTGCTGTCGTTTTGTTCTTCAGTCTAGTTGTGGAGGACGTTGCTTCACTGGCCCAAGTTGGCACCATCATTGTGCTCTTCCCAGGCGAGGCAGATCAGTCGCCGGCTTCTGGACAGCTGCTCACTGCGGCTGCTGGCCGCACACGCTGGCTGCTGGCGACACACAGTAGCCCATGGCAACCCACTGCCACAGGGACTGCAGCCCACGCTGTCACCGGCGACTCAGGCAGCCCAGCTCCAGGTTGAGCTGTTGTTCAGCATCTTAGCTGTAGAGGACAGTGTCACTGGCCCTCATATGTGGGATCTGAACTGGGGCCCTCTGGCATCCCAAGCGAGTTCTTAACCATCACGCCACTCGGCCGGCCCCCCAAAAATCTTTTTAAATGGCACAAATTCTTATTTCCCAGGGAAAAGCTTTATTTGGTTTTTCTTTAGTCAGAGGAATTATCTATGTTTTCAAAGTAATTTAAAGCACCAGAGTCATTCTTCTAACAGTGTCTTATGGAGGACCCCCTATATGAACCCGACAGAAGTGGCACTTCCCTCCATGGGTTTCCCTCTTGCTCCCACCCACCCCCAACTCCCACAGGGATCCCCGAGCCTCTACAGTACCCCCGAGCACCCCAGGACATTGTGGTAAGACAACTGAACTACGTAATAGCTTTATTTTTTTTCTATGATGTTATTATTTGCTAATGTTACATAGTTTTGAAAACTTGTTGTTTCCTTGAAAAGACACTCCATTTTCTTTTTTCTGAATCACATTGAGTTTGATATACTACTTTACCAGCTGAATTAATAATAATTTTTCATATATATATATATATAATAATAATACAACCCTTATTTTTAAACAAACTCAAACACATTCAGGCAGTCTGTGGTAGAGCTCTATGAAGTGTTAGGTGGCCTGAGCAGGAATATGACTGAGGTCCATTCAGTGTCCTTTATCCCATCAGCTTAGGGAAAGCACAAACAATTAGGACCTACCCTATCTCTTAGAAATCAAGAATAAAAAGAAAATCTGGCCTCGTTGGTAAACTGTCCTTCTCTACGTCTTGCTCCTTTTGATTTTTTTTGCCATAAGTACAGGTTTGATATGTTAACTCTCCACATCTTGTCATAACTTGAAATGGTCAGATTTTTTTCCTGTTCAATAAAACTCCGTTCGCTCTGTGTTTCCTGTTTCTTCAGTAGGGAGGTGGAGGGAAATAGAAATGGAGGCATCAGCCTTTGTGTTTTCATTGCAATTCTTTTGTTTGTGCCCTTCGATGTGAACCTCTCAGAATGAGTGTGATCATAGCTATCTCATAAATAGATGGTGTCTTTTCTTCAGATGTTGGGATTCCAATTGGAAAGTTCACGTTGAGCCTAACTTATAGACTCCATGTGACTGTTCAAAAGGGAACCTTCATGAATATGTTATTAGGAACCTGATCTCTTTGTCATTTATCCTTTCTGTGTCCTTGCTTGTTGGAAGATGAGAATTTGTGATTGGTTCAAGCCAATGGAAATGTCAGAGAACTGGGTTAGATAGGCACAGGATATTGAAAGGACAGAAATTTACGCTTTAAATTGTTACCATTATTAGATTTATAATTTTCATTTTTTCCCCTCTAGTCTTTGGTAAGGTGAATTGTTGACGGGTCTCTGAGACCAGGAGGAAATTAGAAGGTCTCTGAGACCAGGAGGAAATTAGAAGGGTAAACAGGTGTAGGTAACACAAAAGGATCAGACAAGGAAATCCATTAGCAAATACAAGCAAATAGGAAGAGGACATTATAAACAAAAGCTGGCAAAAAGAAAGGGTTTTAGGTCAGAAATGGTCAAATAGTACCATCAAAAGTGAGAAATCTTTTGAAAAGAGTACATTGGACATATTTTCTATTTTGCTGGAGTCAACAGAAATAGATAGGAAAGTATGAGTGAAACAGGTGGGATTTAGTTGTTTTTTAAAACGTTAACAAGCAAAAAAGAGCATTTTTCTTTCTTTTTTTCACCCAATTAGTAGCATTAAGGTAAACTTAATGTGCTGACTTCCTGGGATTTGTGCGTTTAATTTATAAGTTTTGCTGATAAAGAAGAAAATCAATTTCATTTTATTCTTTTTTCCAAAGGAGATAACAAAAAGCTTAGGGATATTTTTTTTTGGGGGGGAGACTCTTTAATTAGTACTATTATAGAAACAAGTTAAAGAACCAAAAATCAAACCTGAAAACTATCTCTTGGGGATAGAATGTGAATGATGGTTGGTTTGGAGACAAATGACTATTAAAGATTTTCATATAAGGTTTCTCAGTCTTCACAGGCCAAGGTAATCAAATCCAGTAACTCTTGACCCATGCCATGTGTCCTTGTCCTGCTAGATCTCCAAGCAGACAAATCAAGCTTTATTATGTGTGAGATTCCAAGGCAGGTGTGAGTCCTGTCACAACAGGGTACCAGTATATGCTCGTGAATAGGGAGATGGAAGGCTGCATGTCCTGCTGCTTTCATTCATCCAGTTCTCCCAGTAAGAGAGGCAGGAAAAAAGGCAAGGAAGGGGGCATCTTTAGCTGCATCTCCAAGACAGATGTCTAGTGGACTAGACCTGGCTGTGTGGAGAACACCTTGTGCCTCACCTAGAACTAAAGTGTGCAGGAACACACACTTAACTTATTTCTATCCTGAAGCCCTTACTAGAAGCATAGATCTTAACACTGCAGCATAAGGACAAGACAGATGTTACCACCTTAACCTGTGAGAAATAAACGAATGTGCAGGGACAGAAAAACATTAGCCCCAAAGCTTACTGCAGAAGTAGGCTAGATGATCCAGCCTACGCTTTTTAGGCTGAGAAAGCAGGGCCAGTCCCCTGGTGGAAAGAGTGTGGTGTGTGTGTGTGTGTGTGTGTGTGTGTGTGTGTGTGTGTGTGTGTCTGTGCGTGCGCACGCTTGTGTGCAGGTATGTGTGGAGAGAGAGCGAGACTGACAGCAAGGCACAGTGATAATTTTAGGATCTCATAAAAATGTTTAGATTTTTTTAGTCAGGACAAAAGAAATGAATATAATAATAATGAATATACAGTAATGGATTCATCCTGGATTATATGTGGTTCTATGCCAATGCTGTTATAGAATATCTACTGTGTTTCCCTGAAAATATAAGACCAGGTCTTATATTAATTTTTGCCCCAACAATCTGCATTTATTCATGTACAAAAATCTACACTTATTCAAACAGTCGTGTCTGGCTGACAATCTTAACTGGGGCTTATGTTTGGGGTAGGGCTTATATTACGAGCATCCTGAAAAATCATGCTAGGGCTTATTTTCTAGTTCGGCATTATTTTCAGGGACACACGATATCTATCTATCATCTATCTATCTATCTATCTATCTATCTATCTATCTATCTATCTATCTTTTTTTAATTGAGGAAGGAGCCCATGAAGGTAAAAGTGCCTAGGGCCCATGAAAGTCATAATGCAGCCCTGACTGACTGAACAACCATGAGAGAGGCACAGACAGACTAGCACAGAGTCACAGAGACAGAGCAGAGAGAGAAAGTGACAGGAAGATAAACATAGAGGAAAGATAGAGACAGAGAGACAGAGAGAGGGAGATAAAGAACTCTTACCCAAAGAGAGAAACAGACACACACGCAGCCTGACAGATAGAGAGAGAGAGAGAGAGGGAGAGGGAGAGAGAGGGAGAGGGAGAGAGAGAGAGAGAGAGAGGGAGGGAGAGAGAGGGAGAGAGACAGGGAGAGGTGGGGAGAGAGAGAGAGACAAAAGACAAAGTCATCTCAGGGAGCATTCTGTTAGAAAGGAGCAGCCATCAGCTCAGTCTGATTTTTTCAGCCTCTTAGAAGCAAAGGCCTTTCCACCATCTCCTTATTCCCGGCCATGGAGAATCAGGTGAGAGAGAATAAAAAGTCAGGCCTTCTCCTTTTTTCCCATGCTCCTGGGTACATGGATGTCCCGAGAGAAAGGGTTGTGTCTGTCTCTGGCCTTGACCTTGGGCTACATTCCTGCTTTCTGCGGGTGGAATGAGATGCAGTGGCCTTTCCCTTCCTCCAAAAGTATCTTTCTTGGTCATTGCTACAAAGCCACCAACCTCATGGCCATGCTTAAGCCAAAGCAGTTGGAAATTGCAAAGCCAGGAATGGGTTGAGGCAGGAAGTGCCCCAGCCTGAGCCCTAGGATGACTGTGTTGATTGTGAACGTGCTGGGAAAGTGGGACAATTGGAACACAAAGACTTTGTCATTTTACTGAAAGCCACACAGTTCCATTTCCCTTTTATTGTCTCTGGAAAATAGGGTTGGAGATTGTTTATGAGAGACCCAGTAAAATACACACTATGTTAAATGCCCTACAAGAAATCCCAGTGAAATAAAATAATTTACACTAAGAAGTGTAATATTACTTCAGTCTGCTCTGAATTCTGGTCTTCTAATCTTGCCAGAGATGGTTGTAGGAAGAAATCAATAAGAAAAAAAAAAAAAGAGAGAGAAAAGGTATTAATCTAGATAAGCCCAATCTTCCCACCTTTTGGGGCCAGAGGGGTGGCAATGGGCACTGGGTACTTTGGAAAACATACCTGCCTTGAGGAGAAGCTGCTCATCCACCCTTGGTTGTGGAAAGTGTTTTTAGGTGAAGTAATTTCTTCTTTTGCACAAATGATCACAGCGTGTGTCTGTTCATAAATTCGGCCATAGCTGCCGCTCAGCATCATGATGGAGATAATTTGCTCGGTGAAGAGAATAAGGGCAGTTGAAGTTACAATTTATGTTTGTTTTTTTGTCAGTTCTAGGTTATTTTCCTGCTGTTGGTTGACACCAGTGGAGTGTGGGATGGTGCATAAATCCCATCAGACCTGGAGTTTTGTGGTCACATTAAACTGAGGCCTCTCCCCTCCTCCCAAGCTAACAGCAATTACTTTGGAATATTTTAGTAGATGTGAGAAGTTCATCTATTCAGAAGATGAATAGTTTATTTAGGATCATCCGGTAGCAGCAGATTAATTAAAGAGTGACTCCATCATCTTTAGCCCGAATCACAGACATTATAAAAGCAAGCCTGCTTTATAACTGTCTTGTAAGACAGGTACACAATGGTGCCCAAATAGTTTAAGCATTGTGAAAAGTGAGCCCTTTGGGTGCATTTGTTCTTCTTGCACATTATATTGATATACAGAGTATCTACTAGTTTCTTCTTTCCTGATTATATTTACTTTTTATAATATAATTAAAAGTGATTGCTCTTTTATAAACAGCAGCATAGCTAACACTCTTCTAAGTGTGCCACATTTGTTACTACAAGCTTTAAGGTCGGAATACTGTTGTTAGCCCCATTTTACAGATGAAGAAACGGAGGCACAGAGTTGTTAAGTAATTAATCCAAGGCCACTCGACTTATGAGCAACGCAGCTAGGGTTAGCGATGAGCCTGCCTTGGGAGCTGGCACTCTTTGTGCCTGCATTCCACTGCCCTCCGCAGAAGTAGCATGGAAAATCCCATCTCCAGCTCTCTGTTGGGAGGATATTGGTTCATTGGTCAACTGATGGGACTGTCGCTTCTGCTTACCAGGATTTTTGTCTGTGACCTTTTTAGTCTGTGGGCCTGAGCTATGACTGTTGTCTAGAAGCTTTGGAGAAAAGGAAGATGTGACATCACTGTGGAAGCTCAGAGCTGAAAGTTGATTATTTTATCCTTTCCAACCTTATGTCCAATGATAATGTTTTATAATTTTAAGTCCTGTGGTCCAATTTCTACTTTCAGAGTGACCAAAATAATGCTTCCCCCACACCTCTATATAGGTGTCTTAATATGCACATTCTAAACAGCAAACCACGTCAGACCCCAGGCCCCCAAACATGCCAACCCGTCAGTCACTATCTGCTAACCCCTGGGAAAGTACCTAGAAGTGTAAGTTCTAGTCAGTCCTTCCTGCCAGGGAACAGAGGTCTAACAGAGGGAATGGCGCACAGAACCATCAAGCCAACCCTTACTGCAAAGAGGCTCAGATGAGGGGTGAACTCTGTAAATGCTACAGAAGCTCAGGTGAGGGAGGAATCGGATCTGGCTGGGTGGGTGGGGAGGCCTTCATGGAGGGGACAGGATATGGGCTTGTGCGTGGTTGGGAAGGAGACTGGATTTGAAGTAGACCCTCAAAAGTAGGTTGGACTTGGATGACTTGAGAGAAGGGCATTCCATGTGCAGCATGTCAGCAAGCCTCTGGGAATGTAAGAGACCGGCGATGGCCAGAGCCAGGTAAGAGAACACTGTTTCGGGAGCCCCAGGTGATGAAGTTGGAAAAACACCGACTGACTCAGGCTCCCCTACAGGGAGCTGGAAAATGAATACGTTGTTCATTGGTGTATGAAGGTGTGGGGCTCAAAAACCTGATTTTTGTGTGTGGCATATGGAACAAGTATTTACCCTGTAAAGTATGCCTTTGTGCTGCTATGTGTTCGCATCTTGTCCAGGAAGCTATATTTTCAAGTGCCCCGAACTCCTGTAGGAACAGGTTTCTTTTTTTCCTCCCACTTGTGTTCTTGAAGCCCATGTTTACAGGACCTTATGTTACACTCTGGTGTGTTACCTTTAATCTCCGCCTCTGTTTGCTACGAACACATTGGAAAGGTGATAGATTCATTCAGGATAAACTCCACTGATCTCTCTCTGTGAGGCAAGATATTTTTTCTCAGGCATTTTGGGGCACATTTTCTCGGAGAGGCAGCTTGAGCACAGATGGAAGTCAGACTGTTCGGGTTAGGGTCCCAGCTTTGACGCGTATTCCTGCGGAACCTCTGGTGCTTCAGATTTCTCTGTGCTTCAGATTTCCATGTGTTTTTGATGATTAGATATGTTAATTCAGGTATGATGTTTTCAGCAGCACTTCGTACACAGTAAAGAATGATTAGGTTAAATCATGGGTTCTAAATTGCTACATGCCTGTGGAATGAATATCCCATTATTTGTTTAGTCCCCCCACCCCCCTTTCTAGTTAATATTTACGTTATTTCCATTTTTTTTTCTTTTACCACAGCTAAGAATGCTGCCTCTTTGGGTGTGTGGGTGTATTTCTGTGGCTGCTCTTTGAAACACATATCTCACAGCAAAGGAAACCTAGGCCCAGAGACGTAGTGAGTAGCAGGCCCAGGACCAGAACCCAGGTCTTTTTGTTCCAAATCCAAGTTCAATGGTTTTTCTTCCCCTCTCATTCCACAGCTACCTCACATTCTTCCAGGACTGGAATCTTTGTATTTGGTGACATATTTCCTAATACAGCCATGTGTAGTTTAATGGTTATGATATGTCCTGAGAAATGTGTGGTTAGGTGATTTCATCGCTGTGTGAAATTAGAGTGCATTTACACAAACCTGGATGGTATAGCCTACAACACCCCTAGGCTGTATGGTATAGACCAGGGGTCGGCAAACTTTTGATATGGAAGAGCTGCCAGGGGTCAGCAAACTGCGGCTCGCCAGCCACATGCGGCTCTTTGGGTACATACATGTAGCTCTGAAGTAAAATTGAAAATGACAATAAAACTATCATAATTTCATTTATAAAATTTGAAAGGATATTATTCACATAATGGTGAATATGTAAAAATATATTTATGGCTCTTGAATAATTTTTAAATTGTTGTGAGGGACAGGATTGGCTCTTCCAGGGGTCGGCAAACTTTTGAGACAGAACATACCCAAAGAGCTGCATGTGGCTCGCGAGCCACAATTTGCCAATACCTGGCATAGCCTATTGCTCCCAGGCTACAAACCTATACAGCATTTTACTATACTGGATACTGTAGGCAATTGTGACACAATGATAAGCATTTATGTATCTAAACATAGCTAACAAAAAAAGGTACAATAAAAATACGGTATAAAAGATAAAACGTGGTACACATGTATAGGACACGTAGCCATGAATGGAGCTGGCAGGACTGGAAGTTGCTCTGGGTGAGTCAGTGAGTGAGTGTGAGTGACTTTGAAGCCCTAGGGCATTACTGTGCACTGCTATAGACTTTATACACACTGTCCCACAAGCCCTCTCCCTGCTTCCTTTCAATGGGGATAAAAATAGAACATGGAAGCTGTCAATGCTTCTTCATAAATAGGGATGTGAGCTGGATTGATTGGAAATATTGAGGAGAAACTGGATAGGTAAGGAAGGCACAGATCACCATTATAGTGACTGTCTGGAGGGAGTGAAAGGTGGCCTGAGGATCAGTAGGAACAAGAAATCAAGATGAAGAGAAAAAGGATCTAGAGGATTTTCAAGACAATGTGGTTTTGGTTATTTAATGTTGGAGCAGTGGTCAGGTTTAAGTAACTTTGTGGCATTCATTAAAAAAAGAGAGAGGTGTTTAACATAGAGAGGGTGTGGAACTCAGAACTCAGTATTTTGACTTTGAAAATTAGTTTTTGGTTCCATCGACTATCTGTCACAACTGGCTCTCACAACTGGTTTCCACTTGGTGGAAGAAATACACCTGATCTATGCTTTACATCATTATATTGGGTTGTCAGAAAAGTCATGACGTATTTTTTCTATGTTTTTCCTTGCAAAAATGCATCATGACTTTTCCAACAGCCCAATAACTTGAAAATATCTTCAAAGTACAGGGACAGGCTGGCTCCACACTAGCAACGAAACCTTTTACTAAGGTTGCAATGGCACTTTGAGGTAGCTCCTGTGAACCTGTGTCCTTGTACAGGGTCTTAGGCCCTCAACAAAGAATTTTTAGCAATGTACTCTGAAGACCATCAGGCTAGATCTGGGAGGGCTGTGTCACTCCTGAATATGTAGCACTGGGGGGACAGGCTTCTTTGTGCTGAAACAGGCCAGTGGCTGACTGATTGGGAGGTAAGTGAGGCAGACTCTATTACCCAGCCCTACAGATATTATTCCCATCAGAGAAAAAAAATCCTCCTGAACAAAACATCCTGCAATTTCTTACTGGAAATTCCATTCCATTATAATCCTATGGGGCCATATGCAGTCCATTGTTGACCAAAACATCATTGTAGGGCGCTTGATTGTAGTGACATTGCTATAAACACACCTGCCCCAAAAACTGCTGCTTCTTTTCTCACGTTCGATAATAGATTAGCTGCTGAGCATTCACTGAAGGAAGGTGGCTTTCGGGAGGTGCACAGCTGTGTGTGAATAAAATGGGGTTGGAGGAGAGTGCACAGAATGCATGACCTCACCCATTTACCAAGCCGTCGTGCCAAAATAGGCAGTTTTATCCATCCATGGCTGCAATTTGAAAGCTCTGGCTGAGAAATGTCAAGATGAAGTAACACGTAAATTATGAAGGAAGAAGGTACTGTATTAAAGAACTAGGAGAATAATAACCTATGGAGGCTGGCTTGTTTTGAGCAGGAAAGGAAGAGATGGATATCCTAATTGACCATCTTACTTTAAAATAAAAAGGGTTCCTGAGGCCTACTAAAAACTTAAATTTCAGAGAACCCCGAGCTTCTTTTTGATGAGATTTCTTCAATATTTTACAATGGCATATTAAAAGAGTTTCTTAATTAAAATCCCCCAATACATCATTGGAGGAGCTGTGGATTGGAATGGTTGGACCGTTCCTTTCTTCCCCAGGAGATTGCTCAGGGCTAGAGTGCCTCCTCTATCAGCTACCCTAGCTGAGGTGGCACCCCTGCTGCCCTGACAGGATGCCAGCTGGAGCAGACCCTGGCAGAGAGCACGGAAGCCTGGTGCGTTCATCCTGGCCTCGCTACCCCAGTCCATCCAGACACTCCCCTGGACCCAATTAGCAGATTGGAAATAGCATCCAAGTGTGTTACATCCACCACGTTAAAGAGGAATCACAGACAGGAAAGAATCAAGTGGGAAAAGAACGTTTTGGGTCCTGAAGTTGCTTGTCAAAGATGTAACAAACTGAAACAAAATGAGTTACTGCTCCTTAAGCCTTTTTCCCCCCCCTAACACTGCAGGGAATCGTTGGCTTGGGGAAGGGCGCCAAAATTGAAAAAGAAACAAAAAAATGAACACTTATTGTTCCCATATTCAATTTCTTATTTAATATAACTTAAAAAAAGATTTAATAGAAATGGGAGGGCATCATTAATTTTAGAGTCTGCAAGAAATGAAAAATGATCTGCTAATTAGTGATGTGCAATTTGTTTCTTGAATATCTTCAATAATGTGTGAGTGTCACATTACGTAACACTTATAATGATTAAACCAGAAGATAAAATAAGATAGGATAGATCTTGTGTTCTCCTCTTGACTAGTGGACAACTCATCTCATTAATCTCTCTGGGTTTACAGCCTTAAATTGAATAAACAGTGTCATTGGGGGAGGTTTATCGCCACAAAATGTAGCAGCAACCTCACTGAGGAAATCTTACAGTACTGTTTTGAGAAGCCTCCATGATAATTCTTGGGATTTGTATTCGTTGTAGCCTGTCATAAAACAACACCGGAGCTAGTAATGAGTAGTGAACCTTTTCAGGAACTTAATATTCTGACAGCGACATTGAAAATGGGCAGTTGTTGATGCCCCATCTCTTGGGAAGTTAGAGAATTCTCAGCCCCAATTTAAAATGATTTTGTTAGAAATGGTGGCTTCATTATAGTGGGAGATAGGTGCTGATAGACCTGGGTTCTGAGGAATGCTCATGAAAAACCAGTGAGCTTTGGACACCACAAGGGCAGCCCTACACAGAGCAGATATAAGGACACCCTTATGAAATGTTTGTGGAAGGAATGAATGAACTGGTAGCCATGAGTTTTCTTTTCATTTAACTGCTGCCTGTGACTGAAATCCTGACAATGTATAAGTACCATTAAGTAAGGTTGCTTATTTAATGCAATTCTTTGTGCGTGTGTGTGAAATAAACAGTTTAAAAAATTTTGTTTCAGCTGTACAACACAGTGCAATAGTTATACTTTTTACCCTTCAAAGTGACAACTCCCCTCCCCCAATCTGCCTCCCCACTCCCCCCCATATCATACTTATCTATTACAATTCTCTTGACTCCGCTCCCACACTATACTCCACGTCCCATGACTATATATAAAATCAATTATAGTTGACATACAATATTATACAACATCAGCTTCAGGTGTACAGTGCAGTGATAAATCCTCTACCCCATCCATGAAGTGGTCTCCCTAACAAGACATGTGATCATCTGACACCCTACAAAATATTTTACAACATTATTAATTATATTCCCCGAACTGTCTTTCATATCCCTGTGGCAATATTGTAGTTACTTATTTATGCTGTCCAATCTCTTCCCCTTCTCCCTCATCCCCACCCCTCTCCTAACTAGCAACCATCAGTTCCATCAGTTTTTCCTCTATATCTCTGAGACTATTTCTGTTTACTTTGCTCGTTCATTCAGTTTTTTAGATTCCACATATAAGTGAGATCATATGGTATTTGTCTTTCTCTGACTGACTTATTTCACTTAACATAATAGCCTCTAGGTCCATCCATATCTTTGCAAATGGTACGATTTCATTCTTCTTTATAGCGGAGTAATACTCCATTGTATAAATGTACCACAGTTTCTTAATCCAGTTGTCTACCGATGGGCATTTTGGTTGTTTCCAAGTCTTGGCTATTGTAAATAGTGCTGCAATAAACATAGGGGTGCAATGATTTTTTTTTGAATTAGCATCTTGGGTTTCCCTGGATAGATACCCAAGAGTGGAATTGCTGGGTCATAAGGTAGTTCCATTTCCAGTTTTTTTGAGATACCTCCATACTGATTTCCATAATGATTGTACCAATCTGCAGTCCCACCAACAGTGCACCAGAGTTCCTTTATCCGCACAACCTCACCAGCATTTGTTGTTTGTTGATTTATTGATTATAGTCATTCTGACTGGAGTGAGATGGTATCTTATTGTGGTTTTTATTTGCATTTCTCTAATGATTAGTGAGGTTGAACATTTTTTCTTATGCCTGTTGGCCATCTGTATCTCCTCTTTAGAGAAATGTCTCTTACTATCCTCTGCCCATTTTTTAATTGGGTTGTTTGTTTTTTTGGTATTGAGTTAAATGAGTGTTTTATAAATTTTGGATATTAACTCCTTATCAGGTATATCGTATATCGTTGGCAAATATCTTCTTCCTTTCATTAGGCTGCCTTTTTGTTTTGTTGATGATTTCCTTTGCTGTGAAAAAACTTTTAAGTTTGATGTAATCCCAGATGTTTATTTTTTCTTTTATTTCCCTTGCCTGAGGGGATATATCAGTAAAAATACTACTGGGGGTAATGTCTGCAAATTTACTCCCTATATTTTCTTCTAGGAGTCTTATGGTTTCAGGTCTTACATTTAAGTCTTTAATCCATTTTGAATTTGCTCTCATATATGGTGTAAGTAGGTGGTCCATTTTCATTTTTTTGCATGTGTCAGTCCAATTTTCCCAGCACCATTTATTAAATAGGCTATATTTATTCCAATGTAAATTCTTGCTTCCATTGTCATAGATTAAATGACCATATATGGATGGGTTTATTTCTGGGCTCTCTATTCTGTTCCATTGGTCTATGTGTTTGCTTTTATGCCAGTACCATACTGTTTTGATTACTGTAGCCTTGTAGTATGATTTGATGTTGGGTAGCATGATACCTCCCACTTTGTTCTTATTTCTCAAGATTGCTGTGGCTATGTGGGGTCTTTTATGGTTCCATGTAAATTTTAGGATTATATATTCTATTTCTGAGAAAAATGTCCTTGGTAATTTGGTAGGAATTGCATTGAATCTATATATTGCCTTAGGTAGTATTGACATTTTAACTATATTAATTCTTCTTATCCACGAACATGGTATGTATTTCCATTTATTTGTATCTTCTTTGATTTATCTCTTCAGTGTCTTATAATTTTCTGAGTATAGGTATTTTACTTCTTTGGTTAAATTTATTCCTAGATATTTTATTGTTTTTGAAGCAATTGTAAAAAGGGTTGATTTCCTGATTTCTTCTCCTGATAGTTTATTATTGGTGTATAAAAATGCAACTGATTTCTAAATATTAATTTTGTATCTTGCTACCTTACTAAATTCATTTATCATTTCTAACAGTATTTTGCTGGTCTTTGGGTTCTCTCTATATAGTATCAAGTCTTCTGCATATAATGACAATTTTACTTCTTCCTTTCCAATTCGGATGCCATTTATTTCATTTTCTTGTCTGATTGCTATGGCTAGAACTTCCAGAACCATGTTGAATGGAAGTGGTGAAAGTGGGCAGATTTGTCTAGTTCCTGATCTAAGGAGAAAGCTGTTAGCTTTTCCCCATTGAGTACGACATTTGCTGTGGGCTTATCATATATGGCCTTTATTATGTTGAAATATGATCCCACTATTCCCACTTTCCTAAGAGTTTTTATCATAAATGGCTGCTGGATTTTGTCAAATGTTTTTTCTGAATCTATCGATATGATCATATAATTTTTATTTTTCATTTTGCTAATGTGATGTATTACGTTAATTGATTTGCGGATATTGAACCAACCTTGCATACCAGGAATGAATGCCACTTGATCGTGGTGTATGATCTTTTTAATGTGATGCTAAATTCAGTTTGCTAGTATTTTGTTGAGGATATTTGCATCTATGTTCATTAGGGATATCAGCCTGTAGTTTTCCTTTTTTGTAATATCTTTCTCTGATTTTGGGATCAGAGTAATAGTGGCCTCATAAAATGTGCTTGGGAGCCTTCCCTTCTTCTGTATTTTTTGGAATAGTTTGAGGAGAATAGGTATTAATTCTTTCTTGAATGTTTTGTAAAATTCACCTGTGAAGCCATCTGGTCCAGGACTTTTGTTTGTTGGAAGCTTGTTGATTACTGACTCAATTTCTT
>NW_017731434.1:2139632-2188865 GCF_001890085.2 Hipposideros armiger
TGTTCAGCATCTTAGCTGTAGAGGGCAGTGTCACTGGCCCTCATATGTGGGATCCGAACCGGGGCCCTCTGGTGTCCCAAACCAGCTCTTAACCAATGCGCCACTCAGCTGGCCCTTATTGAGAGTTTTAAATGCTGATTTTTGTTACCAGTGCTGTTACCATTATCTTATATCTTTGCAGGTTTGATCAGCAAAGTTGGTAACAGAAAACTGTGGATACTTTGGGAGATACCCCTAGGGTCCTCTTTTCCTCCTAGTGTGGCACAGATTTCTTATTTACCCCTCTTGGGCTAGAGGTGACTTTAGAAAATATTAAATCTATTCATCTTCTCTATCAATTTTGCATATAAGGAAAATAAGACCCAAAGAGCCCATGGTCACACGGCTGGTTAGTAGAAAAACCCAGAGTAGAGCCAAAGCCAAATGACGCGTAAGGCAGGTGTCCTTTCATCTTTATCACAACTCTTTCTTTTTTTTTTTTAACGTACATTTAACTTTTTTACAGCAGTTTTAAGTTCACAGCAAAATTAAGTGGAAGGAACAGAGATTGCCCATACACTCTCTGGCCCCACACATGTATATCCTCTTTTACTTTTGACATCACTCACCAGGATGGTACATTTGTTACAACTGACGAACCTACATTGACACATCATCAATGCACACAGTCCATAGTCTACATTTAGCTTCTTTCTTGGTGGTGTGCATTCTATGGGTTTGGACAAATTTATAATGATATATATCCACCATTGTTATACCATACAGAGTAATTGCACTGCCCTAAAAATCCTCTATTTTTCTCCATTTATCCCTCATCCCCCCTAACTCCTGGCAAGGACTGCTATTTTTACTGTCTTTGTTGTGCTTTTTCCAGAATGTTATATAGTTGGAATCATACAGTATGTAGCCATTTCAGATTGGCATCTTTCATTTAGTAGTATGCATTTAAGGTTCCTCTATGTCGTTTTATGACTTGATAGCTCATTATTTTTTAGCACTGAATATTTCATTGTCTGGATGTACCACAGTTTATTTATTCATTCACCTACTGAAGGACATCTTGGTTGCTTCCAAGTTTTCGCAATTCTGAATAAAGTGGCAGTAAACATTCACATGCAGGTTTTGTGTGGACATAAATTCTCAACTTCTTTGGGCAAATACTGAGGAGGAGGATTGCTGGATCATATGATAAAAATATTTGTAAGAAACCACTAAACTGTCTTCTGCAGCTACCACTCTTAATTTCATTCTCAAATTTAATATGAGAAACTTTAAATGTCTTGTTGAAAATCCAACATACTATGGAAGGTTTCCTAGTCTTTTATGTGAATGTCATATACTAATGTTAATCTGCAGATTATACCAAAATGGTGATCTTTTCCTCATTCTTCCTCTAAGACCATGGTAAATTTCCTCATATCTCTAAACATAAAACCTTAAAACATGGTATGTTGGTGTTGCCTAGCAGGTGGTACATTATAGGGGGAAGTGAGCATGTTTGTGTGTGTGTGTGTGTCTGTAGGTGGATATGCATTTGCTTTATAGCATAATTAAAGAGTGGAACAAACAGGATGATTTATTGGTAAATGAAAACTTTTCACAGCAAGGCAAACTGTTGTCCTGCTATTTTGTTGTCCTGTTATCCAACTATTTGTGAGGCATGATGCCTTCTTTTTTACTAACTAAGGGAACTCTATTTTTGATAAGGGACTGTACATTTGATCAATAGAAAAAAAAATCACTTTTTGCACCTTGCTGACTGATGCTAACTATTCTTCAGCACAAGTCTCATTGTCCTTATTATTCAGTATTTAAATACATGTAAAATAAGGTTTTTACTGCCATTTCCAAAGAGCTCTTTTTCTTAGATCTCTGAAACCCAGGACCAAAGAACACTTTTCTCTTAGGTGCATTTTATTATTGGGTAGACTAGAACCAATCTATAAATGTTCAGAGTTAAAAAACACTAAGAAAAAGTTTCCTTTAGAATCTCCTTAGAACTTAACTGTAGTCTGACACCGTGTTTAAAAAAAAAAAAAAGAAAACCTTCAAAATCTGTTGTTTCATCAGATCTGTTTATAGAGAAAATGTAAGCCTCAGTGATGTTTAACTGCAGCCCAACAAAGGACTATCATATTGCACTTCTAATCAAAAAATAAATTGAACATAGTGGTAGGCTTACAGAAAGAGAGAGAATTAGATTTGATTAGATTAGCTTTAACCTGCCTGGAATAAAACTGTCTGCCTTTCCTGTTATTTGTCAGTGTTTATAGCAGGTTTTGTCTACAATGCTTTCACTATTATTTCCAGGCGGTAAAAGGCAGTCAAGCAGAAAAGACACTCATAAATGTCAGAAAACAGTAAGTTTTTTTACATTTCAAGGGCTTTGAAGGTCAAGTTCAACTCACTTAAGGGAAGCAGAGTGATGGGTATGTGGTAGCATGTTGTTAGTGATGTATTTAGGCATATAATCTATGTGAAGTTAATGCACTTGTCTATTAATCTAAGAAAATGAAATATCTTGGGAAGACTCGACTTATTTTATACACTTTGTTTACCTGTTTGAAGGTAAAATGATTCAAATGTCCATAATTTGTGATGAGAAAGGAAAAATGTTCAACGTGTCAAAACTGGTCACAAAATAGAATCACAAAACTGTGATTCTGCCTTGTTTTTCCTGTTACAGTTCCGTTCTTCCTGGCAGCTCCACAGTCCATGTTATGAAGAGGAAGAGCTCCGTTATGAATTTTTGCAAACCAGCGAGTCTTTTTTCCTCTAGAAGCCCTTATTGAGATGTTTTTCTTTTCTTTTTCTTTATTGAGGCTTTATTTTTGTTTCCCACCAGGGAGCCTGAGCAATTATAGTGTAAAGCTACTGAAAATAGGTATGTTCTTTGATATCAAAGAGCTTCTTGAAGATTTTTCAAACTAAAGAGACCCAAAGGTTGCATTTCAAGGTGTTACTAGCATGAGTCTTTGTAGTTAAAAACTCTCAGAATGTTCTACCAAGTGTATTATTCTTTGGGGTTCAGTACTACTGCATTTGGTGAAAGGTAAGTTGTTTGAGTGTGTGTGTGTGTGTGTGTGTGTGTGTGTGTGTCTACATGTGTCCCCACCTCTGCTGCACTGAGTGCAGTCTCAATAATTACAAATTGTATCTCATGATGCAGGGTTAACAGAGAAAGGGTAGGGAGTAGGAAATGAAATAGGCATTTACTAATCGCGCACTGTGTGCCAGATACATAATGTATATTACTTTTTTCAGTCCCCACTGGTACTATGAGGAGTGGTAAGTTACTAGACTCATTTTCCAGATGAGGAGTTCATAGAGGTAAAGTTTACTCGTTTAGGAGCAAACCCAAGTTTCTTTTTTTAGATTTTTTTTTTAATTGGGGAATTGGGGGGATGGGAACAGTGCTAGGGAATTGGGGGAAGGGGAACAGACAAGTTGCTATCATTTTTGTTCTTCAATCTAGTTGTGGAGGATGTTGCTTCACTGGCCCAAGTTGGCACCGTCATTGCGCTCTTCCCTGGTGAGGCAGATCAGTCGCCGGCTTCTGGATGGCCGCTCACTGCGGCTGCTGGCCGCTCACGCTGGCTGCTGGCTACACACGGTAGCCCATGGCAACCCACTGCCACAGGGGGTGCAGCCTACGCCGTCGCCGGCGACCCATGGCAACCCAGCTCCAGGTTGAGCCGTTGTTCAGCATCTTAGCTGTGGAGGGCAATGTCACTGGCCCTCATATGTGGGATCCGAACTGGGGCCCTCTGGCATCCCAAGCGAGTTCTTAACAATCGCGCCACTCGGCCGGCCCGAACCCAAGTTTCTTTAATGTCCACAGTTAGTTCTCTAGGGAAGGTTCCAGAGAGGAGGAATTAGAGGAAAGAGAATAAAACCTGCTGTTCAAAGCCACTTTCTGAGTGTGTGTGTGTGTGTGTGTGTTAGGGAGGTAGAAAATACATTTTCATGCACTAAAATGCATTGAGAACTGTAATATCATTTGATGGTAAAAAGTCAAGTGTTCTGTTTTCTTTTTAAGGAAATGTCTTTGGGTCATCCCACTTAGATCCTGGTTTGCTCTTAACTTCCCTGGACTTCTTTTATTATCCTCTTCCCTTCGTATTGTCAGTTTTCAATCTGAAAATCCCTGTTGCTTTTCATATATAGAAAATTCTTTCTTTCTTTGCTTTTGCTGTCCATTTACAAACCATGCCTTATCTTAGAAACCCAAAATGTCCATGATAATATTTTAGTAAACAATGAACCATGAATGTGTATTCAATAAATGTTTGTAGAGCACCACCTGTATGAGATATTATTCTAGGCTGGTGTAGTGTCAACAAAAACAGACATAGTTTCTGCCATTATAGAATTTCAACCCTAATGAGAAAGACAACTGATCAATCGACATTTGTGTGGAACTTTGGTCTTTATGCAGGAAGGAATTTTTATAGGTTTTATTACAGTTAAACTTCATAAATCTGTGAGGAAGAGGCTCTTATCTCCATTTTACAGTTTAGAACACTGTAGATAGGAACTACTCTATCCAATATGGAGCTGAGTTTAGAATATCGTCTCCCTGTTTCCAAATCATCTTTTCTTTTGACTATGTTGCCCCTTGAAAATGATTAAAGCAGAACATCAAGAGATATATAAGCATCTCAATTTCCACTTACAATAACTATTTTTATTTTTACCTAGAAACTACCAAGGTAAATTATTGTATTCATTTAATTTATTGATTGATCAACATTTCTTGAGCACTTAATATGTGCCAAAAAATGAGTTTACCAAAGTAGGGCTCCAAAATGTGGTTCTTTCCTTCAAGGCATTATAATTTATTTGAGTACACGGACATAAAATAAATACAGGGTCATGAAATAAGTGATCCTCGAGGTATAATGGAAAGATCACTAGCTTTTTAGAAAGTTGGTTTGAATCTTGATATCACTACTTATTAACTGTTGCCCCAGGCAAATCATTTATCCCCGTAGACTAGTGTTTCCTCAACTGTAAAATGGGTCTACGAGTATTTACATGGCTGGCAGTTGTACATATTACAGGAAATGCATGTAAAGCACAATTTTACACATATAGTAGGTACTCAGTTAAAGAGAGTACAATTAAGATGTGACTGTTTTACGTCTATCTATGTAGTTATGTAACTGTGTATGTATGTATGTATGTATGGTATCTATCTATCTATCTATCTATCTATCTATCTATCTATCTATCTATCTATCTATCTATCATCTATCTATCGATTCCACAGGAAGCTAGGGACTAATTTCCTGATGAGCCAGTAGAAAGGCTAGGGAAACTATCTGAGAGAAGGTGAAGTTTTTAGAGTCTGAAGACAAGTGTGGTTTTTTGTTTTGTTTTGTTTTTTTTCCTGAACTGAAATTTTGGGTGGAAGGAACTGTGTAATGTATGAAGCCATCAAAAAGGCATGGAGCCTCCCAAGAACTGTGAGACACCTATCGCTAAAGTATGAAGCATGAGGTTGGGGAGGCTGAGAGATAGGCTGGGCAAATAATTAGAGGTCAGACCATAAAGGGACTCCTATATCACGCTGAGCCACTTGGACTTTATCTGATCACACAGATGACTTTCTCTCACCTAAATAGAAAATGACAAGCTTGGAATTAAAGTGGTTGAAACAACTTATTTTGGTTTGTGGAGTTCTTGATTGCATGGAAAGAATGGGAAATCTACTAAAAATTTTATCTGAAAAATCAAGACATGATCTATATTCAACAAGAATCTTCATGATGGATAGACAATGAAGAAGTGAGGTTTCTGATAAAATACACCGTTTGGAAGCATCTTAAACCAAGTCCCAGAAGGAGCATGCAGTGCTGAAGTGTTACAGGCCAAAGCACCCTGGGGCAAATTCTGTCCATTACATGGCAAGCTCCAAAACAGCAGGGACAGGGCTCAGAGCCCTGAACCCCAAATAGAACACTTAGCCGTTTTCCCCTGAAAGTCAGCATAAATATTTGATAACGTCTTTCTTTCTGTGAAGGAGCCCTCTCTCAGTGGGAGCGGGATCTGGTATCCCTTAGCAGAACAGAATTATTTGTTTTCTTAAGCTTTTCTTTATGTCCTGAAGGTGGATTCTAAAAGCTCCTAAAGTATTTTGATTTTGAATTCTCGCAAAAGTATTTTTTCTTTCACAGTAATTCACTATAAAAGGCAATAAAAGTGATATATTCAGAAGTATTCAGGACCTGCTATCAGTGCCTCGTGGGAATAAACTATCTTGCCACTTGCACATCCCACGGGAGAAAAGAATCACAATTCACATTTAGGAAATATTGTATGTGTTTGCCTCCGTTTTGCTCGTATTGTCTGCTCTGCTGAAAAGCAGATTTTTTTGCAGATAAAAGCTGCCCTGTCTTACTGAACTGCTCATCTATTTTGCTCAGAAAGAAAAGGCTTTGTTAAAATCAGGAGCAAAGCACGATTTGCAAAATATTGCCTAAAAATAGCAAAATGCAGGGAAATGTCAAAATATGCTAGGACGATGGACCAACTTCGTGCTTTGGAAAATTACCTAACAAATGCAGCAAATATTGTTTTTAAGTGAAGAGGGATGATGTGTTTTCTAAGCATCATCTTACGACTTGGTGGGTAGGTGCTTGAGAATAAATGAGGGTGTGGGCCTTGCCTTGTTGCTGGGCTAGCCGGATGGATATGCAGTTAAAGGAGATGAACCATGCAGCGCTTGCTCAGGGTTTCAAAACTGTTCCCAGATTACTCATTTGTTTTCGAGGTTTGTGTACGCGAGGCTTCTGGCTTGGCTGCTTTTGCCAATGGGGAAGCATTGGTGAACAAAACTGATAGCGCTTCTACTTTTCAAGAGCCCCCAGACTAGTAGGGAAAGGGATATTAAGCCAGTCATTGCAGCAAGGAACAGAGATATGCAGGGGAGATTCAGTGTGCTATGGGGTAAAGCTTTTAGGGGTTGTGAAAATTCAATCATTGGGACCTAATTCTGCCAAAGAATACCCAGGCTGGGTCTTGGGCACCAGAGCAGAGATTTTAGTTGAAATGTTAAGAATCAGCACAAGCGTACTTTCTATCAATTGAATCTGTTTCTAATATCGGGGGAAATGGCTTTTTTTTTCCCACAACTATTTATTGGTAATTCTTCCCCTGGAACTACCTTAGTGTATATTTGTATGACCCCATTTACTGATTAAATCTGAATATTTGGCTTATATAACAAGCAAATAATCTCGAGAAATCTTCATGTTTATGTAGTCACATATATGATACAAAAACAATTTTTTTTTATTTTGAGAAATATGCACAGAAATGAAAAATTTCAGACTCTTTGCTTTTATTTCACGATTTCAACAAACTATTCAGTGGACATTTGAAAGGCTTATTTTGAGTGCTAGGGTTTAATGGAAGTGGTTTGGCTAGGTGTGTAAGCCCATCAGTGTCCACATCCGAGTACATATGGGGGACTGAATCTGATCTTATTGTGTATAACTGGTTGAAAAAATATGTCCTTTCAGACAAGGGTTAAAAGGGAAATAATCTCTTTTGCTGTAAAGTTTTTCTCAGCAGGTACAAAATAGCTGTAATCAGGGAGGCTTTGGTCAGTGGCAGCTGCTATCTACCAAGTTGAAAGATCGCGAATTCTCATCCCACTTCTATTTCAAGTACATAGACACCAGGCTCAATTTGTGAGTGTCTGAGGCATGCTTAACTCTGTGATATGAAATGGGCCCAGACCTAGAGTGGGAACCATGGACAGGGCTGAGCTGCAAACCTTCTTGGTAGTGACACCAGCTCTGGCTAATCAGAGTCCCTAGGTCATTAATATAGTCTTAGATTTGAAAGCCAGCTAGGATTCTAAAAACATTCTATCTTATAGATGAGGAAATTGGGACCTAAAGAGGATAAGTCTTCCCTGTGGTCCACATGAATTTATAGACTTATCAGGGCATAGCCTCTGGCCTCAAGCTGCTACCTGTTTTGTGCTAGGTAGGTAATATACCGGGTCACACTGATTAGTATCCCTACTGCCTGGAGTATTGTGTTGAAAGGATCCTGAAGTTGCATCCTGACTCAGGGAGAAATGGTGCTGTGGTTGATTAGCAATGTCTGTCTGGGAAGAAAGTAGAGGCATGATGTGCTCTGTGTGAATTTGGATGAATGAAGATTGATTGATAATCAAATAATTATCACGTGATGTGAAGTTTGCTTCAGAACAAAGTACTCTAAAACCTTCCTGGAAGGTTAGGACCATTTTATTGAAGAGATGACCTTTGGACTTGGTCTTGAAGAATAAGTAGCAATTTTCCTGACAGAGAAAGGAAAGAAGAAAGCATTCCATGAAAGAATAACTTGTGCAAGGGACCTGATATGTGGAGATAAGAAGGAAATTAATGATCTTTGATAACCTACCTGCTATGTGCTGGGCACTAAGCTAGATCTTTTGTGTATTATCTCATTATTCAATTTTCATAATGTCTCTATGATTTTACAGATGAGGAACAGGGACAAAAACTATTAAGAGGCCCACTGTCATGTAGTTACTAAGTGGAGCTGAGATTTTAATTATCGGAGCTCCAAAGTAACTTTAGTGGTAGCTAGTGAGAAGAACAGCATCGGTGAGGAAGACAGGACTGGGCGGGAGAGTACTGTTGGTTTGGATTTGCACTAGTATGTTTGAGTTGTCTCTGGGACTTCCAAATAGAGGTGGCTAGTAAGCTCATAGAAATATGGCATTGATTGATCTGGTTTTGATAAAAAATATATTACAGACTCGCTGATAACCAAGCCTAGTTCATGTACTTCTAGGCTTCTTCTTAAGAGTGGAGACCTTTCTGCCTTTCCTATTCTAGCACAGGAGACTATAAGCAATAAACTAATATGCTTTATGTTGCATGAATGATTCAAATTACTGTCAATGCAATATTAAATCCAGAATTGATAGGAAAACTGTCTTACTTAGAAATTCAAGTGTTCTTGGCACAATGCTATTTATGATCACCATGAGACCTGTGCTCTGGCAAAACCCTGCTTCTGTTCAGCAAAAGACTGTTTAATATGTATACATTCCTCTGCCAAGGCTCAACTTTGACCTACAAGAGGACAGTGTCTATTCCTCAGAGAGATGCTGGGAGGTGCCACAGTTGATATCTGGCCATGGGATGGGGTGCGATAAGTATGCCCGTGCAGGGTGATCTAACCATGTTAAAAAAAAAAAGCGAGGTTCTTTTTTTGTTTGTTTATTTTTAATTCATGAAATTTTGAAAAGAAGATAAAACCCCAAAGGTTTTTTATGTTAGTGAATTCCAGTATCCTGCGCAACTCCAGGACTCTGTCATTCTTTCTTGATGGACTTGTGTAGGACATAGGTTGAGGGATAGGTTGAAGTCATTCAGGCCCCATTCCTGATTATCTTAGTTGCCCAAGATGATGATGACCATGATGATGATGATGATGATGACGACGACAACTATGACAATGACTACAATGACGACATACCACCATATTTCATTGATTTTGAATTGTTTTCCAGTTGTTTTCACATACCTAAGGGTGAGGTGTGTTTTATACTCAATACTACCTTGCAGCTGCTATCAGCCTGGAAGAAGATTAAATTCTTCCAGATTGGGTTTGTGTTGTTTCAGATGGTCACCTGGGGATACCACCAACCGGAGACTCCTTCCAGTTGCATTGCTGAGATTTTCCTTGCCTCACACGGGTGGTGTGTACTTGTACCAAAACCTGCTTGAGTACCTGCATGTGGTTCCTATTCTCAGGAGATAGTATTTTCCCTCTCTTCTTGCCGTGCCTTTCTGAATGCAAGCTTTACTTCTGGACTATTCTAACTTTAAGGGAAGAGCATTTTGGTATCTTAGCTTTTGGCAGAGGTCTCTTATTAGATTCCCTATCTTGTTTTTTTTCTTTCTGATCGTATTTGGAGTAACCATGTGACTAACAATTGATGATAGCTTAGATTTGATGAAATACTGTAACAATAAATTTAACATTTACTGAGCACAGTCCCTTTGCCAGGCAGCACTTTAAGGCTTTTTATATGTAGTAATTCGTTTAAACCTCTAACAGTCATACTAGGTAGGTACTGTTGTTTCCCCACTTTCAGGTAAGAAAACAGAGGCACAAAGAGGTTAAGCAACGTGCCCAGGTTAACATGTATTGACTTATTTAGTGTAGATTGACTACCTTGAGTCTACAGATAGGCCGCTGGTGGGATTTGTTTTCATTCCTGTTAAAGTACTTGACACCGTCCCTGAAATTTGGGGAGCACACAGCACAGTGTTGCAAGTCCCTCCCCTCAGAAAATGAGCCATTGTCTTTATTAGAAGGACAGAGTATTCTTTTGTTATCCACTTTTCATTCTCTGATGTGGGATTCTGGCTGTAAGTGTTATCCTCAGACAAGAGTTAGTTGGTTTTCTCAAAAATATGAATTCTTGTAAGACTTTTCGTTATATGCCATATAAAGGATGTTGCTCTGAGCAGCTTTGCTACCACTAAGGTCTGCACGTTCTTTCAGGAACTTCAAAGCAATTCTCAGTGAAACGTCCAGTTCAACAAATACTCAAATTCTTCTCACTTCACTTTATATTCCCCATCCAATTCCTCTCCCTCCACGCCCCACAACACACCCACATGAAATCTACAAAAAAATTTCCAAATGAGGTGAATTAAAAGGAAAAAAGAAAATAATTTGCATGCTTTTCCTCTTATAGAAAAACATATTTTTCCTAATGATCCTAATCTGAAACTTTTGGAATACTTGACCACGTCATGTATATTTAAAAGAGAATAACTTTTAATTCCTCCATCCTTTCCTCTTTCTTTCCTTTATATTTTCATTTTTTCCACAAGTACTTACCGAATGTCTTCTAAATTCAAGACACTGTTTTATGACGCTGCCTGTGGGAGAGGTGTTTCTCAGCCTTTGTTCACATCCTCAAGAAATTTTTAAAGAGAAAATTATAGGGGAATCTTTCTTTCCCTCCCCCCTTCTCCTTACCTCTTTCCTTCATCTTCCTTCTCCACCCACTCTTTCCACCACATCCGCATCCATGAACTGGAAGCAAGGGAGGAAGAGAGGGCTTTAGGGAGGAAACACCATTTGAGCTGAGTTATATCTGAACATGTGGAGACGGGGATGGTAGAAAATAACACTGTGCCAGTGAGGAGCAGCCTGGACAGTCACAAAAACTGGCTAGCCAAGGGGCTTTAAGGAATGGTGAGAAGTCCAGCCTGAAACTTGAAGGCTATGAAAAGAGAGGTGAAAGGTGAGGCTTTCAGGCATCCAGTATTTCCTTTTTATTTCACAGGTTAGAGGGACAATAATGTGAGGTGGTATGTCTAAATGTGCTTGAAAAGATAAATGCTGTTCAGTGTAAGGCCATGTAGATTCACAGGAAAATAAGAGGTTCCAGTTGGTGTCATGATCATCCTCCTTATCATTGTCACTCCTTCCCTAATGACTCCAAAATGACCAGAATTTATCTGTATGTGCCACTTCACTGTTCTGAACACCTCAAAAGTAAGAATTGGGTTCTAAGAGACAAACTCACCTCTTTAAGAGGGCAAGACGGCCAGCAGATGTTTGCAGAAACCAACTCAGGCCAACGAAGATGCTAAGGTGGCTGAGAATACAACAAAAGCATCTGGTCTGATTACCTAAGTACCTTCATTGACCCTGGGTGGTTAGCACCTCTGTTCCCTCAACATAATGCTAGGTGGCACAGGAAGAGGCCAACACGTGGAATGGAATGTATCTTTTCCTGTAGTACAAAGATTTAATGAAAAACAAACAAACAAAAAACTTTAGGGCCATCTGCTCCAATCTCTGATGTTCTCATTATGAGAACCAGCCCTATGAATTAAAATTTTCTGTGTCTCACTGCAGCTATACAGAGAGACTGCTTTCTGGACCCTTCATGCTGCATACACAATATCAATCTTTAGCTCTATCTTGTGTTTCTGAAGAACTTTGATTTCTTTCTGCTGTGTGAAAGGACGTATACTAAAGCAATTCTATAAAGATGAAGAGGCAAAATGAGATATAACTGGTTTTACAAAATGAAACAAACAGCAAATATAGCCATGATGGTTTTCATTTGATATTGTAGCAGTTTGAAAGTCAAACCTGGTCAGGAAAACCTAAATCCCCTCCTCAAATAAAATAAGAAAAATGTGCAGGCATATTAAAAACCCATTGATGTTTTTCATTAGTTTCAAAATAGGTGTTAGAAAGTTCAGTGGGACCGCTTACGTCATCTGGCAAACTCATAATGCTTATGTTAACTTGAACTTCTTTATAGTGTTTGCAGCTATAGGAAGTTCCCATTGGGAACACATATCCCTCAGGAAATTTTGGGCACCTGTAATTTCCCCCCAGAACTAGCTTTTGCACAGAATAATTTATGACAATTTTGCCCACGAGAACTCTTGCCTTGGTTTTTGTTTGTTGGGTTTGTAAATTCTTACTGGATTATACCCATGTCTGAAAGTGACATGATGTGGGCTCTAAATTCTTGATGTTATTCACCCTATTATTGATGGTGTTCTACTACTTTTAACCTTTTTTTCTTTTTGACAAAAACAACAACATATTGCTGATTAGCTGCATCTTCATTGATTAAAAGTATCATGGAATTGTGGAGCTGAGAAAGGAAGATATATCATGTTTCCTACAAACTGCTTGCAGTAAGACTCCATATTATGATTGACAAAAGGCATCTAATGTTTTCTAGAAGAGGTGGAAGAATAACTGCATTATTTTCCCTGAGTGCTAACCAATGATACCTTGTAGATGTCTTTTTACTACCAGGGATAAAGCCAGATTTAGGCAAAATGAATTAAATTTGCCCACAAATTACTGATTTTGAAGTAAACATAATTACCATGCTTCAGATCAGCCTCTTAATTTTCTATATGAATTAAGTATTTTGTTTATTGACAAAATGTATTACAAAATCTTCTTAGGGCTAGTACCACTTTTGAAAATTTATGAGCCAGTTTTATAAGAGCATTCCCATTGGTATGAGTAACAACTAACAACTTAGTTAAGTCAGTCACTAGAACACAGATTTCAGAGTCAGAATATCTGAGGTCAGTACGTGTCTTTACTATCTCCTTGCTCTGTGATCTAGGGCAAGTCACTCAATCTCTCTACATCTCTGGGATTTTTTTGGGGGGCGGGGGAGTGGTCTGGAAAATGGGGATTACAGAAATATTTTTCCAACTGATAACACTCAGATATCTTCTGTTAAGACTATGATGATTATTCATACAAACACTCTATCTGGACTTTATTCCTAGTGCCTCCACTAGAAGAAATGCTAATCTCTGAAAGTAACAATTGCAATTTTCATATTAACAATTTAATGCCCACTAGTGATATCTGATGAAATGGTCCATTGTTGCTCTTGCCATTGTCTTTCTGGAAATGATCTTTTCCACATTCCCATTCATTGACCAGACCACTTCCTGAGTGAGCTTTCCAAAATCAAGTCTGATCCTGTGTAGCCCATGCTTAAACCCTTCTTTGGATTCTACAGTGTAAGTCCAGACCCTTTGGCATTATATACAAGACCTTTCATAATCAGATCCCTTCTTGCCTCTCTAGCTCCACTCTCTCTGCCCTCTTGAAAGCCTACTCTCAAAGTCAATTTTGTTTATCTTATTGCATTTTCTTCACTGGCTTCATGGATTCTGAAATGCTGCTTATTCTCCCAAGTTGACCTTGTTTGAAGTTCACTACTCTTTTCTTGATGATCTCAATAATTCTATTACCAGCTGTGCTGCCTAAGGTTGCTCTTGATATGCTCTTATATGAACCCCACCAATCTAGGACTGTCCACCTTTTTATTATCTTCCTTTTCTTATTCCTCCAAGCAAATCAGTGAGGTTTTCAGCAGAGTTCAGTATTCTTTAATAAGCAGGATCCAATTCGTTGATTCAATAGCTAAAACAAAACAAATGAAGACTTCATTTATATACTCTCAGCTTTGCCATTTATCCTTGTGCAAATAAAAGAAGCTTTAGTGTATTTAGGGAGAGCCAGATTTGGGCTTGGCCAATGGCACAAGGTAGAATCACACTGATGACACAACTTTTTACATCAGAGAAGAATTTGTATTTGATAAGGTCACAAATAGGCAATGGGTAAGGATTCATCAGTGTGTGAGGTAACTGAGCACTGATATAAATAATACAATTGACATTTTATTTTATATTTATTATTCAATAAATGAAAGCATATGGAAAAAAGTGTACACCATTTAACCTGGTAAGAAACTACTTCAGTAATTAAGTAATGCTATTTAAATAGAAAAAAAAACAACCCTTATACTGTTGTTTATCATTTATGAAAAAGAAACAAAATTTAGCAACTGACTAAATTAAAGGTTAAGACTTTATTCTGTGGTTAAAGACTAACTCTGTGGTAGGAAAAATGAAAACATGTCAATGTAAATATAGCTTCCAAATTTGCTAGGTCAAAATTCCTGCAATTGTTTTCTCCCTAAATCATGAATTCTCTGCGGGTTTTATTTTGAAAGAGGTATTTCTGCTATAAGCCTGATAAATGATATTCCAACTCTAAAGATCAAGCAACTGGAATGCCACACTTTTTATGCATATTTTTGCAACACAGAGGGGACTAAGTTCTAAATGTCTCAGCTGTTAAAGGCCCCTTCAGACTTGCCAAAATGAAGAACAAAGAAGGAGAAAGCTTTCTCTAAAGCAATTCATCAGGTCTATTTGGGCACAGTGACATTCTCTGAGAGCTTGTATGGATAAGTTGCACTCAAGTTCAAGGGTTTACAGCTGCTTGGAATATATGAGAAAAAGATCTCTCTAAATTCTTATCATATATTTACATGGGCTGGCCAATCCTCACCAGTTGGTTAAGGCCCACCAAGGCTCTGATAATTAGTAGTTATATCATAATAGCAACACCGTCTGGTTTTTGAGTGCTCACCATGTGCCTGGGACTGTGTTCTGCAATTTCCATCCATTGTGTCACTGAATGTTCATGATTTTGACCTTAGGGGAATGACTTATTAAATGTATATCAGTTTCGGGCAGTACAAAAATTTGTTGAACTGAGTCTGCTACATTATAAACTTGATACGTCCTTATTGTTGTTTTTTGCTTACCTAATTGTTGGTTTTTGAATCTAGGGGATGCTCTGATTACTTCAATAAAGGCAGCAGTGATCACTTCCATAAACAAATTGTTAGACATAGAACACATATATAAATAGGTAGTATCTTCTAATTTGCTGAGTGTTGATGGACTGAACAGACCCCAAATTTTTCAAAAAAGGGTGCATCTTATACATGGGAAAATACGGTATATCAGCACTATGAGAGTGCTTTCATGTGAAACAGGAATATGGAAGCATGAAGAAAGGCAAAAAATCAGGTCCAGACAACACAACAGAAATTGGGCTGGAAGCATGAGTTATGAAAGGAACGCCTCTGCCCACTGCAGAATATGATACCAGGTTGAGCACAGAGAAGTCAGTGTCAGGCTTTCAGTTCCCCATTTGCTCACCTCATTCTTTCTGTGCTCGTTACTTGGTTCCATTTGATAGAACATGGGAGGCAGACATGGATTACTAGGGAGCAGGCTCTTGCAACTATTCCATTTTGAAGTTTTCCCTCAAAATGACTGATTTATTTTCATGTATGGGTTATGCATGGGTTGCTACGTGCAATCAGATAATTCAGAAAGACTATCTACACCTTTGTCCCCAAAGCCCCAGCCATGCAATGCATTGTGACAACCAAGAGAACCAGAGAGCCATGCTGGACTCTGGAAGTGACAAAGGCACAAATCCCATCTGGGTCTCCTTCAAAGCAAGCAGCTCTTTTTCAACAAGCTACCAGTTGGTGATAAAAAAGGTTTTTACCTGGTAACTTAATGGGTGACTGGCCTCTTTGCTTTTATTTAGCCATCTGTTCAGGTCTATGTTCCTTTAAACTTGTAAGATCCATCACCTCATTTAAGCTGTTACCTTGACACATTGCAATGCTGTGGACATAATGATTCCACAGAGGAGCAAATTAAAATGTTTTTTCATGATTAGAAGGTTAAATGAGGTAAGGCTGTGGTAGTTAGTGGTGAGAAAAGGGGTTTTGAGGAGGCAAAACTCAAGGGACTTTCAGGTGATTGAAAAATTAGGCTGTGTAGATAGAGGGATGAGCTTTTACACATTAAAGGGGCTGCATAAGTGAAGACTTTGGGTGTCTCTGATTTTGGGGAGGGGGGGCTAATTCTGCTGCCCTTACAGACACTGTAACCATGCGCCCAGGGAGGATACAGGGGCTGGTTTGAGGTTTCTTTTTCTCCTTTTGGGTCATTCTGTGAAGAGCAAAAAAAAGCTAATTATATCAGGAAGTGGTATGCTGAAAACACAACAACATTCAGTCATTCCCATAAAGTTATTTGGCTTCCCTTAAGTTTGAAGAAGAATCAGAGGCCAAACCCAACTTCATGGAGAAACATTTCATTGTGTCTTCACCCTGGACTTCAAGGCAGAGTTGTTCTTGACATCTGCCTTCAGCTCTAGACTTGACCTTCTGCCTGACCCCTTGATAGCTCTATCCAGATGACCCACCGGTCCATGAAATCTAGGACTGTATCTTCTCACTTAAAGCAGTGCTTGCTCTGACCACTCTGGTTTCCCCTGATATGACCAGTGTTATTGCAATTGCTTACACTCAAAATATCAGGGATCTCTGAATTTTCTGTCTTCGACTTATATCCAACTAGTAGCCAAGTTCTCTATCTTCTACCAAAATTGAGTTTCTCGTGTCTTTTTCCACTTCTTTTTAAAAAACTTCCCCCTGCCACTGCTCTAGTTTTCATCCCTTATTACCTCTATTTTATCCAATTGGATTTTTCTCCTAACTAGTCGCTGCCTACCTATAGTTTCTCCCTGCTCCAAAGCATCTTAAACACTGATGTTTGATTATAACTCATAACAGTCACCTTTAAAATATTAAACAAACAAACAAACAAAATCTCCTTTGGTTTTCCATCACCTAGAAAACTCAGTAGATTTCTCAGCTTGGTATCTCAGCTTACCACTTTTATGAGTCCATAAAGTTATTGTTTGTGTTTCCAGCTTTTTCTTTTTCTCTGTGCCCCAGTAAGACAAAGTGCTATGTGGCTATGAATAAACCAAGTTTTTTGGCTTTTTGTTTTTGCCTCTTGCTCTGTTCCTTTCACCTAGAAAGTTCTGCTTACACATCTCCACTGATTAAAACTCATGCATTTTATCAATCTCAGTCTCAAATACATCTCTGCTTTCCCCACCCCGGTTGGATGCAGTTGTTTCTGCTCTTGTTCCACAACAACACATGTAGGGGATGTTCTAATGCTGTTTGGCGTGGATTTTTATTAGCTTTTTGAATCTTACTTTTGCATATTCTGTAGCAGAGGCAATATTTCCTGCATGTAGAGGGTGCTAGATAAAGACAAAGAATAATGCTTGATAATGAGACTTTGTTTACAAGAATGCAAAAAAAATCTATGCATTCATTCATTCACTCAAGTGTTTGTTGGGTGCCTATATTACATAAGGTACTGCATCAAGGACCTGGAATACATAGATCTGTATGACATAGTACATCCCAGTTCTCTAGGAACTCACAATTATGTGGTAGAAAATCATATAAAAATTATACAATGAAAAATGTATAACAGTAGAATTGCCTTCAAGGTATGGGAGTGGTAGGTTTTTTTACCTCTAGTAGGGTAGGTAGGTTGGGGGTGAAGAGATGATGGTGGGGTGGGAATTGAGCAGTTAGGAAGGGCTTTCCATATTTGGGAATATGTTTTGGGTTTTAAAATTGAAGAGGAGTTGTCAAGGAAGATACATAGGTAAGAGAAGGCTGGAATAGAATGGAAAGGCAATCCAAGAAAGCTGCTCTACTTGCCCTCAGAGACTCAGCACACTTAGGCAACCTGATCACCAAATAATTATTTTCTGTCTCCAAGTACAAATATAGTAAATGACACAGTCCTTTGATACCTTTGGGGAAACAAAGGGGAGAGGAATGAAGAAACCTCCCTCTGTGATTGCTTTTGGTTGAAAGGCATTTGTTTCATTCATCCTTCTTTTCTTTTTCTTTTTTTGAATGTTTTGTAGAGAAAGTCCGTGATTGCAGTGAGCTTCATAGCAGCATTTCTCTTCCTGCTGGTTGTGCGCCTTGTAAATGAAGTGAATTTTCCACTGCTACTAAACTGCTTTGGACAACCTGGTGCAAAATGGATACCATTCTCCTACACATACAGGCGGCCCCTTCGAACTCACTATGGATATATAAATGTGAGGACGCAAGAGGTAAGAGCTCAGAGGGTTACCTAGGATTCAAGGGTATCCATGGCAACAGCTTTTCTTTAGGAGCAAGAACGGCTTCCAATCACTGAACTTACTCTCTCTGCCCCAGTCAGCTTATTTGGGTCCTTGGCATTTTTCTGCTTCCTCATTCTTAAAAATTTACTGACACATATCTAAAGCCTGTTGCCCCTCTTGCTTCAAATCTTCTGATTCACTGGCTTCATGTGGAGTTGAGGAAGCAATTACTTGTTTTCCTGGTGGGTGATGGCATAATATACATATCTCTCCATTTATTAACTCTGATCAGCAGTTACCAGCTAGAGAACTGGCTGGCTTTATTTACTGGAGGTCAACTGGTTGGGGACAGCTCTTTGTAGAATGGCAGAAAAGCATTTATACTCTTTCAAATGCATAATCCTTAGACCTGGAGCTAAAAAAGGCCATGCTGACTTTAGAATTCTCAGCGGCTGCGGAGATAATGGGATTTAAAGAGTTCTAAAATTTAAAGGGGTTAAAATCATTTAAATCCTATAATCACTGAACCTCTAAATTGGCGGTACAGAGAGGCTGGAGGTACATTGACAACTAGCAAGTACACACTTATGCTAGCACTTTTGCAAGAAAAGATTTGTATCATAGAGTGAAGGAAAAAATAATGAACCTCACAAAATGTGTGAAGTATATAGAAGTTGTTCATAAAATCGTTTTCACTATTTCTATGGAGTGGGATGAACGTGAGGTTAGTATTTACAGATGTAAAGTCCAAGCCTGTTTGAAGTTTTTGGTGACAAAGGTACAAGTCACCAGTTTGCCTACCTCTCTGAGAAGAGATTTGGATCAGATCCCACTGAAAGGTCATTTTGTAAAGATACGAGAGAGGGGAGTTATGCACCGAATGTTACTCCTGTTCTGAGAGTTATTCTTAGCATCCATGAAGGGATGTTGAGAGCTGGCTTGGTTCATCACCTTTTGTAGGCAATATCATATCTGAGTCATTGCTTCTGGTTAATTTGATTCTTTGAAAATTGTTTCTGTATCTGCAGGATTTACAGGCTTTTTATTAGACCTTTATAGTTAAAAAGAAAAAAGTCACCATTAATAACACATAAATTCTTAGGAGCCTTGCTTGATGTTTATCCCTTAATTGGTTTTAAATTAATTTTTTTTAAAGTGTCCATTGCTTGAATATTGTGTGTCCTACTAGATTGATTACCTTTATAAAGATTATCTCAGAGAATAGTTTGTCTCACTCTTGTGTTTCATTACTTTTATTTCTGTCTGTCATTTAATAGTCTATAACGTTACTGGATCACGTTAATCATTTCACAAGTGTCTGTCACAGGCAGGAAATAAAACATGTGACTGAAGTGTTTTACAATTACTCTTGTGAGGAAAACCCCACCAAAAAATCAAGGACTCTTTCATTTGTTTAAATATTATTAATGGATTGGATTTTGGAAAAACTAACCTAGGGAGGCAGTTATTGAATTAGTCATATTAACCAGGCTACCTTTGATATTCTTTAGGTATAGTTTTGAATGCAGTGACTTTACCACAAGAGAGTGATCATTACTTTGATCTTGCAGAGGTTGTTTCTTGGGAAGAAACATGATTACTGGAAAGAGTCTTTACCCTGTGGAGGTACACAGGCATGGTTTGAGTGCCACTGTAAAAATGGGGATAATGACATCAGCTAGCAAAGTAATTATGAGGATTAAATAGGGCAAAGTGCATGAGGTGCCCAGATCCAAACGGATGTTCAGTGAATGAGTTTCTCTTACTTACCCTATACTTATCAGTTATGACTTGAAGGGCTCAGTATGAATAACACCAAAATACCAAAGTCCAGTGTATCAGACTTTTAATTTAAATTTTAAAGAATCTGAACTCAGGGCAATGAATTTACAAAGAAGTTGCCAATATCATTAAAAATCAGGGTTTTATAACTTAAAACCACAATGAGAAAAGAAACACACACACACACACACACACACACACACACACACACACACACACAAGAAGGTGTCATTACACACTAAATACCAGATTGGCAAAAAATTAAGAATATGAGAATACCAAGTGTTGGCAAGGATGTGGAACCATAGGAACTCTTATATGCTGGTGGTTGGGGGGAGGGATGTAAATTGGAAGAACCACTTTGGAAAAAACAGCTTCCTATTATCGAGTAAAGCTGGAGATATACATACCCCATACCCCATGCTCCAGTATTTCCAGTAATCAATATGTTCACTTAGAGATGCTCATGAGCACATGCAGCAAGAGGCATGGACAGAATGTATGGCAGCATTGTTCATAACTGCTAGAACCTGGAAGCAACCCAAATATCTATCAGTGGGAGAATGGATTAAAACTGTGCTACATACACTGAAATACCATACAACCATGAAAATGAAGAAACTTCAGCTATATGTGACAACGGGGTGAATCTTACACATAATTTTTGAGCAAAGGATTCAAGAATAAAAGAATATACACCATGTGATTCTATTAATAGATCACAGGGAGAGGCAAAGCTAAACAGTGTTGCTTAGGGACATATATAGGAAGTAAAACTAAAAAGGGGGAAAATAAGAAAATTATTATTGTATAAGTGAGAAGAGCAGTGATCTCTGAGAAAAAATGTGTGGTTTGTGATCAGTGTGGGTTTCTGGGATATCAACAATATCCTATCTCGATCCATGGAATGTTGCAAGGGAGTTCACATTCTAAATATTTTTTTAAGTATACATTCATGTTGTATGTACTTTTCTGCATGTCTGTTTTATAATAAAAAATTAAAACTATATTCTGAGCCCAGTAGGATATTTATTGACCAAGAATCACACAAAGCATTTCACTTAATTTAACAGCAAGAAATAACTAAACAGAAGCAATGAGGCATTAAGCTACTTAAAACAAACTAGAAATATTTGAAATAGGCAACTTTATTTTATGCAAAGACTAGCAGATATATGGGTAACGTATTGTTCTAGTTCTATAGAAAGAGAGGCTCCATATTGTAACGTGTGTGCAGGTGATGAGCAGAAAATTTTGCCTGGAAGTTGAAAAACAACATCACACCCAAGGAGAATGACAGATTTTCCTCCAAACCCAAACAGTTCTAGGCTAAATTGACAGGAAAGCAAAACTGGGGGGCTCTCTACCTCCCTCATTGATTTCATCTTTCCTTCTCACAATCACAACCCCCACCTCCCCAGTGTCCACACTCTACTTTTATTCCCAAATGCTCTGTGCGTTGGTCTTCACTAAATAATGACTTCAGGTGCAACTCTTCCCAGAGAGAACTACACTAAATATGACTCGAGAAAGAAGTCTTCAAGAGCCAAAGTGCTATAGCTAAAATAATAGGTGGTATATTTGATGTTCTGAGGCAAATAGCTTTAATAGTGACCTTTGGATCTTGCTTCAAAGGCAGCCACACACTCTTGTGTCCCTATTTGCTCTGTTCTAACCCGGAGAAAGGTCAACAGCCTTGGTCGAGCTGAGTCAAGTTGTCTATTTTAAGATGATCGTCCTTGAGGTTTTCTCAGAAGGTCTCGGAAGAAAGTGCGTGCTTTCTAGAAACCACCAGACTTCCAAGAATTTTTTTAAAACACATAGACGTGCCAGCAGTAATTTCCAGACCTAGTGTATCTGCAAACATGATCATTTTTGGTGATAGTTTTATTGGCTGATGCTTCAACTGGACCAGACATTGCTGCCACTAGACAAAGATATTGAGTGGAAACATTTACGAGAAAGTTTGTCTCTCTACTACTGTCTACAACAAGGTGTGGGGAGGGGTGGCTGGATTAGGCTGAACATTTAGTGGACACAGTGGAGAGCTGGGTGGCTTGGAAGCAAAATCTGATTCTCTGGCTATCTTTAAAAATGAAATGAGTTCTGATCCCTTTGGCTTGGCACAGGTAAAAGAATGGGCAGTCTCATGAATCTGTGACAGTCGGCCCTGAAGGCCTCGCTATATATATAGTAAATTATACCCAGTTCAAGCTCATCTTCATTTTACCAGTTCACCTAGTTTTTGAATAATCTGTTCCCAAGGGAAGTGCAAGAAGTAAAATATAAGGAACATGGGAAAGATAAACCTGTGGACTTGCTTGTATTTCAAATTGTTGGAGTATATTTTCTCCTTGTCCAAACCCATAAGAAGGAATATGTTGTGAAAACTGTGAGGACCATTCTAGAGGAGATGAATGGAAAGAATTGAAATACCTCCCCCACTCTGTAATGCCAGATACAATGCAGCTGGTGATGGGCTCCTATCTGTCACCCTGTCCCTTCCCCTTTCTTAACCAGTAGGGGTGAAAGTTCTTATATTTGTAGGAGAAGTCTTTAGCAGCAGGGAAACAAAATGAGTGCCAATTAAGTGGGTGAGTGCTGAAAGCCTGAAGTCTCTACTGGCCACAGAACGCCAAATTCCTCAAGGATACTTACGTTTGAGCTGACAACAACCATGAGGTAGTGCCAAACCGAAGCTCAGACCAGGAGTGATTTAGATTTTGCAGCACGGTCTATACTTCCCTTGCTCCCACCCCGTTTAATTTCCTGACCCACTAGCTGCTCAGACATGCCCTGCCAAGTCATTACTGTGTTAATAACACAACCCTCCACTTAAACAGGATTAAATTTGGGGTGACTTCATCTATGTCATTAGGGCAGTTATAATATTATCAACTGACCTGGGACATAGTAAAAAGCATAACCCATATGTGTTTGAAAAGAAAACAAAACATATCTATGCTTGACAAGATCCTGTGAGCTCTGCTTTCTCCTTAATGCAAATTTTAATGACTCATTTTAAATTAATTAATTATAGCAAATAGGGAAGGTATAAACTAGGTACCATGGGGCTTTGTTCAAGGTAATCATTATTTCTCTCTGTTGTGATCATAGCAGATGTTGAGGAAAGAGAAGAAAGTGAACTTCAGGCTGGATCCTGTCTGTAGTTTCCAGGCCATGGAATCAGTTATCCTGGGTTGTTTGTGTGTTTATTTTTTGTTGGATGACCTGGAGTGAAGACATTGCTCAGAACAAGTAACCTGCCACTTATTTACATTAACCACTAGATAAGAGAATCAAGCTCTGAAAAACAATAGAATGCCACATCCAGATCTTTCTGGTCGGTGAGAGTGACAGATGTCTCCCTCAGATCTGATACAGAACCTTCACACACGAGAGCTGCAGAGGTTTTCCTGTATTGGGGGAAGAGTGACCTTTAAGTGGTGCCTAAAGATGTGCTAAGTGAAGAAGCACAGGTTTCTAGAACATAGCAATTAAGTTGTAGGGCTGCATATTGATTTGCTTAACCATTTAATGAGGCCAAAACAGGCCTCTTTAAAAAATGAGAACATTTTAAAGCCTCAAGTAGACTAAATAAGAATACTTAGGATCAGTTGCTGTGACAGACAGGCCGCACTCGCCTAATTAAAGATGTGCATAACATATTGATGTTGCAATAGAATTTCCCAAATTGTGGTTATAGCAACAATTAAGGAACAGAGCTGACTTTCTTGGCAATAAAAGCACACATTCCACACATTGAAATAAATGTCCACATGTAACTAAAGCTGACATGAATAGGTTTTCTATATTTGGGAATATAGGCTTTGGATTTTGCATAAGTATATTGAGAACAATTATATGCAAATATATGTTCCAGAAGTTTAAAACTAATCAATTTAATTGTTAATTAAAATCTGAATATTCACATTGGTATAATCGTAAAGCAGAAGAAATTTCAACTGTTAAATTGTTATAGAAAAGGAAACAACTAAATTAACGTATAATAAAGATTACTTATTTGACATGTGCGTACTGGATTAATCATTTTGAAGATAATTTATCTTCTTCCTAAGTAATAGGGCATGTATTTGCTGAGTGGAGAAGAGATTATGTTTCTCAGTCTAGTTGTAAAATCGCCACTCCCAAACAATGGCCATATCTCAGGGCGATCTATACTCTAGTACCAAATGGGAGGAACAGAAGTCACTGTGGGTTAAAACAATTCCAAAAAGCTTTTGTGAGAGAGGTGAGATGTGTGTAGAAGGCTTTGAATGGGATAGAGGGAGAAGAAACAATAGAGTTGAAGATGTTGGAGAGGTTTAATTTTCCGTTTTTCCCTTCTTCTAGGTTTTTGGCTCGTCTAGTAATTAAATTGACGTAAGACAGATTACCAGGAGAAAAATAAATTTGATTTGTATGGGAGCCCTACAAAGATAAAAGACTCAAAAGGCAGCCAGGCATGAGGCTTATATACTATCCCGAGTTAAGGGATCGGAGTCTGGGGCCTCAGAGGGGAGGAAGGCTATTCATAGGAAGATAAGAGGAGCAGCTGTTGGATAAACAAATGTTTGCCCTGCCATGCAGATAGTTTTCTCAGGTGAAAAAAGTTATCTCTGTTGTCGCAAATGACAAAGTTTCATTCTTTTTTATGACTGAGTAAAATTCCTTTGTATATATGTACCACATCTTCTTTATCCAATGGTTTATTGATGTACAGTTAAGTTGCTTTCATATCTTGGGTATTGTAGATAATCCTGCAGTGAACATAGGGGTGCATATATCTTTTCAAATAAGTGTTTAGATTTCTTTGGATAAATACCCAGAAGTGGGGTTGCTGGGTCATATGGTAGTTCTATTTGTAATTTTTTGAGGAAACGCCATACTGTTTTCCATAGTGGCTGTACCAATTTGCAATCCCACCAACAATGCATGAGAGTTCCTTTTTTTCCACATCCTCACCAACACTTGTTTGTTCATTTATTGATGGTAGCCATTCTGACAGGTGTGAGGTGATATCTCATTGTGTTTTAATTTGCATTTCTCTAATTAGTGATGTTGAACATTTTTTCATAGGGCTTGGCGATCTCTATGTCTTCTTTCAATAAATGTCTATTTGGATCCTCTGCCAAGTTTTTAATTGGATTATTTGCTTTTTTGGTGTTAAGTTGTATGAGTTTTTTATATATTTTGGATATTAACCCCTTATCAGATGTATCACTGATGAATATCTTCTTCCATTTAATAGGTTGTCTTATTGTTTTGTGGGTTTGCTTGCAGCAACATGGATGGACTTAAAGAGTATTATGCAAAATGAAATAAGTCAGACAGAGAAAGATAAATATCTTATGATCTCACTTATATACGGAACCTAAAAAAACAAAATAAATGAACAAACAAAATAGAAACAAACTCATAGATACAGAGAACAAACTGATGGTTGCCAGATGGGAGGGGGTTGGAGAGCTGGGTGAAAAAAGTGAAGGGATTAAGAAGTACAAATTGGCAGTTATAAAACTTATCGAGGGAGTCATTTTGTAAATTATATAGATGTCTAATCGCTATGCTGTACACTTGAAACTAATATAATATTGAATGTAAACTGTAATTGAAAAAAAGTTATCTCTGGTAATAGTTCTCTGCCTGGTACAGACCCTCTTTCCAGTGTTAATTTCCCTTAGAAAGGGGGGACTTCTACTGTTTTCAAACTTCCCCTGTGTCAGTCAGGAACTTCTTAAAATGATCAGCTCAAGAGAATCCCCATGTCAAAGAGGCACATCTTGGGGGTGGTATGTTCTGCTACACTTCAGGGAAAAGAGCAAAACAAAAGTTCAGAATGGGCACAGTCTTTTCCTTTGCTCCTAGTAGACCAAGCGCACTACACCAGAAGTCACAAGTAACTCCTGTGTGCACTGGTAATCACCACTGCCTTGCCCAGTGGATCCGTTTCTTACCTCTCTCAGGTTCCATTACCCTTAATTCTAATCTCTGGGGTCTTCACTTTGTTTGACTGGTTATCCAGTCTGGTGTGCTCTTACCGTGGCCCTGCTGCCCCCAAAACTACATAGGCAGCCACTTAAAATGCTGCCCTTAGTGTACCCCTGACATGGAGGTGGCACCCCATGCCCAAGAGGCCCCTGAGGCACTGCTGCAGGCCTACGTGACCCTCTGTCTTTCCAGAGAAGGAAATCAGAACCACATGGCAGCAATAAGTAGGCCAATATGGCTGGGATGCAATTTACTCTGGGGAATAGAGGATAGAAAATTCATTCATTAGGTAATTATGAACTTGGGATGTGAATGGAAAGGAAAAAAACCACACCCATACTTTCAAAACAGTGACACATATAATATGTATATCCATCCATATTCATGAACTAATATATACAAATACACAGAAAATGCATACATCCATATATACATGCATGCCTGCAATACATACATACACACAACACATGCTCATGGAACTATTTATACCTTCTTAAGTACAAACATGCATAGACTATATACATATATCCTATATTATATAATAAAATGGTACACACACGCGCGCGCGCGCACACACACACACACACACACACACACACACACACACGGTGCCAAAAAAATGAATACACATGTTAAGAAAAAGATAAAACTATTAAAATTATGCTGATGGTAACCACTTTGAGCATCTCTTGTAATTGCAGAAGTCAAATGTGACTTGTATTTATCTTTTGTTATCAGTATATATTGAGTATTACAATTTTAATAGTTTTTTCCTTTCTTAAAATGTTTACACATTTTTTTGGCACCCTCTGTATATGTATATATTTAGCCCATTAGATATATATAGTGTCTCTTAGACTTGCCTACTCTCCACTGCCCCTTTATTACAAAAAGTCCTTTCCCTTCTGACCACAGGGGTTGGCAGAAAATTCAGGATAGTGATTGGTCAAGAGATGGACACATGGCTGAAGATGAGCCATTGTAAACCTTTCCCAGATTTTATTGCTCTTCTGGGTAATGCTATGGGAAATACCCTCTTTTTTTTGATGGTTGATGTTGAGATGTGATTATCTGAGCGTCAGTGGCTGTGTTCCCTGGAAAGAATGAGACCAAGACATTGAGAGAAGCAGAAACCAGCAGAACTAAAGCGAGGGCCTGGACAACTTTTCCAGTGCTGAGACCAGACATTATTGAAGCCAGTCTACCCTTCCCTCATTGTTTGGGTATATAAGCCTATAAATCCTTCTTTTTCATGTCTGATGATTTGAGCTATGTTTTGGTCACTTACAACCAAAAGAGCCCTAGCTGATATGTATACATTATATTATAGTTATTTTACAACAACAACAACCAAACATTCTGAAACTCATTTTTAAACAAGGTGCTGCCTGGAGGATAAGAGGAGCTATGAGGTGTGATCAAAATATACAGCAAATGTTTAAATTAAAAAAAATTAGTACAGTAAGAGACACATTGCCATTAATCCCTGTCAAAATACCCCCCCCCTTTGCTTCAAACACACTTACCCGTCATTCTTGCCACTTTCTGAAGCAGTTCTGGAAGTCCTCTTTTGTGACTATCTTTAGTTACACTGTTGTGGCTTCCTTAATATCTTGAATTGATTATAAATATTTACCTTTCATGGTCATTTTGACTTTGGGGAAGAGCCAGAATTTGCATGGTGCCAGATCCAATGAGTAAGGTGGATGAGGACCCACCATACTGTTTTTATTTGACAGAAATTGCCATATACCAGAAGCGATGTGTGACACGGAGAGTTGTCAGGGTGGAGGATGATTTACAGCACACTTTAAAACACACCTTCTCTCAGCCGTAGCTCACACCCGACTCACTGCACCCACCAAGTTGCAACTTGTCACACACTGTTACTAAGGTTCAATGTGCCACTTCCCATATTAAAGATCCTTGCCTTTCTGTTGCATGGCACTCAGCAGCAGAATTCACCATATTTTTTTTATCACACCTCATATCTTTCCAAATCCTGATTTCAAAACTGCTAGGAGGCCGAGAATGAGGAGATATCGGTTTATCAATCGGCTCAGATGTCCACAGAAATGCATGCTGTATTTCTTCCTGTTGAGGGACACATGTTTGGGAGACTTGCTTATCTTTTGAATGAGGAAAGTAAAGGTCACAACTTTTCGAGGTTATAAAGCCAGAAAATGACTGGACAAGACTGATAACTTACTCAATTTCTAGTCTTACTCAACTGATAAATCACATGCTTTTTATTATAATTATTCAAAAGAACTCTTCCCTATGCGGTATCATCAGTCAAGATAGACTGATTTGCACTTTACAAATAACATTTGTTATTGATAAAACATCTATTATTACAGTTTCCAATGTAGTAATTGGTTCCCCAGGAAGATATAAGGGAATTTTTTTTTTGAAAGATTTTATTGGGGAATAGAGTTCAGGAATCAGGGAAGGGGAACAGATAAGTTGCTGTCCTTTTTTTAGAATGTTCTTCATTCTAGTTGTGGAGGGCATCGCTTCACTGGCCCATGTTGGTATTATCATTGCGCTCTTCCCGGGTGAGGCAGTCGGTCGCTGGCCACTGGACGCCGCTCATGGTGACTCATGGCAGCCCAGCTCCAGGTCAAGCTGTTGTTCACCATCCTAGCTGTAGAGGGTGTAGCGTCACTGGCCCTCATGTGGGATCCGAACCGGGGCCCTGCTGCTCAGAGCTGGTGTCCCAAGCCAACTCTTAACCAACGCGCCACTTGGCCAGCCCAAGGGGATTTGATTTATTACAGAACCTTAGGTTAAAAAAATGTCCATTTGTCAACTGTCATGTTAACATGCTTGAAAGGTGCCTATTAGCAGTTCAAATATCAAATTACCTCATCTGTGACAAACAAAGTAAAACAAAACAGAGTACCTGGGCAAAAGCACCCTGATTGAGAGTTGAAAAAGATGATAGAACTAGAGGACTCCCAATGGTAAGAGTTTTTGTTCAACTTTTCTCAAGTTCCAGCTAAATAGCATGACAGAGTGACTAGGGAAAAAAAACCAAACAGAACAAAACAAAAAAACATTCATCAAGTGAGAGTTAATATTAACCATGAATACTAATGAATCACCAAATATTTAATAAATGCTTACTCTATTTCAAACAATGCGCTAAGGATTAGCAATGAACCCCACTTTAAAGAAAAATTAAAATTGGAGTTCATCAAGGAAGAGAATGAGATAGAGACTTGGTTACAATATCCTGGAAAAACACCACCTATCGGGCATTGACCTTTCAGCATAACAGCTTCATTCTATGACTGTTAAAAAGAGTGACTATTCAAGTAATTTCAATTAAACAGTTGTATTCAATACCTGGAATATATTTTATCACTAATTAGATGGCATCAAATTGTGATTTCTTATTTTCCAGAGTAGGCTTATAGAGGTTTATTTATAAAAAAAATTTCATTAAAGAATTTTCATCTCAAAATTAGCTCCTATATCAAATGTTACCCAACAAGTCTTTGAGAAATGGTGTACCTGGTTAATTAAGTCACCCGGCTTATAGAAATGTTTTAAGTATTTAATAAATATATTATTGATTTAAAAGGGAAATGAAATTAGAAGCTCTGGTCTGGCAGTGTAGTGGTTGAAGATAACCTGACGATTCTGCTATAACACCAGGACCTGCTGGATAAAATAGTATATACTGGGGGATCCCAAATATATGCATTCAAGTAGACACTTCGTTCAACGTTGCTCAAGCAGAAGTTCGCCATAATCAGTAGTGTCTGGACGCTGATGGTAACCACTTTGAGCACCTCTTATAATTGCAGAAGTCAAACGTGACGTATTCATCTTTTGTTATTGGTATATATTGAGTATTACAATTTTAATACAGTTTTCCTTTCTTAAAATGGGTTCACAATTTTTTGGCACCCTCTGTATTATTTAACGCCCAGCTAGCCTTGCCAGAAAGAAGGGAAATCTTCAGGCACCAGAATCTGAGAAGGTTTGGAAAGAGAGGTAGGCATGAAAGTTGATGGTGTGATTTCCTGGGGGGTTATCGGTATTAATAACTGAAGTGATGCGTAATTTCAACCCTATAGGACAGGAAGTGAGGCCCGGTTCAGCAAAGGCAGAAAATGAAATACCCACAATACTCACCCCCACCAATCCGTGCAACAGACCTAAACATGGGACTTTAGTGAAAGTGTAGGCTGGGAAAGAAACTGTGAATACTGGCACAGAGAACAGATAAGGAAGCTTATTTATTATATCTTTGGTCTTCGGTTAGCAAAAAATTATCCCTGGAAATAAAAAATGCTAGATCTGTACCCTAGTGGTCAGTTTGAATTTTAATACTTGCATTTTCTAGGAATCCTGCAAGCTGAGAAATAAAATTTGGTCTCCATCTAGTGACAAATTGAGGCTAAAAGGACTGAAATTCCTCTGGAGGGTGTTCCCACAACCCAAACACAAGGAATTCTTAAAATGCACCATGAAAAATTATAAAACACAAGGAAAAGGTCTATTTATTTTGATTACTTACATGCTTTGTTATTCAAAAAAAAATTACTGTTTGATTACAATGTGTTTCTCTGTACCCAGTTGTGGTGTTTCATAATATACTGCACATTTGCTCTGTCACCCTCCTCAGATGAAGGATCCTGAATTCCAAAATGTAACTGGTTCAAAGGATTTGGGATGGAGGATCATGAACCTGTGTGCTTATGCACTTCGCATGCTGTTGTCTCTTTTAGTCCTTATGAACTACATACTATTTTACTGATTCAACTAGTTTTCCAAGGCCCCAGATCAATGACTATATGCCGGTGACTTTAGTTGTCCTCTGAGGGAAGGAAGAGACTAAAATTGCCTTGGTCAGCAAGTTCCAATAAGAGGTTTCATAGAGGGTTTGTCAGTTTAAGTCAGACAACTCATTGGATCATGCTTGTTGAAACTACTACATGCTGGGCACTATGTTAGGCTCCAGAACTGTAAAGAAGAAAACGCTTTTTGTCTAAATGTACAAAACAATTTTTCATAATGTTAAATGGTAATAAGTGAGATAGAGTGGTATATGCAAAGGATTACTTCAGATCTTTAAATGTATGATCATAAATATCTATTATCTTTAGATATAGACAGGTTTGGAGACAATAGCTCAGGAAGTAGTGGTCTATGGGTGGTTAATATTAGGTGACCTTTTTCTTAAACAGGTTTTCCAATTTTTCTACAATGAGTATGTTTATTACTAAAAAAAATCACTAGAATTAAGTACTTTATTTTTTAAGCAATATCTATCTGTGAAACACTCCAGGTCTGCTTCCATCATAAAAGAAAATAGAATTAAGAATGTCAAAATGAATATAATGTTTGGAGTACTTTTAAAAGTGAGTAATCTCCCTCTCCTTAAGTGTGGGTTGCTTATAGTGACTGACTCCTAAAGAGTACAATATGGAAAGAGGAAAAAATAATAATTTTACAGTGGAGAAACCTGACAAACACTGCCTGAGCCAGATGATCAAGGTCAACATCAATAGTGATAAATCATGTTGGTATATGCACCCTTCATGTGATGTGATGAAAATGGAACTTCGCCTCTGTAGACTTCTTCCCCCAAACTCATATTCCCTGTCTAATCATGAGAAAAACACCTCATCTTCAAAATGGGATGATAAAAATACCTATATATTAGTGTTGTTATGAGGTTTAAATAAATTAGTATACAAATCAGTAGACAATTCAAAATTAGGTACATTCTAAAAAGCACCTGACCAATACTCCTCAAACCTGTCAAGGTAATCCACAACAAAGTCTGGAAACTGCCACAGCCCAGAGGATCCTAAGGAAATGTGGATACTAACTATAATGTGATATCCTGGATGGTATCTTGGAACAGAAAAAGGTCATTGGGTCAAAGCTAAAGAAATATTAATAAGGTATGGACTTTAGTTCATAATAATTTACCAATAATGCTTCGTTAATTATAACAAATATATCATACTAACATGAGATTTTGATAATAAAGGAAACTGGATGTGGGGTATATGGGAACTATCTGTATTATCATCTCAATATTTTTATTAAATCTAAAGCTTTTCTAAAATAAAAAGTTTAGTTTAAAAAATGGCTTTAGGTTTTCAACCTGTGTATCTGGAAGGCTGGAACTGCTATTAACTGAGACAGGGAAGACCACAGTGGTTCACAATAATTTGAAATATATACCAGTCTAGCTCCATAGGGAAGGAATGTATAAGACAAATGCTTTGTGAATACATCATTGTTTTAATTTTCTCTACTGAATACAAAAAATACTTTGGGGAAAAAGTGAGTACAGTAAAACTTTGGATTGCGAGTAACGTGGTTTGTGAGTATTCTGCAAGATGAGCAAACATTTCTAATACATTTTAACGTGGTACACTAGTAGTTTGTTTCCGGAATGAATTATGCCCACAAACCAAGGCATTACTGTATTTTAGAAATAATTCCTGTCTTGTCCTCAAAAACTTAAAAAATGCAAGCCCTTCAAAGATTCCCCAAGAACAGATGTGGAAGTCAGTGTGAGCGTTTAAATTTCTCTCAGCTGTACTCATGGATTACCAAAGTTTCTTCAATTGTAACACAACCAACCCACTTTTTGGCAATGTAACTTATTTGTGGAATTTCTGGGAAGGAAAGGTACGAAGTTAATAACTTTTTGGTGGTTCCATGTAATATTGTATTTCGCCAATGACTCGTTCTAATATGGTTCAATAATATTTATTGTATTGAGAGCTATTAGCTATTATCCTTCAGGTATCTTTCCAAAGCTCACAGAATGATATTTTCAGCATGTCTCCAGAAGTTGGTAAAAATAACAACAGTAATGATGATGATGATAAGTCAACACATGCAGTGGTTACTATGTGCCAGACATTGTTCTAAATGCTTTTCATGTACTAATTTATTTAAACCTCATAACAACACTAATAAATAGGTATTTTTATCATCCCATTTTGAAGACGAGGAAACAGAGACACAGAAATGTTAAATAATTTGTCCAAGGTTATTTGTCTTTGAGTTGAGTTGCTGAGATATGTTCCTGGTTCCAGAGTCACTCTTTGCTCTTAAGCACCATGCATACTGCCTCTTGTAATATTTAGTGCAATCACATTTCTGCTATGAAAGGACTTGTAAAACTTGGGGATAAAGAAGGGAACTACTTTCTTCCTCAAAAATGCCACACACACACACACACACACACACATGCGCACGCACACACACACACGCACACATGCGCACACACACACACGCACACATGCGCGCGCGCACACACACACACACACACACACATGCACACACGCATGTGTGCCCTTCCACATTCCCTATTATACGCCAGAGATGGGCAAATGCTAACTGAAGCATTTTGATAATTTCAAAATGTCCTATATAGGTAATTTTGCTCCTAGTATTAGTATATAGAAGTACTGTGTACCTATGTTATATTTTTCTGGCCTTTTGTTGTTTCTCCCCCTTGAGATGGAAGTAGTTTCATTTAAATATCCTGTTATGCATTTATGTCCTATTTAGTCTTTCTCTATATGCAAACATATTTATGAACTTGTAATAGTGGTGTATATAAAAGTTTGTGTATATTTTTTACATTGCTAATCACTTATTATTACACTATTTATTCTTTAATCCTTCCCTTTGTTTTGGTAAGCCTATTTTGTGTGTGTATGTATGTATATATATATATATATATATATATATATATATATTTAAGTAGACACGTTCATTAATCAACTTTTTTTGTAAATACCATTTTTAAAATTATTTTTCCTTGTTTAATTGGATTTGCTTCCTCTTTGCTCACCTTCTCCCCAGAATATTTAATAAATTCACCTCTATATCACTTTCTTGAACAAAATGGAAAGTTCTGGTTGTATCAGGCAACCATTTGCATAGCAGTGCTCTGTAACAACTCACCCCAAACTCAGTGGCTTAAACAACAATCATTTATTCTTGCTCACTCTTCTGTGGGTCACCTGGTATATGGCTAATCCAGTAAATTCAACTGGGTTTGGCTTCAAAGCTGCAAGTTGGATCCAGGCCTGCGTCATGTGTCTCTCTTCACTGATGACCAACTAGGCCACCTGAGGCATATTCTTCTCAGGGTAAAGGCGTTCGCATAAGAGGTTAAACTCAACTTTGAAAGCACACTGCAAGCTTCTGCTGGCTTCACATTTGCTATCACCCCACTGACCAAAAACAAGCCACAGAGCCAAGCACAAAATGAAAGGGCAGGAAAATACACTTCATCCACCATGAGGCCAAGGCAAGTCATATGGTCAAGTGCAATATCAGAGTGGAAAGTGTACTCCTCCTATGGAGGTGAGTGTGGAGAGAATGAATATTTGCCAAAAATAAGTTTATGTACCCACACTAGGATATATTTATTGGAATTATACTATATGTTAACTTGATGAAAACAGATCTATAACAATTGCTCTTTCTATTAAGAAATATATTATCTATAAAAATGAATTTTAAGTAATTTGTTGAAAAAGTGCATGCATATACATTAGGCAAAGTATTTGTGGCATCTCATAGGAGATCAATAAATCTTTGCTAAACTGTTTTATTTTTCTTATCCTCAATGCTAGATTTTAAAATCATATTTATAGCTGTTTATTTTTGGTATTCAGAAATATTATTAATTATACCTATTTGTGTTGTATTTGTTTGCTATACTGAACTCTTTTATGAGTTCTAGTTAAATTTTAGAAGTTTCCTTTGGATTATTCCAGTGTATAATCTTAATGTTTTTAAATGATCTTTTTCTTACTTTTTTTCAATATTTATTGAATTGACTAAAGCTTATCCAACAGTTGTGAACAACAACTTCTAAAGACATTTTTTAAAAGACTGCTACTTATGTTTGATCACTCGGTATAAAGTTGACCTCAGTATAAAGCTGACCTGACTTGGTTTTCTTTGCTATATTAAGGAAGAATCCAATTGCTTTTAATATTATTTTCAAAAATTGCATCTATATGTATTGAATTTTATCAAATGGATGTTTGGCATCTTTTGAAATAACTATGATTTTTTTCTTTTGAAACTTATCAAGATGGCACTTTCCTGTTTTGAACTAGATTTGACAATTTTTTTTTCATGGTGCATGTATTAGTTAGGTTTCTCCAGAGAAACAGAACAAACAAGGTGTGAGTATGTGTGTGTGTGAGTTTGTGTGTGGAGAGAGAGAGAGGGAGAAAGATTTCTTTTGAAGAGACTGGCTCATGTGATTGTAGAGGCCTGATGAGTCCAAAATATGATGGGGGTAGTCCAGTGTGCTTATGACTCAAGGAGGATTTGCCATTTGAATCCAAAGGCAGTCTGCTGACAGAATTCCTTTTCACTTGAGGGAGGTTTGTTTTTGTTCTATTAGGCCTTCAAATGATTAGTCGAGGCCCACCCACGTGATGAAAAACAAGCTGCTTTTACTCAGTGTCTAAAATTAAATGTTAATTGCATCTAGAAAACAAGTTCACAGATATATCCAGACTAGTGTTCAACAAAATAACTGGGCATTATGTCCCTGCCAAATTGACACATAAAATTAACCATAACAGTGTACAAGGCTTTTAATGAATCATTGAACTTGAACATTTCTCACAAATACTCTATGGGTTATGTAAAATTATTTTTTCATATTTTGGATGAGGAAATTGAGACGAGGACAGGTAATACTGCTCACTCCAAGCTATACGTGTTCAAAGTGGCAGGAGTGAGTCTTGAAATCTGGACGTCAGAGCCCCAAGGTTTTGTCATATGATCAGGTGCAGAAAAAGAGCATTTTATGTGTTGACGTGTTATTCTCCATACTGGCCCTGCTTCCTTTGCTCAGGGTTCAACTGCCTGTATCTCTCGAATGCGGCTTAATCTTGATTGCTTTTGTTGTGTTGGATGACGGGTATGCGTTGTGATTTTACTTACTGGTATGAGCTGCTTGAAGTCAATTATCTGGTTGCAGCCCACATCTGGGCTGAGTACAATAGAGAAGCTCTCCCTGACTGTTGACTCAATTGTACTGATAGGCGTAATAACCATGCTACCGGTCTTGCTATCTTGCTGATGCATTGACCTCATATTTCTCTCTTTACATTTTTCAAAAGATATAGTGCTGTCTTATGAGTTACTTAAGCCTTGTTTCAAAGGCATTATGGTGGAGAACAGTGTTTCATCCCTGGCTGCAGGGCCTTTTGACCCTGTATTCTTGAAATAATACGAGGTTTCAGACAGGATGTGTTTAGGACAGCCTTTCAGGGTGATAATGTTGACGTTCCCAAATTTAAGAACGAATGGGATGTGGTAAGATATTCTCTTGATTTTAAATTAGGTGGAAACTTACATTGTTTGTCAGAAATCCACTGAGGATGAAAATGAAGCAAAGTTTTAAAGCTATGTGTCAAATATCCCTTGTGTTCCTTTCTTAAACATGGACTTCAAAGAAGCAGATTTGTCTTTGATATCTGTGGGAAACACATGAATGTAATCTGACTCCCGTTGCCCTCATCATCTCAAGAATTTATTTATTTGTTTATTTATTTATTTATTTATTTATTTATTTATTTACTTATTGGTCAGTGGTCAATTTGCTTATTTGCTTCTCGAAACTGGCATGCTCATTATCATTCTCCTTTTCATTAAATAACCCACTCTCAGCCTGTTATTATCCCCACTTAGAGTTTGGGAGTCTCTTAATATGAGGTCATTCAGCCCTTCGGTGCATGCTGTGCCTGTGTTAAAAATTCTTATGCTGACAGAAACACAAGAATCATGGCAACTGAATAATATTCACCATTTAAGTGAGCCACCTTGACATTTTTCCTGCTAGTCAGAAGCTTTCTTTATTGCTTTTTTGCTTTTAACATAGAAGACTGCATCTTAAATTCTGTCGGCTACATAATCATGCCCACGAGCTTTCTCTGCACCGTGCATCCTGCCCCCATAAACTGGTTTTCTCAGTAAGTGATGTTAAGTATGCAGAAAGCCAATTAGGAGATTCCATTTAGGATTCCTTCTCTTAACTGTGTCTCAAAACTTATGGTGGTAGAGCTGCTAGAAAAAGACCTTAGAAGAAAAATAATATACTCCATCTTCGCCCTTCAGTTTCTCACGTTCATGCCCCAGTTTAAACTAGCAAGATTCTCTCTGCCATCTCTGTATGTAGAAAAATCTACCCCTTTCCCAAAGCCCGGTCCAAAGGCCATTTCCTCCTCAGTGGTTTGCCTGAGTCCCTTAGAAGTCAAAGCTCCTTCCAATTAATCTTTTTTAGCACTTTTTAGTGGCAGCTAATAATGCTAAACACTGATATCATTCTTTATGCTTTACAAAGTTTATGGATGTATTATCCCATTTAATAAATTTTGTGAACTTGATTATACCTTCCATTTTAAATCGAAAACATTCAACAAATGGAGCACAGAGAGGTTAAGTAGTTTGTTATATGCCACATAGCTGTCCCCTCTTCTGCCATCAAATTTCTTCCTCTGCCAGTATATCCTTTGGTCTCAAATCATCGTTATCATCTTAGCTAACCCTTACTGAGCACTTCTGTTTGTCAAGATTCTTCTAAGTTATTTATATGCAGCAGAAGCAGCAGCAGCAGCACTTAACACCCCCTTGCCAGATAATGACTTAGTCTTCAAAACAACTCCGTACAATAGGTACCATTATTATCCTCCTATTTACAAATGAGTAATCCAAGAGAAGGAGAAGTTAACTTATTCAGGGTCAGCTAACTGCAGGAAGCTGCTGGGAGTGTGTCTTTTCATATCACAAATCTGGTGTCTAGTAAGTGAAAATACTGCAAAAACACAATTGTCAGAGACCACTCCTCAGCCACCACTGCTATAGAAAGATCGAGCTCCATCTCCTGTACTTCAAACCTTTCAGGAGTGTATTTATGGGCAGAAAGGAACTTTGGGAAATGAAGTTAGTTTTTCAGCCCTTACTAGACAGGCTGGGGGAAGAAAGATCACGGAAGGTGAAAATGGATACTGAGTACCAATAGATGATATCAGCATAATGATATAAGACTGTTGTCCACTTTTTCTGAATAAGAGCCTATTAAGATGGTCATTGAATGTTTAGTCACTGAGGTTTGCATTGGTTTCAGTGTGGGGGGTGATGAACAATGGCACAGATTGATGTCATAAAGAAAGATTGCTTGTTAATAAGCAGTGGAATACTGGACTGAGAAAGGCGTGGATGTTTGCTACAGCTTATTATGAGAAGCTTATTCTATGTTTAATGAAAAAAGTAATCAGGCAAACAAATGCCCTGAGGGCTATATCCAGATGTGTTCTTATTTATAGTCACTCAGTGATATGCGACCATCCAAATGCTTCCTTAATCCTTCAACTCTCTAAGTAACGATTGAGTAGAACCTTTGCTCTGCCTTTCCTGCTCAAATGTGAATGCATTACTTCTTGTCTAGACCATCATTTCCTGTGTTCTGCAACTTATCTATTTAAAAACTGGATAATTGCCATCAATTCCTCATCTGACCAATCACTCATTTTACCAGTTGCTTGCAGGTTCCCATTCCAGTAATAGCCCTAGCATGATCACCACAGCGTTCTCCCCATTACTGCCAACTGAAAGGGCAAAGTTTGCTCCGATGAGTCCTCTGTCCCAGATGGGTCTTCGTTTGAAAAAATGTCAAGACTCCTCTTTTTTTTTTATTTAATTTTTTTTATTGGGGAACAGTGTGTTTTTCTAAGACCCATCAGCTCCAAGTCAAGTAGTTGTTTCAATATAGTTGTAGAGGGTGCATCTCAGTGGCCCATGTGGGGATCGAACTGGCAACCTTGGTGTTATAAACACTGCGCTCTAACCAACTGAGCTAACTGGCCACCCCTACGACTCCTTTTATGAAGAATAAATGTAAATGTAAATGTAGACATTTATTTACCAAAAAGAGTGGTTACTTCAGAATGACTAGCCAATAACCACCCTACTTGACAGTGTATTGTGTCTTTTCTGATTATTCCTCTCTTTTTATGAAGAAACCTGCCTAATCTATGTCATGGAGTTTTCTCCCTCAAGTGTGCTTTCCTGAAGTTTCCTGGAAGATTGGTTGGCTCACAAGGATTTTAGTTTACGACATCTTGTTAATCGGCTCAGATTTGTTAAAGTCATTAGTGTTATAAATTTCCTTGTATTCACAATTTTCCCTACCCGGAGTTGATTCTGTGGCAGTGTTTTAGTGTGTGCAGGGTGTCTCCCACCAACTCAGTGTTTTTAATGGAGCATACCGTGGTTAATGACAGTGGGGATCCCCATGGGGAAAATGGCATTTGGTTCAGACATCTTGTGGGAGCTGAACCTGCTCGAATGCTCTTCTGGGGTTTTCATCACTAATCTGCTGACAACTGGAGCCTACCATCCCATCAATTCCTCTTCAGTGGAGCCGTGAGATGTGGTGCAGTTTCTTGATCCAGTCATTTCCTTTTTCTCGTTTTCTAATTCATGCAAAAGACACGAAAACATTTGGAAAAGTTGGGACTCAGCAAATTGTGAGATTAATTTTCCTGTGTTGGTCCCCATAGTGTTCAGATGGAGACAGTTATGTAACTGCATTGAGCTCTAAGCTGCTTTGTATAAAACACAGTCAATACCACTTCCTTGGAAGGAGATAAGGCCATGATGAGTCATGTTTTTACCATGTGTAGGCTGTGCTGTGTTTCAGAGCTAGTGGCATTCCTTGAGGCAGTGGATAAGGTGGTTAAAGGTTAGAACCTGTGTTATGAGTCAATTCATGTACCGTTCTTAAGACCATTCAAGTCTACAGACTCTGATGTCTGCCCGTCTGTCTGCTCATCTCTCACTGTACCTACTCCCCATGGCGCCCAATGCTTTTGCCATGCTGCATCACTTTGAATTGTAAAATAACTATATTTTATACCTTTCTGAATTTTCAAATGCTTGCCCCTCACTTACCTGGTTAGCTACTCACCTTCCAGGCCTTTGCTGATTACCTCCTTTTTCTTGGTGTGCTTGTGTAGCCTCTACCTATTTCTGTTAAAGCACCTGTAACCATTTATTTCTATTACTTGTGTGCAGCGATGACTTCCTCTATATAAATGTGGCTCCTTAAAGGTCGGAGCCTCTTCATATCTCAAGTCCCTTCCATTTCCTTCCTGCCACTAATGGTATCTTTACACAGAGAGAATCACATCCAAAAATATTTTAAAATGTGTGAAATTCAGTATAGTATTTATTTCACCCCTAACAGAAAAACAGATTAGTTTGTTCAGAGATGTGACTGTCCTTAATTATAATATATTCAATGAATTGGAATACTCAGCAAGATATGTATTTCATAAAATCACAGGAAATGGGACCAGTGATTAAAAGGTATGAAGGCAAGTTTGAGCTCAATATAAGTAATAACTTTCTGTGCATTAAAACTCTTCAAATTGGAATGCTCTATCTTGTCAAATAATGACCTCTTAATGACTGAAAATATTCATACCAAGACTCAAAGGGATGCTATTAAATATATATTTTTATATTGGTTTGGAATAGGTGCTTGCTAATATCCTTTCTAATCTTAAGATTCCATTTTTATCTCTATAATTCAGTTCAAATATCATTAATTTTTTATAATTGCCAATGATGGATTCAATATCCATCAATTTATCTCAACCTTTATTTAAAAACTTTTATTATCAACATCAATGAAAAAAATTATCTTCTGCCTCACTCCCCAGTGAATCCAGCTATCCTTGTTTATCTGTTTACTTTTACTCCTTGTCTATATGTATCATAAAATTCCTAAGGCTTTTATAAATATCTTTCAATTTAAGTCAACAAATACTTGAATGATGGGCCAGATGTAGTAGGAGATACAAAAAAGATATGACAATGATTATGGTAGGTAACATTTATCAAGTGCTTACTGGCATTTTATATATATGAACACATTTGTTACTCACAACATTGCTATGTGGTAGGTTCTAATTTCCCATTTTATAAATTAGAATACTGAGGCACAGAGGTTAATTAATTTGTCCAAGATCATAAAGCTACTAATTGAAGAATCCGAGTCATCTGATCTAAAGTCTGAAGCTATAACCATTAAGCATTACTGACTCTTGTTGGATAAATTTAGTAAGATACCATCTCTTGCCTTCAAAGATGATTTTACCTGTGGAATTACATGTGTTTATTTTGCAGTGGACAAGGCAATCCTTGTTTTTATTTATTCTAAAGATCTCTTCTTTGAAGCATCTCTTTGTTGTTATTGCTTTCATGATAGTCTGACATTGGCCAATCAAATCCATGCATATCTAATCCACACCATTTATGATTTTCTAAACTTACCATTTAACTATATATCTTTAGTTTGAACTCATAGGAATGTGATTCTATCTCCATGATTATATTAATTATCCCCCTGAGAATTCTCCATTTATATTTTGCTTTTGTGGGAAACACAATAGTATGCAATAATCCAAAGACAAATTAACTTCTTCTGGGAGCACACCTGAGTCCTTAGAAACTATAATTTAGAGAAGCAATTTTCAACTTTTAACATGTATCAGGTTCACCTGAAGGATTAGGCAAAATGCCAATTGCTGGGCCCCAATCAGATTCAGTAGATATGAGGTCAGTTTCAAAAGTCTGCATCAGTTAATGCTGATGCTTCTGGTCTTGGGACCATACTTTGAGAGTCTAGAGTTTATTGTGTGGGTCACAATATCACAGATATTTTTAGAAAGCTTCAGAGGTGATTCTAATGCACAGCCAGGAGTCATACATATTCACAGTATTATTCCAAGTCTTTCAAAATGCTTGAACTGATACCATTTAATCCTCTGCTGGTTTTATTAGTTTGTTCCAGAACACTCTATATTTTTTACTATTTGATAAAAATTGTCTGCACCTGCTTGCTTCAAAAGTTCATTTAAGAGTAGAACTCTGCCTGAAGTCTACCTCGGTAAAGACCAAGCAAGTAATTACTTGAGGCTTTTAAAACCTCCTTTTCCGATTTATGTTTTCCAGTTATCATACATGGCCTAGCACATAGTAGATGCTCAAGGAATGTTTTTTAATCAAATCAATATTTCTTACAATAAAAAAAAAACATTGCATCAGGCTCGATTGACTGACCACATATATCTCTAACCATGCTAGAATACGAATAACTTTTTCTGGTAAAAAGTATTAATTTTATTGATCCAAAAGAGCCATGTCAAATTGTTTTCCTCTTCTTGCTATTTTCAATTTTCCCAGTTTGGGCTCAGCCAGCAGTACCGCAACTGAACAGGCTGCATGGATTTTAATAAGGGCTCCCTTTTTTGAGGATAATAAGCAAGTCTGGAGGTCAGGGTCACATTCTCAAAGCCTGCCTGACATGAGGAAAAGATTAAAATGCAAGGGCAGGCTGAGAAGGCTGAGAGGAAGCTTACAATTTCTCACTGTGAATTTCCTCAGAGTACCATTAGCTCACCAAGAAGAACACAGGGCAGATTGCATTTGCATGAGGGAAACAAGGTAGAGCTCAGTTATCTTATTTTTTTTTTGAAGGGGGGCCGGTGGACATCATTTCAATTATGTGTTGCAATAATAGAACTTGGATCCAAAATATGTTTCTTAGTATTGTATTTCTTAGCATTGCAAGGCACAGAATATTTCCTGTGTTTCTCCAAATGATCGTCATGGGATGCCCTTAAATTTACTGTGTAAGTGAATCCCAAGGCAGTAGTTTAGAGATCTCCAATTACAAACAGTAGTGTGTCTTTGTAGTGTAAATGAGGCTCGTGTTCATTAGGATACAGTCAATCATGGACCTCAGCACCCTGAGCAGTTTTCAACCCAGCCATATTCCATCTCCATTAGAAATTTGTGAGATAACCATTGGGATAATAACCCCATTATATACTCACATGAAGACACTAGGTTGCTACCAGCTTAAACGATTTGTTCAAAACAAAACAGCCAGTGAATAGTGAGGGCTGTGATGCCATCTCAGGTTTTCTCACCCCGGCTTCATGCCTGATTCGAGACACTGCACTGTCCAGCACCTCTGTGAAGAGGGTCTCCTTTTATTCCCACTTGTCTCATGAGGAAAATATGAGGCTGGGGAAAGGTAAGTGACTTGGCCATCAAAGGCAAGGGTGAGAGCTGATTGCGGAACCACATCTCCTAACTCTAAGCAGAAACCCACCCCACCCCACCCCACCCCGCCATACTAAATGGATTCCTTGGTTATTCCCACTTCCCCTCTGTCGGCTAAGTGTTTGTGAACAGCAGCTGCATTAGCAAGTAGCCAGGCCTTCCTCCAGATGAGCTAATGTGCTGCCAGAGTGGAGACTTGCAGGGCTCACTTCACAGGCCAAAGAGGACATCTGCATTTGCCTCTCAGCCCCAATTATTCAAATCTATTCGCAGCTGGAGGGGTGGCAGGTCCACACAGAGGCCAGTCTCTGATCTCCAGACTCCCTTTCTCGCAGATCCATCCCTCATGTTGCTTAAGCAGAGGCCAGGCTGAACTCCCTTGGATTTGGAGCGCGGTGATTCCCACAGTCCCCAAGCACCCTCTGGCTGCTGTGTCAGCAACTGGATGCTCGCCCGGGCTCTGCAGGACTCTGGAGTCTGGAGCCTGCTGGCCTGGAGGCAACAGGGCTGCCAGATGTGCATGCTAATCAATGGCAGGAGCTACTGCGCAATTACAGTGGTACAGAAACAAGCTGGGAAATTCTCTCTCCCGCTGGGTTTGGAATCCAGAGTAACTGAGGCAGCAAACAAACTTGTCTTTGTTTGTGGGGTGGAGCTAGTGTACCAGTAGCTCGATCAGGGCTGTTTTCTTCTTGTAATGAGGCCCTTTTGAGCTGTCTAAAGGCTGAGGTGTTTTAAAAGCAGGTGGTCTAGTCCTTGATACCGAAAGTGTGGCCTGGCGGGGAGGGGCCACCGTCACTTGGGTACTGGCTAGAAATGTGGAATCCGGGGTCCCGCTCAGGCCTACTGCAGCAAAGTCTGCATTTTAACAAGATCTGCAGAGGGTTGGTTAGCTTGCGTGTTGGAGAAACCCTGACCTGAACAAGACTCATGAGCCTGGGGAGAATCTTAGGGGCACGTGAGAAACTTGGGGACTGTGACACTTCCTCTGTAGTTTCATAGCATAACTTGGTCACATTGAATAGGACCTGGGGGTGGGGTGATATTTCTCCCTTGTCATTTCTGGCTTGGAGTGACATTTGCAAAGGGCTGTGTGAAGTGGTACACATCCAGACAAGGAATTCGCAGTTGCACGAGCACCACAAGGTTTTCTCTTGGTGGTCTTTGGACCACACCGTCCTTCGAGGAGTAACTATTTACTACATTGCACCTTCGAGTCAGAAAAGCCCACAGCTGCCCTGCACAGGGAGCCGTCCAACTAATGGAGGAGCAGCACACTGAAAATGATGTTGTGACTATTAACATTTTTATGGGTGGACTGCTTTGCAAAGCTGAGGGAAAGTATTACTCTTTTAGGATTAATACATTTAACACAAAGTCTGCCAGGAGAGGAGGCTTTTGCTGATAAATAGAATTTTGCTGTTGATTCATCTAGTAATGGAGGCTTGAAATTGCAGGAATCAATGTATATGTGAAAGCCATTGTCGTTCAGTTAATTATGTTTGCCAGCATTATGGGGAAGCACTGTCTGCCCAGGGCAGCCAAATGCGCGCCAGCCAGGATTCTGTATTGTGAGTGATGAGCTGAAGTGCAGGTAAAAACAAAGACACCTGTAAGTCCAGATTCCTGGACACGTGATGCCTCCAGAAGCTTGACTTTCCTGCCCTCCCCCCTGCACTGGGGCGGTGGCGTTTACGTCTGTTTCCTCCAGTGGTTCTTAACTGGGGTGATTTTGTGCCACCCGCCTACCTGCCATGGGCCATTAATGAATAGCTGGAGACAGTTTGGTTGTTGTAAGTGGGAAGGAGGTGCTATAGGTAGAGGCCAGGGATGACGCCGATGCTAAATAATGCACAGGACAGTTCTCACTCTCACCCCAACAAAGAATTGTCTGGCCCAACGTACCAGTAGTGCTGAGGTTGAGAAAGTCTAGAGCACTCCTGCCTGTGATTCTGACCCAAAGGATTAGGACCAAGTCCCTATCTTGTCTGTCAACAGATTAAGAAATTAGGTCTGTGGGAATTAAAGTCATCTAGGGTTATCTCCCAGGACATCCACCCAGGATGGAATCAAGAGAAGCGTACAGTAGAAGAGGCTGGAATGGTTCCCGGGCCACTGCCACCTGTCTGTCATTGGTAGTGATGCTGTTATCAGGATCATTCTCAGCTCTCCTTTCTCTTCTTTGTGATGAATCAGCCGTCACAGTGATGGAAGGCCAGTTTGGAAGGGCTAACCTGCACTGTAGTCTCAGCTCTGCTATTTGCTAATTGAGTGACCTTGAGTGTGCGAGGCAGAATAATGGCACCCACAGATGTCTTGGAACCTGTGAATACATTACCTTGCATGATGCAGGGGACTTGCAGATGTAATGAAGTCAAGGATTTTGCAATGAGGAGATTATACTGGCATATCCAAGTGAGCCCAATGTGATCACGAGGGTTCTTTGAAGTGAAAGATGGAGACAGAAGAGTTAGAGTCAGAGATTTAAAGATGTTACGCTGCTAGTTTTGAAAATGAAGTAAAGTTGGAAGATGGGACCATGAGCCAAGGAATAAAGGCCACCCCACTTCTAGTAGCTGGAAAAGGCAAGGAAACAGTCTCCCCTAGAGCCTGCAGAAGGAACGCAGCTCTGCCCATACTTTGTAGCCCAGTAAGACCCTCTTTGGATTGCTGCCCTCCATAACTGCAAGGTCAGGAGCACGTGCCACGTTAAGGTACTAAGTGTGTGGTGATTTGTTGTGACAGCAATAGGAAACTAATATATTGAGTCAGATATGTTTCTTCTTGATGCCCCACTGTAAAATGGGCCTCACTCATTTATTCATTCCACAATTATTTATTGATTGCCTATTATGTGTCAGGCACTATTCTGAGCATTTGGGATAGAGCAGTGAAAAACACAGACCAAATCCTACTGTAAAGTAGTTACAGAAGAACAGTAAAAAAACAAAAAACTGTGTAGGTGAATAAAGAGTATATAAGTGATAAGTGCTATGAAGGAAAATTAAAGCAAGTAAGGGAGCTGGAGTCCCTGGCTGTTTCCTCGGAGATGTTCAGAGAAGTGAGGGAGAAAACCAAGTAGCTATCTGAAGGAAGGGTGTTCATAGCAACGGGAAAGCAAAGGAGCTGCGAGCTGGAGGGGCTTAAAGTACAGGGCGGGGGCCATTGTGGATAATCATAATAATTACCTTACAGGGCTGCTGTGAGAATTCCAGGCAACATACATGACACCCCTTGGTTAACTTCAAAGCACTTGGCAAATATTAGTTATTATCGTTGCTGTGGTCCCTTAGAGTATACCTGTGGGGCTGCCAAGTGACCCAAGGGTGACCTTTATTTTTTGTCTGTACAAAAGTGAAGAGGAACATCTGTTGGCCCAGAGCCCTGGAAATTGTGCACAGAGGCCCAGAAATAGGAGTGTTTTCCCAACATGGAGCGGATGGTGATTCTACATGTGCCTTTCAGACTGACACACCTTTGTGGGATGGTGAGGGTGGGTAAGATGGATAGGAAATCATTGCCACTGTGGCCAGCCTCACGCCTTACACTTCTGTGGTCCAGGAGGCCCACCAGCCAGATGGGGCTTAGAGCACTCAACCGGTTTCTTACAAGGGTGCACGCCATCCTGGGAGAGACATCACAGAGGAATTTGCAGACCTTGGCCCCTGCCTGACCAGAGCCTAGAAAGAAGCCCTTAGGATAGACTGTGACAACCCAGACTTGCCAGCAGCTGATCCCCCAGGGGGAATCAAGTTCTGCCAAAGGATGAAATGGAAATATTTGGCCTGTGTGTCTGTTTTTCTGTCAGTACCATGCTGTTTCGATTATTGTTGCCCTATAGTACAAGGTGAAGTCAGGGAGTGTGATACCTCCAGCATTTTCTTTTCTCTTAGGATTGCTTTGGCTATTCGGGGTCTTTTGTGGTTCCATACAAATCTGATGATTTGTTTGTTCTATTTCTTTAAAAAAATGCCATTGGGATTTTGATAGGGATTGCATTAAATCTGTATATTGCTTTGGGTAATATGACCATTTTAACTATGTTGAAATACAATCCAAACACTTCTTTTTTGCAAGGCAGGTGGTGAAATGGTCTGGTTTTTATAAAAGGCTGAGAAAATTAAAACGCTGAAGTGCTGCACATGTTTTTTGTGTTTGGGAGTAAGACTTTCCTCCGCCGCTGGGGATGGTGGGAGATTGGAGGAGGCTTAGGGTCTGAGGCACCCAGAGGCTCTCAGCATCTAGAGCTGGCCCATGTGCCTATCCATTTACATCTTTGGTTTAAGGGTGTTTTTTTTTTTTTCAATGCATTTGTATCTCTAATCTCATAAGGACCAAGGCAAGGTCACAGATGATGTGTGTGTAGTATTACACCCTTCTTTATGCTGAATAATCCACTTGTAGCTGAAAGGCAGTTCGGTCATTAATTTGATTATCCTGTTAGATTTTTTTTTTTCTAAGTGAGTTTCTGTAAGCTGCCTTTCCCTGTTTTTGACAGATAAATGAAATAGCTTCAGAACTGAATGATTAATGTGTGTGCTTTATCATGAGTGGGGACGCGTTCTCTTTTTAGAGACATAGTCACAAAAGTAAAGTGGACATCTTCAGCTCTTTCGCTCTTTTGTTTTTATAAAACCTGTACTTGGATATATTTCTTCTGCCATCTCGAAGGACTGTAAGAGGAAAGGTAAAGGAAAGCTGAGTGAGATGAGCAACCCCCACTCAGGAGGAATGAAAATAAAAAGAAGACAGGATCAGGGTGTGCTCTCAGTTCTGTGGGAGCTGAATTTGTGTCCTCGAAAGCTTGGGAAAGGAGGCCACACCAGACAGAAACCAGGCGTGCAGCCAGGATGACCAGCTAGGAAATCTCTGAGACACCGTGGCTGGTCAACCACCGGTATGCAGGCAGCTTCCCCTGTCCTCAAGGTCAGAACAAATTCCTGTCTTACTCCTTTCTTCTCCTCAACATCTAAAGCCAAATCCTACAGAGTACAGAGGAGAAATGAGGACCAAACACATCCTTCTAGCTTTGAAGTTCTTTGATATTCTTTGCCTTTTATTTTCTGAAAGCCTCGGTAGTGTGTCAATGCCATGGAATAACAGGCTTCCCTTGCATTAGCAGATAAACGTGCTAGTGAAAAGTAATTGTAAAGCAAGTTTTTGCAGAAGAATTAAGGCCATCTGTGAGAATTGCTTCAAGTGGCATATTCATTCATTTATTCATCAAAGAGTTGTGGTGCCTGCTCGGTGTCAAGCATCGGACATGGGGCAGATGTGAGACAAGACCTCATCCTGGATCTCCCGAAAATCTTAATGTACATGGTGGGGAAAACAAACAAACATTCAAATACACAAATATGCAATTAATTACAAATTATCGAAAAAGTGTTAAGAAAGGAAGAGACAGGCTATCATGCTAGAGTTATGACTGGCAGGTAAAGGGTGAGGGAAACTACTCTGAGCAGCCAGGGATGGCCTCCCTGAGATTTCATTTGAGACCTGGGTGATGAAAAGGATCCAAGTACATTGTTAGAGGCCAGAAATGGAAACAATTTTCATGCTAGCTATTCTGGGAAGATGGGAAAACCTGTATTTACAAAGGGAACTTTGATTTATAGAGTCACAGGTCTGAGAGGAGCCTCACCCTTATGCTTCTAAGGAGACGTTCCCTGGTCCTCCTCCCCACCCAATGCCTGCCTTCTGCATCTCATATTCCCTCTCCCTGGATTATTTTTTCTCCCTAGCTATTACCAGTATCTGACATACTTTCTCGTTTACTTATTTATTTATTTTTTTTAAAGATTTTTTTTTTTTGAGGAATTGGGGCATGGGAACAGCACTGGGGAATTGGGGGAAGGGGAACAGACAAGTTGCTGTCCTTTTGTTCTTCGGTCTAGTTGTGGAGGACGTTGCTTCACTGGCCCA
>NW_017731434.1:2188934-2204426 GCF_001890085.2 Hipposideros armiger
CAGGGGCTGCAGCCTATGCCGTCGTTGGCGACTCAGGGCAGCCCAGCTCCAGGTTGAGCTGTTGTTCAGCATCTTAGCTGTGGGGGACAGTGTTACTGGCCCTCATATGTGGGATCCGAACCGGGGCCCTCTGGCATCCCAAGCCAGCTCTTAACCAACGCGCCACTCGGCCGGCCCATCTCGTTTACTTATTTATCTGGTTTATTGTCTGTCTCCCCCACTAGAATATGAGCTCTGTAAGAACCTGCATTTTGTTCATTTTATTCATGATGACTGTGTCTCCAGTGCTGGAAGAGCAACTAGGTGTTCAGTGAATACCATTTTCACTACACTAAGCTATGTCTTTTGTCCCTGAAGATGAGTATGACATAGAAGAATGATCAAGAATGTTGGAAATTGCCAGACCTGGAATAATAAGCCATACTTTACAGCGTGGTTGTGAGATGTAAATGAGAAAATGTGTGTAAAAAATAAGTTCCACGCTGGTGTATCACAAAGGTTGAGTAACTTTTGTGGTTTCCCATCTTTCTTTTTCCTCAGCGCGCTCAGTGAGGGTGAGAGCTATAAACATTGGGAAGTGGGAGAAGGTAGTGTCTACTCTTTCTCCGTTCCTTTGTTGGGTCCCTTCCGTCTCTTTCAGTGCCTTTCTCGGTCACACACTGAACCCAGCTCTAGCCTTGCTTCATGTCCCATCCAGTCCTACCTATCTGTCGTTCTAGGCCCTCAGGCTCCTTGGCTTTGGTTTACATGGAAGGGAACAGCTGCTAAGTCTTCAACCAATTATGCTGACCCCCTAGCTGTCTGCCGCTGTGTGTGGGTAAGAGTGGGCAAGGCAAGCAGTGATACCATCACCCTGCCCTGGGATCGGCCCCCTCTGCAGGCAGTGATGAGGAGACTGCCACTGCGTGCCTCCTTGCCTATCCCATTTTGTTGCTTACTGACTGACCTCAAGAAAAGTCTGTTTGACTCCCTTTTCCTCAGAGTAAAAGTGAAAGAATACATTACAGTAGTTTCCCCTTATCCACATAGGATCGTTCCAAGACCCCCAGTAGATGCCAGAAACTGCAGATAGTACCGAACCCTAGATATATGATGTTTTTTCCTATACATATGTACCTATGCTAAAGTTTAATTTATAGGCACAGTAGGAGATTAACAATAATAATTCATAAAATAGAACAATGGTAATGATATACTGTAATAAAAGTTACGTGAATGTGTTCTCTCTCCCAAAATAGCCTATGGTACTGTACTTACACTTCTTGTGATGATGTGAAATACAATGCCTACATGATGAGATGAGGTGAGGTGAATGATGTAGGCAGTGTGGCATAGTATTGAGCTGCTATAAGGGTGATAGTAGCGCAAGCACTGTGACACCACGACAGTCCATCTGATAACCGAGACCACTACCAACTGACTGGTGAGTGGGTGGTGTCTACAATGTGGATATGCTGGACAAAGGGCTGATTCACATCCTGGGTGGGATGGAGGGGGACAACGTGAGAGTTTATCACACTGCTCAGAATGGCACATAATTTAAAACTTATGAATTGTTTATTTCTGGAATTTTTCACTTAATATTTTCAGACTGCACATGATCTCTGGTAACTGAAATGGAGGAAAGTGAAACTGTGTTTGAGGGGGACTACTATAGTACAGAAGAAGAGAGAAAGCAAGGCTAGACATCAGAGGCATAGAGAGAGAACAGAGTGTAGAGAGTGAAGGGGGCAGGGGAAGAGAAGAAAGGAGATAAAAGAATGAATGAAAGAGCCAAAGAGAATAGAGGCAGTGGGTAAATAAGCCAGTTAAATGTTGGCTTGTCTTATACCCAAACAGAAGATGTGAACAGCAAGGTCTGTGAAAGAGCTAGTACGGCAGCATCTCTACCTTGGAATACCATTTCTCATGATAAAGGCAATAATACAGTCACATGTATTAAACACTATGCTAAAGTTTTACATAGATTATCTTCTCTGCATGTTCCTTTCAGCTGAAGGCAAATCCTGTCATTTCTATGCTCAGAATTCTTCAAATGGGTCTCATGATACTCAGAGTAAAAACCAATATCCTTATGGGATCTGCTCCCCACCCCCACCTCTCAATATGATCACTTCCCACCCACATTCCCGAAAGTGTTTGTTCCCACTCTCTCCCTTGTTCCCTCCATTCTACCCACTTTGGCCTCCTTGCTATTCTTGATCAAACTAATTGTACTGTTGTTTCAGGGCCTTTGCACTGGCTCCTATTTTGCCTAGAATAGTCATCTCCTAGGTCCTCATGACTTTCTCCCTGCTTCCTTTGGGGCTTTTCTTCCATCACCTCCTAAGCTAAAGCTCCCTGTGACAACCCCCTATAAAATGTCAACACCCCGCTGCCATCTCTTGCTCCTGTTACCCATCCTCCTCACCTTGCTTGAATTTTCTCTATACTACTTATCATCACCTGGCACATAATATTATTTTGTGTCAATTGTTTGTCTTTTGACTCTTAGTCTATTGAGTACAGGGATGGACTGTGTTAGCTTTCTTCTTGATTTGTAGTAAATTCATGGGTGCTGCATCCTCCCAACAGCCCCAGGAGGTGGATGCTGCTTTGCATTACCCATTGTGCAAAAGAGAAAAATTAAGCTCACATCAGGTAAGTAAATTTTCTAAGGACATAGATAGGTGGTGGTAAAGCCAACTTCAGATAGAGATCCGCAAGTGTCCAGGGCCAGTGCTTTTCACCACTGTGCTAAGTGGCTTCCCAGAGAATTTCCATACTGTCAGGGCACCTGTCCCACAGGAAAGATTACCATGGTACCTGGTTCATGGTGAGAATTCAGTAAGCACTCAGTAATTACTATTATTATAATCACTATTATAATAACTATGCGGATTTTATTTACCACATGTATGCAGAGTAAGTGTTGGTTGAAATGTTATCTGTTCATAAGTTATTATTTTTTTTTAGGAAAGAGCATCAAAAAATTGGAAATGAGGCAAACAAATGACTTCATATCCTTTCACTGTCATACCAGAGCATTGCTTAACAAGCCCTCCAAAATTAAGCTAATTTTGTTTAGTTTACTATTTGCCATTGATTACAGTCAAGCCTCCATAAAGTTGATCTTAACATGTAGAAAACTAAGAAGATGAAAATCACTACTGTCCAATAGACAAGCAAATGATTTCTAACACTAGAGAAGATAACCTCCAAATGTTAGGGTTTTCCTGCTCTTTAAGCCATTAAGCAGTTGGGATATATATCTTAGAAATGTTACTTCAGAAATATTTTTTCCCACCCATCTATCTGTCCACCTATAAATATTTTTTATATTCTCTTTTGAATTAGCTTTTGTCTTTCTGTTCCTTCACTGGTGATTTTAATATAACGTTGACACACATCCCTTATATATTTGTATAAGAATAATTATGTTTTTAAATTAAAATATTATATACATATATGTATGTATGTATATGTATGTATATGAGAATGGAATAGACTAGAATGAGAATATGATATAATATGGTCTCCTAGCAAGGAATTGGTGACATCTGCACTATTTAAATCCTGCTGAACCATGTCAGCTATCTAGTTCCTATGCAGCTACCCGTGATGAGATCGACTACTTATAATAAGGTTTACTGTTCTTTTGCTTACCAGGTATGAGAAAGGGTATAGTATACCATAGTGGTTAGGAATCAGAGCTCTAGAGTCAGGCTGCCTGGGTTCAAGCCCTTGCTCTGCCACTTATTAGTTCTGTGATAGTGATAGTTAATTTTGTGTCAATTTGACTGGGTCATGAGATGCCCAGATATTTAGTTAAACACTATTCTGGGTGTGTCTGTGAGGGTGTTTCTGGATGAGATTAAACATTTGAATCAGTAAACTGAGTAAAGCAGATTGCCCTTCCCTATGTTGGTGGGCCTCATCCAATCTGTTGAAGGCCTGAATAGAATAAAAGGCTGGGTAAGAATTATTTCTCTCTACCTGTCTTTGAGCTGGAACATTGGTCTTTTCCAGCCTTTGGACAGAGACTCAGACTGTAACTTACACTATCAGCTCTCCTGGGTCTGCAGCTTACTGACTGTATATCTTGAACTTCTCAACCAAAATAATCATGTGAGTGAACCAGTTCCTTATAATAATTCTCTTTATATATCTATATCTATATAGATCTGGATAGATAGATCAGTATCTATCTATCTATCTATCTATCTATCTATCTATCTATCTATCTATCTATCTATCATCTATCTAGCTAGCTATCATCTATCTATCCATCCATTTTATTGTCTCTGTTTCTATGGAGAACCCAGACTAATACAGTAATCTTGGACAAGTTGCTTAACCATAGCAAGAAATGAGGCCATATAAGTACCTCTTATCTCAGAAGATATTTTAAAGAGTAAATGAAGTAACATTTATAAAATGCTCAGTATGGTGTCTGTTACATGGTGTTTAACAAATACTAGTTATTATGACTGGTGCTTGATTTCCATTTTAGGAACTTAGTAAAGAAAATGGAACTTTACGAGTCTATTGACAATGTTTAATTGTAATATCCTCTTTGCAAATCGTGGCAGTAATTGTATAATAAAACCACTTTCTCCCTGTTTTTTCCTAGAAGCCTACCAACTAGAAGCTCTGAATACAAGTATTTACCATAAAGAATACTTTATTCTTAGAGAACCTTACAAATTAAAACAATCCATGCTGAAGGCATTTGAAAAATGGCCTCTGTTATTTTTACTTTCTAACCTTCTACACTGTGTTACAGACAGGGATAACTTATTATTTAGCACTGACTGTCTAGTCTGTAGTTTTATTATCGTGTGTACTTTCTGACCCTATTGATTTACCCTAAAAGTCTAATTTAGTGTGAGACACCACCTGTGACTTTTGTACATGTCAGAATGTGGAAAGATCTTTCCCAGCAACTATTATATTCTGATTTCCTTTGCACATGAGAATTGATGTGGAAAAGGCAGCTGAGCAGAGGTTGGCAAGTTTTCAGAAGTACTATGCCAAGTCTCCATTTATTCACTCTAATTTCAGGTTTTCCATGCCAGGAAGAACCTCCTCTCCTCCAACCCACTGGAGACTGAGAACTTCCAAGACAGAGTGAGGCTACAGAGATTGAAATGATCATTATGTGATGGATGTGATGGATGTTTCTTTTTTTTTTCTTTCCTGAAAAACAAGAACTTTGAAAACGCTGATGCTAATTTTCTGCAATCCAGGCAGATTGATCATATACGAGATGAGGTGGTTGGTGGCCAACATTGGCATTCTGAAATCTTTTGAAACACTTCATGCAACATTTGGTAATTTATTCAAGCACAGTGATAGACATGCACTGTGCATTCATTTAGTAATCCATTCATTAAATCAATACTGAGCCCCTAACTTTACATATACAATACTTAATTTTTTTTTGAAGAATAAGTAAGAGAATATAGTTAAAGCACCTAACATAGTGCTTGATTCATAGTAGGTATTTAGTAATGAAAGCCATTAGTTTTAATTTTCTCTTTAAAATTTATCAAAAGTAATAAATGTACATAATAAAGAATAAAATAGTTCAGGAGAGTTGAAATAAAAAGAAGCAATTCTCCATGCAGCTTCTGTTCTTCTGTCATATTTTCCAGAGCCTTGATGATTTTTAAAAAATGTGTTTCTTCTGCTAGCTGCCTATACTGCATTAAATAACGTAGGTACCAGTGGTGATGCATCTACCACTGTACTCTCTTAGGGAAATTCCCTGCTGGGTCAGTCTAGATTCACCTTGGTCAGGGGCAGTGCTCCCTCTTACCCTGTTTTAGGTGGGGAGGTCTTACATGTATGCACAATTGTTGAATGCCAGACCCATTATCCAGGGGGATGAATTGACATGGGGGATTCACAGTCGAAGACAGCTCATCTTCTGAATCCCTTTTGCACTGCTCTCCAGACCTCTGTGGGAGCTGGTTTCCTTTCTGTCCATCCAGGGTGTCTTCCTTTTCACTGTGTTGCTCCTTGCCTTCTCTCACACTTTTCTCCACGTCCAGTTGTATTCAGCCTTTCCAAGAAGAAAAAGCCTGCACACCTCCTAGTCTGTCTCTTTGAATTTTTGTTTCCCCCGTGGTTTGGACTACAGCTAAGTGTGGAAGGAGGAAAATAGCTCTTGGGGCACAAATGAGACAAAAGGTCTAAAGGGAAATGCAATTTAGTAGACAGCAACTAGATTAATATTTTCAGATAGAACCATCCTGCCTATTTCCTTATTCTACCATACCTTGATTTGTCAACTTTACCCATTATTTACTGAGTCATCCCTATGAAGAAAGGGGATTTAGCTCATCTCTTCTCCCTACCTTTTAAAATCCTTCTCTTCCCAAAATTTGAGAGTTATGTTAATATTTTGCTGCTTCTATTAGTTTTCTTTTTAATTTTAAATACTAAGACTTCTATTTTTTGTTCTGTCATCTGTAGGCAGCCTCTCTTCTCTGTCTACCAAGATAAGCATATTAGCTCCCTTCCCTTCTCTCCTTTTTTATGCCATCAAGGTTGCTAATGCTTTGTTCTATAAATACATCTAAAGTTTCCAAGTTTTATACAGAGTTTGATTGTAAAAGTTGAAAGCCAATAAGCAGGGTTTATATTATAATGGTGATTAGCAAGGTGAAAATGGGCTGCATATTAGAAAGTAATATTGTTTCACTATTAAATTTCCTGAGTTTGATAATTATATTGTGCTTACATAAGGGACTATGATATGTATAATATAGTACATGCTGAAGGAACATGTATATTATTTTATTTAGATAGTTTAGCAAAAATATGTATGTGTAGAAATATTGAAAGATAGATAAATAGAAGATAGATAGATAGATGATAGATAGACAGAAAGTAAATGTGGCAAGATGTTAACAGATGCTGAATCTAGGTGCAGATTACACATGTCCATTCTCTTATTGATATAACTTTTATGTTGGTTTAAATTTTTTTCAACATAAAAATTTGAAGAAAAATACTAGTCTGTTTCAAAGCTCAGAAGGCTGAACAAGATTGAAGTAGATTAATGTATTGAATGTTTACATGTCCCTCACAAGACTGCAATTTTTTGAAGGTACAACAATTTGGAGTTAATAAAATTAAGAAAAAAACATTGGAATGTCCTTTGAGTGATACATTTTCAAAGCATTAGTTTGAATCAGATTTCTTCTGCTCGAGTGCAAGTAATAGTCTAATAAAGAATCATCAATAAGATGGATAAATGTGGGAATCATATCTTAGATTTTTCAGCCAGCTCAGGTTGAAAATAAACAAAATTTTCAGCTTCTTAAATAAGCTTTCTATTATACCAATTCTGTGACATGGATTAAAATTATGATAATGGACTAAAAGTATTGTTTTATCTCATCTAAAAATGAAATATTAGTATCATAAAGTCTTTTAGTACTTAAACTAATATAGGGGCTGACAGTTGTGAAGCAAACACTCAGTTACTGGAGCTTTCCTAAGCATTATTATTCTGATATATGATCACACTGTTTTAAACACCACATCTCAATTTTCTGACTCATTTTTCACTTTTATAGTTACATGGATTTGCAGCATTACATTCTTTAACTCCTTGCTCGTGTGACTAAGAAAAATGATAAACGAAGTATGAAAGTTCAGAGTGTAAGTTAACATAGAGAAATAAGGCAGATTTTGTCCTGGGTCGTGCATGCTGATAACTTATGGTAATAGATTCATTGGCTAGTATTTCTTTTGGATGTGCATGTGTATATTCATGTGTGAGATTTCTTTTTTTGTGTATTAACTGTCAAATTTTGGCATTAGGTTTATACTAGCTTTATAAAATGAATTGGATAACTTGCTATCTTTTTGTTCAGCTTGGGAAAAGATTATGTAACATATTGTTATGTGTTTTTTGAAGATTCCACAAAATTTTTTTCCAAAGGAATATATGGCCTAAATTTTGTTTTGGAAATATTTCATTGATAGCATTTTTAATTTCTTTCATGAATATCTATACTGTTTTAAAATCTTCCTTAAGTCTAGTAAAAAATTTATACATGCCCAGAAAATCCCTTTATGTAGATTTTCAAATTTGTTAGTAGAAAGTGCATATAGTATTCTATGATACATTTTAATTCTGCTATATCTTTGTTTTTATATTATTTTTATAACTTCTAATTTGCTTTGTGTTCTCTTTTTCTGTCTGTCTTAGGTTTTCTATTTTTGCCCATTTTATTCATTGTCCTGACAAATCAGCTCTTTGATTTGTTTGTCCATTTTAGAATTCATTTATTGCTAATTTTGTCTTTATAGTTTTTTCTCCCCACAGTTCATAGTGAGTAGGAGGATTGCACATCCCAGTTTGCCTGGGACATTTTGGTATATATGCCAATTGTTCCAATACCATAACCAGCAACCCCCTGTTTCCTCTCAAATACGTGTCAGTTGGATAATACGTTATATGGTCATGCTAATGATGAGAAAATTGTACAATTTTCCCTAAAAACAAGTTTAACAGCAGCTTATAGTTATAATGTGTGCATTCTCAACCAGAAAGGTGTTGTCTCCACAGGGGGTTGAAAATTGATTCTGGGGAGGTTTGGGTGGGGCAGAAGTTCTTTGATATTACAATGGTCTGTGGCCATCCAGAGGGTAACAGTGCACAGATAATGTACAGCCTGTCTGTGGTATTAAAGTTTTATGGGGGTGGGAGTGCAATTAGGAAAAAAAATTGTCTAAACAGGCTTCTTAGAGGGACAATAATTTAAAAAGGTTGAGAAACACTGTTGTAAAGCTATTTGAATACTGCAATGGATTATTTCCCTTTTTGACTTAATATTCAGGTGTCTTATAATTTGAGTAATTTTAGTTTCTGTTTAAACAATAGGTTATTTTTTCAATATTGAAATGCTCTTGTTGACATTATTTACGACATCATTGTTGTCAACCCAGTTGTTAGGCTCATGTCCTTGGCTGGCTTCACCTCGCAGCATCTAATCCAATTGACTACTTCTCACAGCACAAATGTCACCAGCCTCACAGGACTGAGTGAAATGACAGTGAAGTGCTCTGCTTCGTTGATTGCTTTTTCACCTCTGGCTAACTTCTGATTGTGGGAGTGTAAAGAGCTTGAGAGTGGGTTCTCTTTTCTTCTCTGTATTGTATTCTCAGGTGACTCTCCAATTCCATTGCTTGAAATCCTCTTGTATAACTTTATACCTCCATCCCTGATGCCTTCTGTGAGTTCCTGACTTGTATATCCCATTGCCTGCTTGACATTTCCATGTGGCCGTACAATAGTTATCTCAACTAGGTGCCTGTTCCACATAGAGTTGTTTCTTCATACCTGTTTTTTTTTTTATTCCTCCCATCTCAATAAGTGGCACAGCCATCCACTCAGTTTCACAAGCCAAAATCCTAAAAGGCATCCTAGAGATTGATCTTCCTGTTTTCCTCCACATCCTACCCATTAGTATGCCATTTGCTTTTATCTCCAAACCTGTCCACTTCTTGTGATTTTCCCTGTTACTCTCTAATCCAGGACCAAACCAACTTTCACCACAGAACTGCTCTTATAAATATAAATCAGATTATTTGACTCCTCTCCTTAAAAATCTCTACTGACCTTTCATTGTAGTCAGAATAAGCACCAAGCTTCTTATCCTGGCCAATAAAAAACCCTGCCCACATCTCCCCTCTAGGCATCCTGGCCTCCTTTTATTCCCAGAATGTGCTGCACATGTTTCTGCTATAGAGTTGCTTGCTATTTTCTTTACTCAGACACTTTTCAGGCCCTGGTCTTCATGTGGCTGGCCCATTCTGGTCTGAACAATCAGCTTAGTTGTCCCTTCCTCAAAGAGGCCTTCCCTTCTGGCACTATGACTAGTGTTGGTCCCTCTCCTCCAGTGACTATTGAGTTACCAGGTCCAGTTTTTGTTTGTTTGCTTGTTTGATTTGAAGCAGATAATTATTGCAAATTATGGCAATTATGTAATTGGATGGGCCCATCTGATTTTGGGCTGGGGTCTCCTGCCCAGGGCTGGGCAGGTGAGACAGAAAGGAGCAGGAGGAGAGCATCTGGGTATGGGCCTCAGAGCTGCAAGATGATGTTGGGGACAGGTTGTAAGAGAGGCCTGTACCTTTGGGCTTCACGTTCAGAGCCTTCACCTCACCCTCATCCATCACCATGGAGAACCTCTTGAGTCATTTATCTCCAAAGAGTGGCAACAAAGAACTATCTAATAATAAGTCTGTCTCCTTCCCTAAGGCCCCATGGATTCAGCCAGGAGCTGAACTTTGTCTTCCCTATGTGGGCTCATCCCTACTTGTCAGTTACAAAGACACTGACACTCAGACATGGACTGGGACCCCCTTAGCCTTCAGAGCCTTTTTCTCCTCCACAAACCCCACCACATGGGTCTTGGGACATCCCGGGGCAGAGGCACCCTTCTTGTCCTTGTACAGCTCTGCCAGGTTCACCTTGTTCCCAGGCTCCCTTCAAACAGCACCAAAGCTAGGATGGCATCTCCCACTTTGATAGTGGCTGTGGCTATGGAAGCACTACTGAAACATGAGTCTTGCCAAGCGTCCACCCTCTTTTTCATTCCAGTAGCTGTCTTGCTCCTGCTGCTGTCACTGCTGCATACTCACAGAGCTGCCTCAGTGAGTACCAGGCCAGTGTGACCATCCCAAGCTGCTTGGTTGGTCCTGCCAGTTCCAGTTGGGGCCCTGAGACCTTAATCATCCTGCTTACCCACCGAGCTGCCACCTATTTTGTACAGTGGTCTTAGATTTTCTCTTAGTTTTCCGCTGGTTCTTTCTTGTCGGCCTCCCACTTCTGTCTTGTCAGCTCCATGAAAGAAGGGACCCTTGTTCCATTTACAACACATTCTCAATAGCTAGAATCACACCTATTCTACAATAGATATTTGTGTGTATATTTTATGTAGTGGCCTTTGGCTTGGTTTTCATAGATCCAAATGATGAATCTTAAATTAGTAATGCTGAGGGTGTGCTGTATTTAGAAGTTTTTTTTGTTTTTTTTTTGATTGGTTGGTTGGTATTAAAATCAAATCAGGTTTTATGTATGTGAAATTTTATGGAATTTGGTGTGGTGTGTGCCTGTGCTGATGGGTATATAGGGGAGAGGCTTCTTTTTAATTTTTTTTCAAATAATAAGTTATGCTTTGCCAGTGTTCCTCTAGAACGTCGTATGAGTATTGGCTTGGGGAGTGTAGCCATTTCTACAATTTCTACATTTGAAAATTCTACATTTATCCGTACCTATCAGGTTGGTTATTTAGCACTTGCTTTTTTTTTTTTCTGCTGTTTTTCTTCTTATTACTATCATTATTATGGTCCTTTAAAACAAAGCAAAACAAAACAAAACTGTTTTTATAGACTGTTCTTAAGAAAATATTTAAGAGGTAAATATTAAATTATTGAAATGGATTTTGGATGAAGAGGCTGACTTTATTGACTAAAACAGAATTTAAGAAGTATACAGGAATTTAATTTAATGTATTTAGCATCTCATCAGGGTGATTAGAACTGCCAATGCTTTGGTTGTTTCCAAAACGATCATGTGGATTCTATTTCACTTCGACTCAGAATGATTTGGGTTGATTTAAAATTAATCCCCCTGATTAATTTCTTCTTTCAGTAGGATGCCATGCTGTCAGAGTTTCTTAATAAATGACCCATGAACTTATTGCCAGCCGTGTTTGGATCAGTGATCAGTCTTTTAAAGGAAACTTTTGTTTATTTTTTTCTAATTGGGAAATAACATATATTCATTGTAAAGAAATAAAATAGAAATTATATGTATTCCAAAGAAAATTTCCAGTAGAGTGTATCTCCTTTTCAGTCCTTTTTCTAATAGATGGTCTTTTTCTCTTCCACTTTGAGATATGCGTTGTGATTTCCTTTTGTGATAAAGGATGATCTGCTGGCTCATTTCCTTTTATAGACTGCCACTTTGTCCACCAACCAAGAAAACAAGTATTCTGGATTTCACTTGGCTTGCAACAATGTATGCCAGAAGAATTCTAAAATGTAGAATCTGTAATCTGAATTTGGCCTACTCTGCAACTGGAAAAAATAGCTTCCACCACAGGCAGAGAGGAAACTTTACATATCACCCAGAGAGCCTGTGCTCTTGATACATATTTCATGATCACAGCTGAGGCTTTTCCAAGCTCAGAGTGCCATATCATTCATTTATTCTTTTAAACTACAAGATTATTTTTGGCTCTTTGTGTTGGCACGTAGGATTTCCCGTTAACTGATCTGCATGAACCATTTATCAAGTCAAGGGTTTAATCTATCAAAGTCAGACTTTCTTTGTTCTGCCTCTCTGTCTCGCCTTCCCATATGGTATTGTCTCGTGTGCGTATACTGTTGGCTTAAAGAAGGTTATTTGGAATGCAAGGTTTATCACATTCTCTGCTTTTTCAAAATAACATATTATGGAGCAAAGTGATATTTTATGGGAAATGATAATTACACTGTTGATCCGTTTCTAGAACATGAGATTTATCTGCAAACCTGCTCCTTTGCTGGGATTCCTGATTCTATTCTTGCTGGTAGGTCCTACTTTTCCTTCTCAGTCAATCTGAAAACCTGAATCATCTTTGATTTTCTTCTCTCCCTTTTACCAAACATTTATTGAATTGTCAAATTCTTTGGATTCTACATCCTGGATATTTCTTGATTCTACCCTTCTTCATCTTTACTCACTGGACTCTTGATGTTGTCTGTTGTCTTCTAAGAAGCAACGCGATCTGTTTAGAATGGTTTTGATGGGATCCAGATATAAAGGGCAAAAAAAATTAAGTAATGCGTTCAATAACACTGAGTGCCTGCCATGTGCCATGTGCCAACCCCTTTTTTAAGCTCTGGAGATATAGCATTGAACAATAGAGTACCACAAAAAAACCCCAAAACACAAACAAACAAACAAAACACTTCCACATAGAGCAAAAATTTTAATGGGAAACAAGACAGACAGAAAAGAAGTAAGTAAAATGAAGGGACATAGGGAAAGCTGGAGTGGACAGGAAGGTATAGATACAAAGCAGGTGATGAATATGATAGTGAAAGTTAATTAAAACTTAAAGGCACATCATGAACAAAAAGAACACAGCAAAAGGCATTCTAATTCTATCAACTATTTCTTCAATCTCCTAGTCCTGATGCCAAACCACAGTGAAAATAATCTATGTCTGAGCAAAATTCAGCAACAACTATTATAATAGCCACTAAGCTATACTCCCTTTCTCTGAGCCATCCCTGTCCTGTCAGTACTTTTGGTGAAACCTTATTGAAATCTAAATATAGGAATTGTACTGACAATAAATGAAGGAATGAAGGTATGAAGGAAGGAAGGAAGGATGGAAGGAAGGAAGGAAGAAACAAAGGAAGGAAGGAAGGAATTGTTTTTGAGAGTAAGTGCTAAAGTTAATCCAAAGAGACATGACCACATAGGTAACTTAAGGGACACAAGGTGAGACTTCCAGGGGCCAGAGTGAGACACAGTGGGAATCATGAATAATATTGAGTGAACCCTACTGCCAATAGGAAAGAGTCTAAAATCTTTATCCTAGTATTCATGGTTTTCCACCAACTTGTTTTCCAACCTTTATTCCTAGTACTTCCCTTCACACTCCCCAACACCAGTCTTCTGACTTCCTTCCTTGCTGCCTTTGTTTGTTTGTTTGTTTATTTGTTTGTTTGTTTTCTAGCTGGACGATCTTTCTCTACCATCTCTTCAGTGTCTAAATTCTATCCACCCTACTGGACTCAGTTCAAATGTTTCCTTTTCTATAAAACTTAATAAAAATAATTGACTTCTCTTCTGATTATTAGTAACAAACTCTTGTTTTGGACACTTTGAATCACATTTGCTTAATGCATGAGTGTTCCTCCACATTTCTATCAGACTTACAACTTTTTGAGAGTAAGCTTCTGCTTTGAAGGACCTTTCCCCCTACCCACATCTAGTAAGTGTCCAGCAGAGATGAGGGAATGATTAACAGAAGTGCTCAGTGGCATATTCAAGAAAGATATTGTTGCACTACAATGCCTCCAGATGAAGGTCCTGGAAATGGGAAAATGGGAAATTTTCCCTAAATGAGATATTTAGCTTGCAGAAGAGAAAAGTAATGATTGGCAAGATTTTTCAGTCTTCATCTTTCCTCCTTCCTCTTCTTTTGTCCTCCTCCTCTTCCTTCTATTCCTCCTTCTGTTTTCTTCTTTTTTCCCCCAGTCTTTTTCTTGACGTCAGTGTTTACCACTTTTTTGTTGTTGTTTTTTAAACATTTCCCCCCTCCTTGTCCATGATACGCAATGATCTGTTTTCATCTCTTTTGCTGGCGTCTTTTCTCCTCTCTAGTGTTTAAAAGTTGGAATCCCACCTCAGTTTTAGACACTCTCTCCTCAGTTCTGACTTATTGGTGCTTGTGGCTTCAATTACAATCTATATGCTGGAGATTCGTTACATTATATATCCACCTCAGACAAGGCCTCTGAACACCCCCAACTGCCCACCTGGTGCCCAAGCCAGAGTTCTAGAACTCAAACCTGACTTCCCCCTTCTCCTTTATTCCTCATATCCGATTCGCTTACAAGCTCTCAGTTTTTGCCTCCTAATATATATCTAGGACTCAGTTAGAGATAGAGCATTTCCAAGCAAGAGGACACTATCACCTCTCACATGGGCTGCCCTAATAGCCTCTTAACTGAGCTTCTCACATCCACATTTGCCTCATCTGCCCTGTTTTCTGTAGTACTTTACAGCCACCAGTGAGATTTTTTTGAAATGCAGATTTTTTTTTTGATTTTTTTTTTACCTTATTTTCCTGGATAAGGCTCTCAGTGGTTACTTGTTTTTCCCCCAAACTCATGGATATGGCCCACAGGGCTCTGTTTTATCTGGCCCTCTCTGTCCCTCCAACCTCTTTTCACACCATGCTCCCCTCACCTTCCTTCAGGCCATTCTTCAATCAGAGAGGACAAACTGTTCCCTCTTTCTGGAAGGCTCTTCTCCCCCTTCTTCACCTACCTACCCTTCAGATATTTCACTTCTCGGGTCAATCATCCCTTGCTTGAGGAAGCATTTTCTGATCTCCCTGATTAGGTCAACTCTGCTATTAGAATCTTATAGCATCATGTTATGAGAACACATATTGCTATTATAATTTTACTTTACTATTGATGATATCTGGGAGGGGGATGGGAGAAGTAGAGTTGCAAGAGATAAAACAAAAGACCCTAGGGGCCAGATTATGAAGAATTTGTTAAGACATGTTGGACTTTATCCTGGAGGCCGTGAAGAGCTGATCATTTGAAGAGGAAAGAAGGGGATCATATTTACATTTTATGTTATGGTTTGAATAGTTTCCCTCCAACCCCGCATTCATATATTAAATTTCTAACCCCAGTTCTTCATAATGTGAACTTATTTGAAAATAGGGTTATGGCAGATGCAATTAGTTAAGA
>NW_017731434.1:2209683-2215917 GCF_001890085.2 Hipposideros armiger
ACTCATTCCATTTTGCTCTGTGCTACTGTTCAATCCAACACCAGGAGATTCCCCGGGACAATGCTTACCACTCTGCCAGTTGCTCTCTGTGATCTAGCCCAGTGGGTCAGAAAACTTTTTTCAGTAAAGATCCTGATAGTAAATATTTTAAGCTTTGCAGACCGTGTAATCTCTGTCACAATTAAACTCTGCCATGGTAGCATGATACCAGCTATGGACAGTATGCAAATGAATGAACATGGCTATGTTCCAATAAAAATTGATTTGCAAATACAGGCAGTGGCCCACGGGTGATAGTTTGCTGACCTCTTCTTACAACAGTTCCCTGAGGCGCAGTGTCTGGAACCTTCCTCGTACTATTGCTGTGGCTTGGAATGCCCCTCCCTCTCTCTCCCTGCCTGGCTAGATTTTAGTTATTCTTCAGTTCTCAGCCAAGAGGTCGCTCCTTCAAGGAAGAAGCCCTCACTGATGCTGGAAATCCAGGCTGTATGCCCCTCACGTTCTCCCACAGCACTGCATACCTTCCCTTCTAGAGCACTGGCTGATTTCTGGTTGCCTGGAGACTTCCCTCTCCACTCTAGTCCCCTCCAGACTGAGCTCCGTGAGGGTGGAAACCTGCTTGCTTTTTCTCGCCTTTGCACTGAACACACAGTGCCTGGGACAGAGGAGGAGCTTCATAAATACTTAATGAATGAAATTATTTATCCCTTCCCTGACTTTGTTAGAATCCGAAGTCTAGCAGGTGAAATGTGTTTATGGCTTTATAGTTTATGAGCTATGTCACCCTTTTGTGTAACCATATTGTAATGAGGCAAAAGTTTAATTGTATCTTGGTTTCAGTAGCATTCAGAGAGCTGTGGAAATCAATAGTTTTAGCACTTCTTTAGCTAAGTGCCATCTGGGCAGTCTGTGACCACTAAAATGTTTGTCCCCCGCCCATCCTGTCCTGTCCCCAACTGCTGCTTCCCCGAAGTGGAGGGTAGCATCTCTCTGTCTCCTTAGTGTCTTAAACTCTCTTTAGAGGGGCTCCCAGTGTGGCATTTTATGGAATTTTTAGTAAAATACCTGTTTCCTTTTTAATATAGCTCATTATTTCCCTAGAACCAAATAAATCTATTTGACTTATAAAACTAGTCTGGAGTCACATCAGATGTAATTGGAGTAACTCTTCCCTCCAGAAGTCCAGGGCTTTGTTACAGGGTCCAAATTGTGGGGTTCAGCCCTTGGGAAGAATTATTTCCCAGGAAGCTCCTCTATCCCTTATAGGTACACACTTCACACGGCCTGCCCCCCAATGTTTCAACATCCCCAGACATCACTTTGACTTCTACCCAGAGCAAGCTGGGACTTTGGTCACAGAAGAATCTCTTTTTTTTTTTCCCCTCTTCTACTTGCCGGAAGAGCAACTAATAGTAAATATTTCCATGGCGCTCGTAATGCGCCAGGCATTTACTCTCTATAAACTTACAGATAGCAACTCATTTAACCTTCATGATAATCTTACTGCAGGGCCTTTGTTTTACCAAAGAAAAAAACTATATAGCACAGAGGAATGAGCTACATTGCCCAAAGTCACACAGCTAATCATTGTGGAGCTGGNTTCCAGCCTCTAGAACTGAAAGACAATAAATTTCTGTAGTTTAAGTCCCTCATTTTGTGGTACTTTGTTACAGCAGACATAGCAAACAAATGTAGTAAGCATAAATCTGGCTGCGTTGTGGAGAACGCTTTGGAAGTGTGCAAAACTGGATATGGGCAGACACTGTGGGGCTATTAAAGTAAGAGGTGCTAGTGACTGTGGGAAAGATTAGAGAGCTAATTTGAAAGTAGAATCAAGTAGAATAAGTGAATGATTGGATTTGGATTGTTGAGAGAAGAGAAGAAAGGCTTGAGAAATGATGGAGGATTTCAAGTCCCAATTATTGGTTAATGACTCCTAAATGTACATCTTTATCTAAGACTTCTCTCCAGTCTTCCAGATTCTCATATCTGAATGCCAAGTCAGCTCCACTGGATTTTCCACAGCCACTTTGATGAATGTTTAAGTAAATTAATTAATTACTAATAATAAGATTTACCATGAAGATGAAAGAGGAGAGACTTAATATGTTACTCCTCCAAATAATTGTATGCTACAGGGAGACACACTTTAATTCTCCCTAAGGAAGAATTTTTAACCAACCAGAGCTCTCCAAAATGGAGTGGATACTCTTGGAAGATAGATTTTTACCTTTGCATCTTTAAGCAGGGTCTAAGTGACCAGAAGATGCTGACTTCAGGCTATTTTTCCTCTCTCTTTTGCATTCCTATAACCCTTTGTTTATAGCTCTCATATTGTTCTCTTTGCATTCTAATGATTAGAGACCTAGCTGTCTTCCTCATTTTGTTATAAGATCTCTAAGAGCAAAGACTATGCTGTGTTCAATTTTCCAGTACCTGTAGCCTAACGCTAAGCTGTATAACTTAATAACTGCTACTCTGTTGAGAATGAACAAGTTTGGGCCTGATTTCAAATGTGCTCTACCCCAGCTATTTCTTTCAATACCTTCATAATAAATACGCTTGTCTATTTCCTTGCTTAATAATAAAAATACAAAGTGCTGAGATGAAATGTTTCTGGTAGCTAATCAATATTCCTGTTATCAATTATCCATGCTAGATTATATTAGACATTAATTTGATTCCATGCTCTGCAGTGTATGGCATGTGTGTTGTGCAAAGGCATAATTGCACGTGTTCATACATAATAAGTAGGTTGGGGAATTTGCCTGATGGTATATCTTAGTTATTAATAGTGATTGTCAAGTGTACATTTCAAGTTTAGAACCTCATTGGTCTTCTGGGAGTCAGCATCTCAATTTCAAGGAAAATTTAAACCTTTCCTTTCATGTACCCCTGTTCATTTAATCCTGTCAAAATAGGAGATTTTGTGTCAAAGAAAAAAGAGCTAGAGGCTAATTAAAGGACTCATGGCAAGGGTTTCATGGTCCTCTGATTTCTCTACAAATGAGTGAATTAAATGTAAATGAGTCAGAAACATACCTTAGGGTTTTTTGGGGGGTTTTTTTATGGTAAAAATACGTAACATAAAATTTACCATTTTAACCATTTTTAAGTGTACAGTTCAGTAGTGTTAAGTACATTCACACTAGTGCAACAGATCTCCAGAACTTTTTCATTTTGCAAAACTGAAACTCTATATCAGCTAAACAAGTTTCCACTTTCCCCTTCCCCCAGCCTCTGGTAACAACCATTCTTTCCTGTTTCTATGAATTTGACTATTTTATGTCTCATATAAGTAGAATCATACAATATTTGCTTTTTGTGACTGGCTTATTTCACTTAACATAATGTCCTCCATGTTCATCTATGTTATAGCATAGAACAGGGTTTCTTTGCTTTTTCAGGCTGAATAACATTCCAGTGTATGTATATACCACATTTTGTTTATCCGTTCATCCGTCAATGGACATATGGATTGCTTCCCCCTCTTGGCTATTATGATATTTTTAAACTGAGTATATTTGAAAATATAAAGTTCTTAGAACAGATGTTTTTCATTTTCCTTCTAAAAGTGAAGGAAGAATATTTTAATACACCTGAAAACTTCTCAGAAATATTTGTCACTTAAGCCTCCTTATTCTAGATTGTGATTTTCAGACAATAATAGTATCAATTATTTCTTTAGGCAGAAAAATATTATGAAACTCAGTGTGAGGAACATTTAAAACTCTAAAAACAGTTATTGTACATTTTGGCAGATAAGTGGATAGATATGGAAATGAATGACTCTTGAACTCCTGAGGGATCAAGGAGACTTTGGAAAGAATTATTAAGACAAACCCATGCCTTTGAAAAACACTTTAAAATTAAATTCTTTTCCACAGTTACTGAAGATAAAGCTATTATTTTATTTTTAATACTATAGTGAGTAGAATCTTCTGTGTATCTTAAATAATTCCAGGGCCTAAGAGTCTGTGTGGCTCAGAGGTTTGTGCCAGTGAAAATCAATGTGTCAACCGCATAATTAAGATCTTTTCAAAGAAGAGTTCTCAAGAGCTTTGAGTTTCTATGTAAAAATAGGTCCTACAATTCTTTTAAGATAATGATAAGCATAGTCTCTTCATTTGTCCATGTTCTGAAAATTGATAAACTAACAGAGCCATTTACACTCTCTAATTTTCTGAAGATTAGGTTCATTAGTTTAATTCACAGCTATCATTCTTGTGTTAACTGCGTTGATGGATGCATCTGTAAGTATAATCTACTTTCACTCCTTTTCTCTCAAGTCCTTATATTACCCACAATCCCTGGCAAAACATTATGTTAAGTGTAACATTACAGAATTGCCAGCATCAGAAAAAACTATTGTCTTACTGCTTTAGACTGAGTCCCTCCTGTTTCTCTTCTCACATTGGGTTGTTTCTTTATTTTCAGATATAACTTCTTGAATTCTTTTTCTCTACACTGATTCATAAGCCATTTCTGAATTCCTTACCCTTATGTCATGTTTTCTTTATAAATCAATCTATGCATAAAATACTCAATTTTTAACACCGTTTAATTTTGTCTAATGAACTTCTTTTTTTTTTTTGCTTTCAAAGCAGGCAAGAAATTTGTGAATTCAAGTCTATGATCGTCTTTTAAAAACTCAACCTGATTGATCCCCTCTAAAATTATTTTCCCCTGACTTTTCATTTAGCTTCTAAAGTGAATTTTCAACTATTTATATTATTAGACACTTGAAAGTAGTTCTTAAGTGCAAAAACTGTGCATAGTCTGTTCTAGTTGATTCCTGAATTTGTCAAAACATCACTTGTGCGGTTCTATCCTCATGGATTATCTACTTACCAAAAGAAGTAAATGATAAAAATAAGAATAAATATAAGGATACAGGTTGCAAAATGACTGCCGTGTATCATGATCTTTCTCCCATTTTGAACATTTTGCTTCACTGGGAATTTCTAGGTCATTCCCTATTTGGCTTAGATTCTTCTATGTGATTCTGAATATAAAATTATTAAACAGAAAGTTTCCACCAGCAAATATCAAGGTGCCCTGATGATATAACTTGAAATCAATCAAGAAATCACTGTTTTTTCTGGGTAAAAACTGCCCCCCCCATTTCCGAGGCCGGGCGAAAATATAAGTGCTGAAAACCATAGCAGATAAATAATACCATAAATAGTACCATTATGCTATGCATAATATTTGGAAACCAGTACTTTGCAGGGAAAATTGAAATAAAGCTCCATAAAAATATAGTTAATTAAATCTCTATTATATGAAATCAAGAAGTCTGTATAGTAAGTATTAAAAATTCTGACATAAGGAAGTGACTATTCTAGCAGATCAGTGCTAAAAAATGACAGTGTAGGACTCCGAGACAGAGAAGCAGTAGGACTGCAAAATCTAGACAAAAAAAGGTAGAACAAGATATAAACTGCACCAGAAAAGAGAATATTCTATCAGTGTTACCTGGCTGATTCCTTAGTGTGAAGGACATGGGTGTTGATATCAAGAACATACGACTCACTATTCATGTAATTATACTTGTTAATTAAAGAGTGAATGTATATAAAATTGTCAGCCCATAGTATTAATCCAGTCATTATTAGTTTTGCCTTCTCATTTATACATTAACTAAACGTATATTGAGGACCCATCCATGTCTCAGATACTGACTTAAAAATGGTGAAAAGAACACAGCTTTGCCCCCAAGGATCTTACAGGAATGGAGGCGATGGCAGGCAAGAAAGGATACTGTGTGCTCAGTACAGTGACCTATGGGAACGGGGAGTGGGGACATTTATCCCAATCCTTGTGGGCCAAGGAAATAAATGTAAGTACAAAGGATAGTAAGATTCCAAGAGGGTAGAGGGGAAGGCTCCAGGCAGAAGCACGTACTGTTTTGAATGGAGCAAAGTTCAGGGAAGCTTTTGTTCTCATTAGAAAACCCCACACACAGTCAAGGTCCTCTGCTTGTGTATTATAGGTAGCTCTCTGGAACTGGATGAAATGTCACTTGTGATTTTAATCCAGAACTGATGATGTGGCCAGACTGTGTACCCCCTTCTCCACCATTCAGCATTTCCTTTAAGAGGGTTTGTCATATAATTTATGAGAGAACTGTGTTTATTCTGCATGTTACTGGAAATTTGAGGCTATAATCTAGAAACACAGTTTTGGCCTCTTCCTTTCATAGTGTCACAGAGGCAGTTGCTGTGTGTTGGG
>NW_017731434.1:2219757-2225476 GCF_001890085.2 Hipposideros armiger
ACAATTTTAGATGTTTTGGTAGATTTAACATTTCCTCCATTGCCAATTCCTTTTCTTCTAAGTTCCTTCTCTCTCAGTTAATGCTACCACTGTCCTATTTTTCCAGATATTCAGATATGAAACTTCAGTGCCATTAGGAAAAGCTGGTAATAACATATTTTATTTGAAATAAATATGAGTAATTTATTTATTTAAAACTTTCAAAATTAGCACTGAATTAGCACTAATTAGCACTGAAGCCCAGAGCTAATTTCCACCGCATGACTATTTGTTCTTTCAGTTCATCTTCTTCCATTATCTCCACCTTCTATCTCTTGAATACTTTCTGAAATGTGAATAATATTGAATGCAAATCTGTGAGTTGGTGATCTAAGAGTGTCAGTTCTTGCACTTTGCTGGATGTAGCAAAGCTACCTCTTCACAAAAGCGATCAAAGTCATTTTCCCAATGACTTACCCGATCACACCAGCCAGACATGCTCTTTGCCTCCTCTACCTTACTATAATAATAAAAAATTGTAACAGGAATGGCCCCATACTTATTTTGTACCACTCTCTCAGCTCTAATGACTAGGACATTGAAGTGTTGTTTGCTGAAAGATCTCAGATTTGTGGCCAGGCAAACCTGGGTTCCAGCTATGACTCCACCACCTTCTTCATAGCCTGGGGCGCGTCACTTGAAATGACTGGGCCTGTTTCTCACCTGTAAGATGGAGATAATAACTACCTTTCAGGGTTGTTGTGGGGAGTAAATACGATAATATATGTAAGGTACAGAGCATGGGGCCTGGTAAACTAGGTACCAATGGAAGTTATTACTGTTGTTTTAGTGATAGTAAAATGGAGGATTCTCAAGGACAGGAGCTGCATCTTATATATCCTTGGAGGGTAGTGTTTTCGATAAGCAAAGGGGAGTGTGTGTGGTCTGGGGCTAAGGTGTGAGCCCTGAAATATGGACACTTTCTTTGCCTTTTGCTATTTATTTTAGTGTATTTTCTTTAGTATGCTGTCTCCTGGTAATGGGGAGGAGGAGAAGGTGACTCATGCGTTTAGTTGTTACAGGCATGTCATTTTTTTGTGTCGAGACCATGGGTATCGGTTTGCAAAGATGCAATCTGTGATAGCTGAATGTTGCTTTGTTTTCCAAAATCAAACTAAGACAAATGAATGTAGGTTTGACAACCAAGATCCCTTTCAAGAAAGAGGGTCTTGTAAGTGTTTTCATTTCCCCTGAAGCATTCTAGATCCTGAAAAAAATGTGTTTCCTTCCCATTTCCATCCCCAGTATTCTTTTTTTCTTGTCCCTAGAGAAGATTGCATTGACATGAAGGAACACTCCAGGGTGCTCAATTGCCTGTGGTTCAGGGGCCACTGCTGAATTTCTAAGACCATTCTCCTGTGATTTATGTAGCCTATGGTTTGACTACCACCAGTAGTTAGATAGAAGGAAAGCTCACACATTTTGCAGTGAGCCAAGGTAAAGGAGAACTCTTTTGTCAAGGTAATAATAACACTTAGCACTTACATAGGGCTTTTTATCTTCAAAGGGCTTTCCAAACATTAGCTAATTAAGAAGTCTGCTCAGTGTGCAGCAGCTGTTGAAAAAAATTAATGGGATGCTTGGGTGTATTAAAAAAGAGAGCAAAATCATGAGGACATCCTATATCAAGCAGCTGTGGTGCTCTGTCTAATTTGTTTGCTTCACCTGGTGGAATAGATCAGACGTTAAAATAGTCCTGCAGCGCAGAGTAATAATGGTTAGGGATAAGGCAGAGCTTGCACATCATGGAATATTGCAAGGGCTACAGAATATTTACCCAAAGAGGGAAAGCTTCATCACCTAACTTTTATTAAACTTTCATAATCACAGGCACAAGCAACACTAATGAAATAGACATCTGACATGCAGACACAGCTGCTCTATGGAAAACCATTCACGTGAACAGGCATTCTCCTTTATTCATTTAAATTCATTCAACAAACATGCATCGAGCACTTACTAGACATTAGAGACACATTTAAAAATGACATGGAAACAGTATTAAAATAGTTGTATATCTGTCATGGTATGTCATTTACCTATGGTACCTTAACTTTACATGAATAATGACATGCGTCACGCACACACATTCAGTTCAGTCAGCACTTCCTTTGTTGATGCATGGGCAGAAATAAGCTAATCTACCAGTGCACAAACTGAATGATGACTTTGGTTGTGAAAACAAACTAACCAAAAAATGCTTTCTGTTGTGATTTTGTGCAACGGGCATTGGAAAGTGGCCAGCTTTTCTTTTTCTCTTTCTTGGTTTTTATAACAAAATTCATTCATCTGAACCTGCCATTCTGTTTACAGGGTCTATTTGCCAGATTGCAAATTTCACAGAGATGTGAGGAGGTGGTGTTAACAGCTGGTGTTCAGGTTCTGGGGTTCCCCAAGATAGAAATTGAGAGGAAACCCCAGAAAAGTTTCCAGACGAATTTTATTAAGCTTATGCTTGACCATGAGGGAGACAGCACAGAGGAAAGGAAGGTCCTTGGAGATGACTGGCGGCTGGCTTTGTTTGGCTGCTTTTATAAGCTGGGGACAAAGCGGGCTTGTGGGGAAACGTGAGCATTTTCGAAGTGGCAGGCTTTCTTTACCAGTTAGTTGCCTGGTAACCATATTCATGCCTGCCTGCACTGTGGGGCAAGTTGGCGAACTGCTAATTATCGCCACCCCAGGAAGGTCCATCCTATAGGAGTCAAACCTTGATCGACTGAGCATGCGAATCGTGGTTTCCATGTCTGTATGGAAGTAAACAGTTAGAAGGGGGATAGTAATCAGCTATTTCTGCATTTTTATGTGAGGGTTGATGGGTGGTGGCATTCTGGTGGTCATCGGCCTTCCTCCTGGCTGTCTGCTATTCCTTTGGCCCCTGCCCAAGTCTCGATGCTGTCTCAGTGGTACATGAAGAGAAAAGGAAAAGAGGTCATATGATGTCAAAATATGAGTGTCTGCTGTCCCCTTAGGGTAAACACCATGTTGTTTATGCATGCTTATTACCTGCAAGCCATATTAGAACACCTCACTTTCATTGTACTCAAGAAGAAAGTGTAATAATACTTTTTATTGAGCTGCTTGTCAAAACTGGGTTGTAAGAAAAATTATTTTCTCATTCTAGGAGGACTAGTCATGGAATAGATGGCAGGAGGTGAATAAAGAAGGGAGGGTATTCTAGATATAGGGAAAGAATTGAGAGGGAACATGTTTATAAGGAAGAAAAATGTCTGCAGAAAATTGTAAATAAGTTCACTTTTGCTAAGGAAAAATTATAAGCCTTAGAGTAAAATAGCAATGAGAAGCTGAGCGATGTAAAGCCACGGGCATGGTTACGAAGATAAATAAGCATTTGGTCATCATCTGCTAAATTCAGGGCATAGCACACTGTGAAGTGATTGGAAGGTCTAGGCCTGGATCCCAGGAGCCCAGAAACAAGGATTGTTTTTGCAAGGTGTGTGTATGGAGTAGGGGTGGTTAGAAATTATTAGGAAAAAAATCATTTCAGCGATCACTGGTTCACCCTGGAGCATTGTTTATAATAAGGAACAATTTGGAAGTAAACTAAATTTCTGGTTTTTGTTAGATCATGTTTTTCTGGAAAAAAGGATTGATTAAATAAATGAGATGTTATTCATAGAATGAAACACTGTACAGCTACTAAAACAAGGGGCTCTGTTGCTACTGAAAGCTCAAAAGATAAATTGATAAAGCAATGTGGTAAAAAAGTGTGTATGGTGTTAAAATTTGTATAAAAACATCTATATGTGTGTGTGCATGCACACATATTTACATGTGAAAAGACTAGATTATCTCTAGGAGGATATGTAAGAAAATAGCCACAGCGGCTACCCCTGGGGGAGACAATGGGAGGAATTGGGAGACATAAGTAGATAGCAGACTTCCTTCTCTGTGTATATTTCTTCCTTCATTTAAAAACAAACAAACATTTATTTTGAGATAATTGTAGATTCATATCAGTTGTAAGAAATAATAGAAGTTCTATTACCCTTCACCCAGTTTCCTCCAATAGTAACATCTTGCATTGGGAGAACTATAGTTTAATATTACAACCAGGAAGTTGACAGAGATACAATCCACTGAGCTTATTCATATTCCACTGGTTTTACTTATATGTGTATGTGTGTGCATGTGTTAGTTCTCTGCAGTTTTATCACATGTATAAGTTTGTGTGATCAATACCACAGTCAAGATAAAGAACAGTTTCATCATAAGGATCTTTTATGCTATCCTTTTGTAACCACATCCACTTCCCTCCTTTTTTCTCCCACCTTACCCCTGGCAACCACTANATGTTCTTATTCATTAAATGTTTTTCACTGAAGTAGAGTTTTAGACACTAATAGATGTTTTCTCTAAAATTGAAACACATTTGTGATATAATGAAGAGAATATATGCCTGCTGCTATTTTTCCCAGTGACAATGCTGCAGACACCAGGCATGAGAAATGTGGCCACCCTGTTGGACTAGGTCCTCACTTCATCTCTAGAATGGTAACACATGAAATGATTCTCACCATACTATGTTGCTAATAACAATTGGTATATTAGTAATAATCAGCTTCCTTGTGACGCAAGAACTGGCCAGTAGGGGTCTGAAGATATCAGATCCCACTTGTTTTGTGAAAACCGCCTTCATCCCAGAGTTGATTAAATTAGCATAAACATAACTTGGACACTTTTCAATATAAAAATCCTTTTCCTTCCAAACTTTTGCCTTTTTGTATTTTCATCTTCAATGGTTAATTTTCATTTAGAAAGATTATTCTTTTTATAGGCGTATGACCAAACTAAACCATGCTCTTTGTGACCCAAAGAAACTCTTTCTTCATAAACTCATAGACGTTAAAATATTTTTTGCAAAGTCATCAAAAGTGACTTGTTTGGGGGACATCTGAAGTCGATATAGCAATAAACTGAGAAATCAGATTCTCTGTTCTTTATTTTTCTAAAATTATTGTGAATGAAGTGAACCATCACTTTTTGACTCCAGAAACTGATTTATATAGAGAACAGAAAATGTTTTTGGAAAAATTTTCCCCCTCTGATAAAGTCAGTGGTTAACTGTGTAATGAATCTATTTATCTAGACAGCCATCCATCCATCCACACATCCACCCACCTAATCATGTTTCCATCCAACCAATCAAAATTTTCAGTCACCCTCACCCATTTTACCTTTCTTCAATTCTTCATTTTTCTCTTTGCACTTGTACTCTTCTACTATTCTTTACAAGTTACTTGTTTTGTTTATTATCTGTCCCATATTTTAGAATGTAAATTCTTTTAGGTTACAAATGCTAGTCCACTTTGTTTAAAGCATATCACCAGCACTTAGAACAGCATCTAGCTATAAGTAATAATAAATGTGAGGAATGTTAAGTGAATGTTTATTAGATAAATATTTAGCATCTATGACTTTTCAAAGTACTGGACTGAGAACCAAAAAGGATCTAAGCTAAAACAGATATGAATCTTACTCTCAAGGAGATTCCGGGATAATAAAGGCATTACTGAAATATATCCTTTTAACGGCATCGCTATTCAGGGGAAAGTAGTTGTTTCCAAATGAGAAATGAAGCATAAATACTATTTATATGTCTCCCTGAGAGAAGGGTTTCCCTGAGGAAGTGAAATATCCTGTGGACATTGAGCAAGGGGGA
>NW_017731434.1:2230871-2257434 GCF_001890085.2 Hipposideros armiger
CCATTCTTGTAGATAACATATTTTTGGATTATTTTTTTATGCGCTGCACAAAAATCCCTGACTTTTAGTTGGTGTTTTTAGACCATTTACATGTGAGGGAATTATAGATTTGTTAGGGCTTAAGTCTGCCATTTTATTATTTGGTTTCTGTTTATTTCCTCTATTTTTCATCCCTCTGTTTTTGTTTTCTTATTTTCCTGAGGGTTACTTGAAGCTTTTTTAGGATTCCATATTTATTTATTTATAATATTTTTGAGTATATCACATTGTATAGTTTTCTTAGTGGTTGCTCTAGGTACAACAGTATACATATATAAATTAGCAAAGTCTGCTAGTATTATATTCCTTTTTAACCTTTTGGGTTACTTTTTATTGTGTACAAGTTAATATAAGAAAATAAAATAAAACTGGCAAACCAAAACACCTTCCCCACTAAATTGGTTGTAGTACCAATTCCAATGTTTTGGGGGGCTTCCCACACAGCACCAAGCAATTCTTGGACACCTCCTGGGTGTCCAAGAATTCAACTCAATTCAGACACTATCTATTTGAAGACAGCATCAGATTCCACAGGTTAAGGGTTTAGTCCTACAAGACTATCCCCCTACCCACTCTTCAGACAGCAGTCACAAGTCCAGGTTAGTACCTGTGCTTCTGACCAACTGGCTGTGGATTGGAGGTTCCCATGACCCCACTCCTGGAATTTTAGATGCTAATCGCAAGTCTAGGTTGTTATGTGTACTCCTGTTGAACTGGCTATAACTGCCATGATCTCCTACTTGGATTTGATTAATTTGCTAGAGTGGCTCACAGAACTCAGAGAAACTTTTTGCATACTAGATCACTGGATTATTATAAAAAGATATAATTTAGAAACAGCCAGATGGAAAAGGTGCACAGGGCAAGGTATGGCGGTAGGGCATGGCGCTTCCACGCCCTCACAGAAAGTGGTGTGCCACTCTCTGAAGCTCTCCACCAACCCAGAAGCTCTCCAAACCCTGTCCTTTTGGTTTTTTCATGGAGGCTGCATTACATAGTCATGATTAATTAAATCATTAGCCATTGGTGATTGATTCAACCTCCAGTCCCTCAGGGTGGGACTTAAAGTTTCAACCCTCTAACCACATGGTTGGTTCTCCTGGAAAACCAGCCCTCATCCACAGGTGAGGGCTAAAAGTAACCTCATTAACATAACAAGAGCTGCCTTTGTCACTCTCAATAATTAGGAAGTTCCAAGCGTTTTGGGGGCTGTGCCTCAGGAACTCTGGAGGAAAACCAAATACATATTAATTATAAATCATAATATTACATCCCCATTCACACTCACCTCAAACAAATGAAACAAACAAAAACTCCTCTGAGTACAGTCAGACTGTAGACAGGGAGAAAAGTGAAGATCAAAGCACTTCAGAAGAAATAGCTTAAAGAAATCTTGAACAGGAAGAAAACACTAGTTCAGATGTTTCAAGGAAAGCCTGAAAAATGGAAAATTAGGGACTTGTCCAGTATCTCTGAAGCATGTAGTAGAGAGAGCCACATTGTTGAATATCCAGGCCTTGGGTTTTTAGAGACCTGCCTCTCACCACCCGGGGAAACTTGTTCCATTCCTTAGACTTTCTAAGGCCCAATTATAAGAGGAAGTTAATAATGGAACCAACCTTATAAGATTGTTGTGAAGATTTTCTGAGAAAATGTATGTCAAGTTCTTAGTGTTGTGACTGGCACATAGCAAAAATCCAAGCAAATCATTGCTATTATGTAACTAAAGTTTCCCATGAGTGACTACCTGTGTCCTGGAATTGCAGGTGTACAATGACGTGGTGCCATTCCTCAATATGAGAAGATAATGTCCCCAACATGCCTTTTGGTACTGCTCACTCCTTCGACTGCATTGTTAGCACCCTGTTTCCACTTTTTCCGCACAAAGGCCAGATTTAATCATTTAACCAGGTTTGGGATAAAAAGAGTTTACTCCAGGCTTTTGGCTAATTTCCCTATCCTTAAAGTGATGGTCTTGGTATTTGGTAGTAGTTGGATATGAAAAACAAAAAGTAAAAAAAGTTGGATAAGGATTCATAGGTTCTTTCTTGAGGAGATTGAGAGGAAGATGTCAGAACTGGTAGCATTGTCCCTAGCAATAAGATTACATGACCATTCTTTTCCAGCCTTCCATGCATCCTTGTTGACAGATCTTTGGATAGACTCTCTTGCATAGAATGCATGGTATTTACTTATTTTATGACCCAGAATATAGTAAATGACTCCTAGAGTTGCAGTTTTATTATAGTATTTTTTGTAGTATGAAAGATTGTGTAGGTCCATTGGATGGTACTTCACCCAATCAGAATCGTCATTTTAGGTTACTCTAACCATGCAGAAAGCACTTTCTTGGAATTATCTATCTTTTTATTTCCTTTATTCCTTACTTCATGCCTAACTTTCATGGTGTAAAGACCTGGCTTCATCTTTAGACCAACAGAAAAATTATCATCAGACCTAAGAATATTTTCCTTTCCTTGCTCCTCTTCCTTTTATGAGTCCTGGTTCTTTGTTTAAAAATTTCTAATTCATTTTGACTATCCATTTTTTTCCAGTGCTTTTTTTCTTATGCGTCTTTCAAATATCCCTAACTTCATCTCACCCTTCACCAGACCTTACCAAATCTCCCACCATGAATTTTACTCCCAGAATAGAAGTTTGGACACATCTCTCATTCTACTGAGTGAACTACAAAGAGATTAAGACTAAGGACAGTTTAGAGTAAACAAGAACTGAAAAAACTTGCAGCTGGTGGTACCATCTGTGCCTGTCAAACTGTGGCCAAGTAGTTTTCCATGGTGGAGAAAGACAGAGAATCTGATAATGGCTTTCGGTTTGAGGTTATTGAGAAATGAGCCTGCCCTCGAGGAAGATTAGGAGAGCTGGTAGGCAGCTTATTCTCTTTGTAATATGTGGCTCATCTCCCAGAAAAACAGGCTTCTCCTGGCAAATGGTCAAATTTGACATTCGAGACCCTAGAGTGGCCTCTTGTGTGTGTCCTTCCCTTCCTAGCCCATCTGTAGAATCCAGTCTGTGCCAGGTGCCCAACATGGCATAGGGGAGTAGTAGATTCAGGAAAGGGAATTAAAAAAATAAAAATTCACAGAACTTACAAGAAACTTCTAAAATAAAATTTCCCTGGCTTTTGGTGACACAGAAATAGGAAGATGGTAGACAGCAGCAGCAAGAGAGTTAGGGGGAGGATTCCGCTGGCTATACCGCAGGCCCTCCTTTGTTATGGAGAATCTGAGTATTGGAAGAAGCAAAGGGATAAGAAGAAATTATGACAGCTAGGCCACATCATTCAATATTAAGAAAAATAAATGAGAGGAGGTGAGGGAGCAAGGAGTATGTCAGATTAGACACTTGGGCTGGAGTGGGAGAAAGCCTCCTGGGAGAAGAGAAGAAAGGCAGAAGGGGACTTTTCAAGAAGTGTTCTTAAAATGGGCAAGAAAACTGAACAGGCACTTTACAAAGGTGGATAGTGAACTGGATAATAAGTAAGCAAAAATATACTCAACTTTATTATTAATCATGGTAATGCAAATTAAAACCACAGTGTAATTAAAAATATTACAAGATGTCTAAAAGTGAGCTAATATGTAGGAAGAATAATAGTGGTGCATTTTTATTAAATAGTTACTATTATTTAGTTGTTAGCTATTTTTTATGCATTATTTAATCCTCACAAGAGCACACTGCTTGCAGACATGATGGAGTAGCTGGTATCAGACTAACTCTCCCACTAAGAAACTGGATAAATGACCGCTGAAGGCATCAGAGTGCACCTAAAAGGGGTAGAATTCGAGATGTCAAGACAACTGAGAAAAGGAAAGGCATTCAAGTGAGCAGGACCTTCTTTGTGGTTTTTTCTATGATCGATTTGTAATACGTAAAAGGGGCTTTGAGGCCAAGCAAAAAGTAGTAGCCTCAATCTTACAGGAGCTTCAATGGAATTGGGAGACAAAAATTCACGTTCAGGAATAATAAGACAGCCATGATATAAAGAACCAAGATCCGAGAGAAAAGGGAAGCACACATGTCTGTGCCAGCATTTTGCAACTTTCCCTGAGGCATCTGTGGACTGGTACACCATGTGCAAGAAATACAAGAAGAATGCAACAATTAAGAGGCTGAAAGTCTAAGCAGGGATTTCAACAACCCCATAGAACTGAAGTGGCAGAATTATGGTTCAGAGTCCCCCAAAGAGGAAGGGCCCTGGTGAAAAATGGCAAACTCTCAATTAAGACTAGACTCTAATAATAAGGGAAAACTAGAAACAGACCATTCACTACTGGATCAAGATAATATGTCTATGCTCTATCTTCCAGAAGAAAAAAATCCTCAACTTGAGAAGATATCATTCAGAGCCTATATATTTTTTTTTACTTAAAATTTACAGTAGTCAATAGAAAATGATTAGGCATGTCAGGAAACAAGACCAAGTCTCTGAATTTCAAGAGAAAACAGAAATAAACTATAGGTTATTGATATACTGAGATTATCAGATTTTAAAACAACTATGATTAATACGTATAAGAAATAGATGTACAAATTGATTATTTCACAGTCGGAATCTATAGACAAGGATCAAATGGAAATCCTAGGATTGAGAAACATAAATCAGGAATTCAAGAGATATGTTTAGTAGCACATTACACAGAGTAGAAGAGAAGATTATTAAAGCTGAGGAAGTTATTTAAAGACAACAGATTGAAGCATAGAAAGTAATAAGATGCAAGTTAAAGAAAAGACCATAACAGGTGTATGAGACAGCTCTGTGCTGGTCTTAGCCTATTTTTTTTTCTTTTTTTTTAGCTGAGCCATCCTGCTACCTGTTGGCAGCTCAGCGGCTGCTCAGCTCGGGCTGGACTCGAACCGCTGTTGCTCAGAGCTCAAACTCTTGAGCGAGCTCTTAACCAACTGAGCCACTCGGCCGGCCCTGGTCTTAGCCTATTAATAGTGATGCTATTGGCTAGAAATGCGTGGGAGCACTCACTTGGGTCTGGGTTCCCTTTTTTCTTTTTTAAGATTTTATTGGGGAATTGGGGGAGGGGAACAGCGTTGGAGAATCAGGGAAGGGGAACAGACAGGTAGACAAATTACTGTTTTGTTCTTCAGTCTAGTTGTGGAGGACGTTGTTTTACTGGCCTATGTTGGTATGATCATTGTGCTTTTCCTGGGTGAGGCAATCGGTCGCCGGTCATTGGTTGGCCGCGGCAGTTCATGGTAGCTCACGCTGACTGCCAGCCACTCGCTTAGCTCACGGCATCCCACTGCAGCCCCGCTGCAGCCTACGCCATCACAGGTGACTCACAGCAGCCCATCTCCAGGTTGAGCTGTTGTTCACCATCTTAGCTGTAGAGGGCGCAGCATCACTGGCCCTCAATGTGGGATCCGAACTGCGGCCCTGCTGCTCAGAGCTGGCGTCCCAAGCCAGCTCTTAACCAGCTGAGCCACTCGGCCAGCCCCTGGGTTCCCTTTTTGGAACCAATGTTGTGGCTGGACCAGCCCTTGTAATTCTTATTATGATTGCAAGACACCCTCAGCAATAACCATCAGGAAGCTTTTAAAGAGATAAGGTTTATTACTCACAGGTTATGGAGGGGGGTACGCAGCTCACCTGGGGCCACACAGTGAGGTTGCATGCAGCGAGAAACTGGGCCTGAGGTTCTGCTTCTTTGGGGGTTGAGGTTGGGGCCTACTGTTTCCTGGGTTCACTCTTTATTGGTGAATTTAAAACATAAGAGTGAGAATTAAATGAGGGAAGACAAGAGAAAAAAAAACAAAGAAGTGGCCAAAGGTCAGTTATCTAAATCAACCAAAAGTTTTTAAATAAAACAACTTCAAGGGAGGGGTAGTCTGGCTCTTTATTTGGTAGCAGGCAATGTGGTTATTGGAAATAGCCATCTTTGAAGTGGATGACTCGGCAATCAAAGCCTAACTCTACACTGCAAAAAACAACCAATTGTCACGGTTTATATTATGGAGACCCAGTGAGAAAATCTAACAAGGTGTTTCTGAGTATGATTTGAGAACACTTTTAGTACCCGTCCCTGACAAAATAAGTAAATAAGAATGGAATATTTATGAAATCTAGAGCGACTGACTTTGCTACAAGATCGTTAATGTATTTTATGTCAAAATCAGCCTACAAAGGATTTAAATAAAAGGAAAAAACATTGATCACATATGGTTGGAGAAACATTGGGATAACATTTGCATACTTGGAGTCCTAGAAGTCAGGGAGAGAAAGAATGTGGCAGAAGTAACATTTGAAATTTTATTGGCCAAGGATTTCTTCAAAACTGGGAACAACCTTAAGGTCCAACTTCATAAAGCTCCATGAACTCTAAGCAGCATAAACACACAAAAAACCCATATCTAAGCGCATCAAAATGAAACTGCTGAAACTCTAAGACAAGGAAAAAAATCTTGAAGGCTGCCAGTGGGGGGAAAAATTCTTCAAAGGAACAATAGTAAGACTGGAGCTATCTTTTCAACCAAAATGGTGGAATCCAGAAGTCAATGAAATGACATCTTGAAAGTGCTGGGGGGAAAAAAATAGGCTGCCAACCTAATTCTATACCAAGTAAAGATACCCTTCTAAGTAAAGATGAAATAAATATATTTGTAGAGTAACAAAACAGAATTTGTTGACAGCAGACTCACACTAAAACACGGAAGGGAGCTGTTCAAGCAAAAGGAAATGGTCCTAAGTGGAGGTATAGAAATGAGAAGGAATGAAGAGCAAGAAGAAGGGCTCATCTGAAGATAACTATAGGTGAACATTGTGCAAAGCAAAAATAATGTCTAGTGAAATTAAAATCCATGACGATAATAGTAAAAAATGCAGGAGCAGGGTAAAGTGTTAAAGTGTTGTGAGATCCTTGCAATGGCTTGGGATTAGTAAATATAATAAATCATATTGTACTTTAATAATTCAAGGATAAGTAATGTAATTTTTAGGGTAATAACTAAAAAGAATGACACAGAATGTAGGAGTAACAGGCTACTAGAAAAGAAGTGGAAAATAAAAACAATTCTTGATTAATTTTTAAAAGACAAGAAAAATATAGGAACAAAAAACAAATGGAAATGGGAAACAAACAAGAATATGGTAGATTTAACTTCAGATATATCCATAGTTACATTAAATATAGATGGTCTAAATATTCCTGTTAAAAGATATATTGCTCAACTATGAAAAAATAATTTTATGCTACCTGAATAGACAGACTCAAATATCAAGACACAAAAAGGTTGAAAATAGAATAATGAAAAAAGATATAGCATGTAAACACTAATCAAAAGCAAGCTGGTGTAGCTGTACTGAAATGAGACATTGTAGATTTTAAAGAAGGAAGTAATAATAAAATTAAAAGATATGATATCAATAGTGATAAAACATACAGTTTGACAGAATATCCAATAATCTAAAAGGATATTCATTTAATCACACAAAATGTTAAAGCAAAAACTAAGAAAAGAAATGGACAATCTGACAATCACAGTTGGAGATTTTAATAGAGCTCTCCGTCTTTAATTGTTAGCATTAGCACACAGAAGTATGAGTAAAGATATAGTAGATTTGAATAACAGTTAACAAATGACCTATCTAGAACTCTGCACCCAAAAGCTGCAGAATACACATTCTTTTCAATTAAACATGAAACATTTAATAAAACTGATTACATACTAGTCAGTAAAGTAAGTCTTTAAAAATTCAGTGAATTTAAATTGCATGTAATATTTCCTCTCATCACAGTAAAATTAGGTTAGAAATAAATAACAAAAAGATAAGAATATATGCGTATACTTGGATACCTAACACAAATGGGTACGTTTGGCAGAAAAGGACATGTACAATAATGTTCATGAAATTGAAAATAACCCTTTGTCTAGCAACAGTGGAATGGAAAAAAAATATATGTTGTGTACTCATATAATGGAATAATGAGTGAAATGCTATACACAACATGGATGAGTTTCGCAGAGGTAATGATGAGCAAACAAAGCTAGACACAAAGAATGTATACAGTGTGATTCCAGTTATAAATTCCCAAACAGGTAAAATTAAGCTATAATGACACAAGTCAGAATAATACTTTGCTTTCTTACCATATACATGTTGTATCTCATTAAAAATGTGCTTTAAAAAACAAAACAAAACAAAACAAACAAAAAAATGCCTCAAGGTAAAAAAATGAAGAAGTGCTTTCTGGGTGAAAAAGGTGAGCAAACGTTACCAACAGGGAGTTTTCTTGGGTTCCGGTTCTGTGTTCTATGAACCTTCCTCCACCTAATAAACTCTTAAACTCCGTTAGCATATTATCTATTGTTTATTATGGAAATAAATATATTGGCTAATAGTGCTGTTTAATTGCCTGAGATCCCTTTTTTTCTCCCTCATCAGGTAGGGAATGTGAGACAACATGATGTAGTTAGTGGTTAAAGACATAGCCTTGGAGACAGGCCACTTGGTTTAAATCCCAGCTTAACATTTGGGCAAAACACTTAAACTCTCTGTGTCTTAGTTTCCCGACTGTAAAATCAAGGTAATGGCAATTCCTAAGTCATAGTGCTGTTTGGAGAATTAAATGCATCAGTAATTACTTAAAATTGTGTCTGGCACAAAACTTAGCACTCTATAAATGTTTGTGGTTGTTACTATAATTACCTTGGGGGAATTGGACCATTCCTTATATTTGTTTTAAATCCCTCTAATACCTAGAAATGTACTGAGCAATCAGGAAGTTGGGATTTCTGGAAAGCTGGAGGCAGAGATATTTTGGGAACTGACTCTGTTTTCTCTCTATAGATGAGGATGAGCTTATGCTGATGACAAGTTTTGCTCATGAGCTAGAAACTTAAATAGAGCTGCATAAATTAGTGTAAATGTTAAGAATAAGATAGGATGAATTTGTTTTCTCAATTGTGGCAGGACCCTACAACCTTGAAGAGTGTCAATGTCAAAAGCAGCTTAGCACTGTGCTAGGAACCAAATGGTGAGTGCCAAGACATGTGGCATCAGTCTATTCCCAGTGTACTCACCTTGCTTCCACTGTGTTCTTCCTTCATGGCTAAGTAAGTTGGGAACTTTAGCAAGGGGATGTGTGTGTGTGTGTGTGTGTGTGTGTGTGTAATTTTTGGCAAATGTGTAAGCTACCTGAACTTTGAAAATACACACACACACACACACACACTAAAAGTTTGTGGATTGGATTGAATTATACTGATTCGAACTCAAGTGAATCTTGAGAGATGAATAAGAACTAGAAGAGATTGGTAGTTTAACTTGTTATCTTTGGAGTCAGATGGAGTTGAGTTTAATTTACCAGATTTGTGAATTTTCACAAAACATTTAACCTCTGGGGGCCGTAGCTTCTTCATTTGTAATATGTAGGTGATAATCATAGGAACCCCATAGGATTACATGAGATATTTGCCTCGAACATGTATTAAGCATTCAGTATACCATAGCAATTACCATTATTGTGGGTGCTATTTTTTTTTCTCTCTCTTAGCCAAGAAGATCGAACCAGGCTGAACTGAAATATGAAAATTAGCTGTAAGCTGTCGAAAAGTGTATGTGCCCCTTCCTCATTTCTAAAAATTCATTTTGTTTTTATTCTCCTGACAACCCTGAGAACTTAGACAGGGTAGGTGCTATTATCTGCAATTGGCTTACGAGCTAATAGCATGGAGTGATAAAATGATTTGCTTAGCAATCTCATAACTATTGGTGTTAGAAATCAACTGAGAACCCAGGCATCCTCATTGCTAGCCTTGAGGTTTTTTATTCCTTCCTGCTCTGTCTCCATTCTTATCTCTGGAAAACCAGTGAGAGAGTATTCATCAACTGTATGAAGGTGATTCCTGGAAGAGGTATTACCCTAAATTATTGTAAACAAGACGCACAAGAACATCTTGGTTTTTTAAGATGTGGTAGTTAGATGGTTAACATAGGTCATAGAGGTTTTTAAGAAATCTAAAACGTTTGATATTGAAGCTACATTTAAGGATGTGCTCTCCTTCTGAACCCAACATTTTCACTCTCCCACACTAAAGGTCATTTTAGCTTCAACCTCTCCTCAGAATGGCCTTTCATCCTACTGCATCCTTCTTGCTCTTAGGTGGGCGTTTTCTGGTTCTCTACCTTCCAGGCTGGAGATGTTTATCTCACCCAAGTTTGTTGCTCATTTCCAGGCGCCAACTCAGTTAATGAGTTTTTACATTGACACTCGCAGTTTCCTTCAGAAAAATATAGCCAAGCCGTTGCGTTTGCTTCCACTAAGATGACTGTAGGGCTGCAGAAGGTGTTCCACTTTCCCTTTCAGCACTAAGTGTAAGCTGCCTGAGGACAAGCACTTTGTCTGTCTTCCTGTGGAATTTCCCAGGGCATGGAACAGCACAGGTGGATGCTCATCAACCTATTTGCTGAATGAATGAATGATTTTCCAATTCAGAAATCTCTAGCATTTTAGTTAATTTCCTACCTTCGTTATCCCTTTTACCACACATTTCAGATTTTTGGTTTCGATTCTGTTTAGATGTGTTTGGGTTTTGGTTGCTTGAATTACTTTATGTTCTAGTTGGATTTTCAATGTCCTGGCTCCTTGGAGTCATGTTTTCTGCCCATGCCCTTGTCCAGGTGTGTACCACAAATTTACCTGCTTTTGAAGGTTGGATCTTAGAGTAAATGAATTAAAAATAGCTATTATTTTGTCCTAGTTAAATTCTAGCACTAAGTGACTTAGAATATTTCAGATATAAGGTTTTCTGTTGTTAAGGTCACAGAATATTTTTATAATTGGCTTTTTGATCTGAGATGCCAGATCATATAGAATAGCATTTGCTACTATTAGTCATATTTGATTTTCCTTAATAGGACATTCCTTTTGTGACAAAAAAAAAAAAGCAAGAAACTCATGCATGAACCAACCCAACAGCAATGGAGTGTAAGTCAGCCTGTGCTGGGCCACTAGGCAGGTCGCTGGTAGACTCTGGACTGGAAATCACAAGCTTCTTTAGACCCTGGTCCTGCCTGATGCCATGAGGAAAGCAAGAAGAGGTTTGCTCTGCTTCCCTTCTGTGCCGAAGAAGCTTTTAATCCACTCTATTTCAAACAGTTGCAAGCAAAGAAAAAATGTCATGGGAATATCCAGACTTGGACAGATAACAACCCTACTCTTTATAACCCACTTATTAACCCGTAGGAAGGAAGAGGAGAAACAGCCTTTGAATGGTCAGCTGTCCACGCACAGTAGTTGGATGCTGAGTCCTTTTCAAATGTACTCAGAATAAAAATGAAACCCTACTACTTGTTTTGCCCATTAGATAGCATTATCTCCATGGAACGCCAATTCATATCTCTTTGTGCTGTGTGTGGTTCTCACATATGGGATTTTAATAACCTCCATGCTGTGCTATGAATTTATAAGCAGGGCCAAGAGAGGAAAAGCACCACAGGTCTTTATTTTTTCATTATTACTCTTTTGAAAAACAGGGCCTGCCTCATTTCTGTAAGATTCTTCTGACAGCACCGGCAATGTTGCGGCTAGAGCTCTAGTTGTTACTGTGGAAAGGAATAAGCTTTTTATTTATTTGCTATCTGTTTTTTTCTGGACTCCCTTTTTCTGCCTTTAGGCACCTCCATAATATGGCCCTGTACTTGCAGCTTCAGTAAACTGATTGCGCAGAAATAGGCCCCATTCTCTCACTCTGCAGTTCATCTTATATTCTGATTTTTTTCTTTCTTTTTTTTTTTTTTTACTGCGCCCACATTTTTAAATGTGGTCAGTATGGCCGCATTTCTCCTCCCTAGTGTTGTGCATGTCCAAGGAGCCTGTTTAGTGGTGCTTAGGAAAGCAGCCTCTGCAAGCAAGTAGTCTTGGAGGGAATGTCGAGTCTGCTCACTGATCCTGGAGAAATTATTTGGATTTTGTTAACTCCTCCATAAAATGCTACTGATAAACCTTCTTCCCATATTTGACATGACAGACAGTTCATTGGTATGTTATCTATGAGCTGTTTAGCACAATATTTGATATTGTGTTAATAGAATTTTCTATTCTTGTTATTATTTATTCAGCAAGTATTTATTGATTGCTTACTAGATATCAGACACTTTTCTGATTATTAGAGCTACACAGGGAACAAAAACATTTCCTTGCTTTTATAAAACTTACCATCTAATTATTAAATAACCATTAAAATTGCAGTTGAAAGTTACACCTTGTACCCTTTTCCAATAACACCTAAAATCTTTCTCTTTTCTCAATTTAATATAATTTTGTGATTTTGTGTGTAGATGAATAATCCTACTGTATTTTTATCCTTTATTTCTCTTGCTGTCAAATCCCTCTTCCATTTTCATGTTCTATGCATTTGGACTGACCTGCTTAAACAAAAAAAATCCTCTTACCCTGGCTCCTCTAGCTATCATAACCTTTTTATTACAAATTCAAGTGTGTTTCAGATTCAGTCTCTCTAACTCAATATGGTACTTTATCTGAAATTTCACATTAGACCTCTTGGATGTTAAAGTGAAATGTAGGTTAAAAGCACAATTTTTGAAAAGTTCAGGAGAAGAAAGAATTCAGGGGCTATATCCTTACTTGTCTATATCATACAGTGTGTCCAGCAGGGCCCCTGACTAGGAATCTGCTTATAGGTGTTTTGATACATGGGCACACATGTGCTTATATACACATCAACATATTTGTGTGGTTAAGGCACTGATTACATTAAGTATATTTTATACAGTTTCCCAGTTCAATAGGAAGTTGGTAAACTTTATGTCCCAATGGTACTAGAGGTCTCCACATTCTTGGAGAGTCTTCAGAATTCACTGAAGTTAAAAAAATTTAAGACCTACTCTCTGACCTGTATGCAAATAAAGTAGGACCTTATTTAACATTGATGTTGGGTAATGGTGCTAAAACCACTCTATCAGTAAACTTCACAGTTAAGTCTTTTAACTGTGTGATATTTACAGTGCATCTGAATCTACTTTTATGCTATCAAAAATATTTGTTAACATCTGCTTTGGGCCAGTCAACCTGTTAGTGTTATTGATACAGTGGCAAATGGAATGTACATGTACTCTTCAGCCAAGAAACTTACGGACTAATGGGAGGGACTGAAAATAAATGAGTAAATGGATTAATAAGCACACAATTAAAAATTATAAGTGTCTCTGAGGGTACAGCACTATGTTCTATGAATGGGCCTAATGGGGAGGACTTATCTTGAGCTTGAGTGACAGCTCAAAAACAGACTTCTATGAGAGGAAGCTGACATTTAAGCTGTGTTCTGCATGATGAAAAGGTACCTGCAAAAATGAACATGGCATGGTCATGAAACTTAAGGAAATTAAGTTTGCTGCCTGACTGTGACTGAAAAGGCCAGAGTCCAGGGTGCCTGTAGCCACATGAAGGCTTTGGAGTTTCTTCTACATGCAGTGGGAACCTGATTGATTTGGGGGTAACAGAAGTGAACAAAGCAGTCTACTTAAGGTTTCTTCTCCCGAGAGATGCCAGAGGGCAGTGTCTTGCTTTGTGTAGTTAGTGTTTTGATTCAGTTACTTTTATAGACCTATATGCCCTCTGAGGATATGAGATGTGGATGCCAGAGCTTACAATTTCCATGTTTATTTTGAGATAATTACCACAAACATGTTTATAATTGGTAACTGTGTATCTTAGACACACGTCATTAAATTTAACCTTTGAGATCAATTTTAATTCATCTTCTCCAAAAAAGTTTTTGTTAAGAAAATATGACATATATCAACATTTTAGTGACTTTCTTCTGAAAGATTTTTATTGGGAACAATTTATCTGTCAAGGAGGAAATGAAAAAAAATGGTCATACTTTGGGAAAATAATGCTCAAGTGTCAAACATCCCAATGTATTTAGTCTTCTGCTTTTACAAAATACTGTTTATATACTCAGCCTACCTTTTTGGTACTATTTATTAAAAATACATATAATTTAATTTTTCCTAATAGCCAGCAGTTTAAAGCAGCTCGAAATTTGCTTTCTGCCCTGTCAATGATCTGCTAATACTTTTTATCATTCCACCATACTGACCTTTAACCCAGCCTTTACACACAAACTTAGTTACATGTATGATTCTCCTTTTAATGGGTGTTAATAGACTTCCCTGTGCTCATTTATTTATAGAAATGATTTATTATTTATGTTGGTTTCATGGTACTTTCATTTCTGTTTCTTGTTTTGGTGAAACCACCTCATTTTCTAACAAATACTTCTTCATGGGGTATACATGAATTTTAGATAAGTTGTTTCATATAAATAAATGTTCACAATTCTTTCTACCCCTATCTTCATGTATTATTACCTTTACTCTCCAACGGGTTTGTTTGTTTGTTTGTTTATTTTTGAAAGGAATTTATTGAACTAAACCTGAGACAATGAGAGAGACTTAGGAGTGAACTAGTAGAGATGGCTGCCCCCCTCCGGCATCTACAGTATTGATACTTTATTGACTACCAAACTTCTATAACACCAGTACCTTTAAAATTCCAAAACTCTGCTAAGATTTGGTAAAGATTCTGCTACTGGTAATCAACCTTTTAGCTAATGGAGCATATATCGAGTTTTCCACAGAGGATGGTTCCATCCCCAGGGCTTTTGGCTTCAAAGACTACGTGTTGCTTTGTGGCTTTGGCAGGCCGCAGAGGAGCCTGGCTGCTGGGAACTGAAATGCTTAGTGCTTGCCAACCCCAAACCACTGTGTTCCTCCCCGATCTCTCATGCCAGGAGTTTGTGTGCCAAGGAAGCAGAAACCTGTCTAGAAAATAAACTGTTTTCTCTTGACTTTTCCTCTAGGAAGACCGGAAGAGGTTGAACCTGCAAGCCTGCAAGTTGTTCTGTGGTTTCAAAATGACTAAGGGTTTGCACTGGAAGTTTAATACTACAGTTTCATACAGAAAACAAATGGTGTATTATTTATGCTCCCCAAATCACTTTACTCCCAATTTTCAAAATGTCTATTAATTTTTTTAAGTGATTAATGTCGTTGTGGTGACAGTCTTTGCAGCTCTTGAGCTAAGGCCATCCCTGTGTGTGAAAAGCTTCATGTGTGAGTGGTGGTGTGAGTGTGTGACAGGGGAAAGAAATTTTCCAGTTTGGTGGTTATATATAAATGGATGTGGGTTGTGTAGGTAGGTTATGCTGACAAGATCAGTAGAAGATAAATTCACTGGCTAACAACATTTTTGCAGGATTCTATATTTTGGCCCCATAAGGTTGGAATTGACTTTATTCACTTCCATCTTCTTATTTACCCTAGATTTCTTTTTCTATTCTTTCCTATTTTTCATTCGGTAGATAGTTTTCTACATCCAGTTTTAATTAGAAGGAAAAATTTCTACTTAATCTAGCACAAGTCCTATTAATTGTTAATTTGGGATACTATGAAATTAGAACTTAACCTACATTTACTACAACTAGTATTGTTGTAAGAAGTTAGTCTCTTGTGAAAAAATCAGTAAAACTTGGAACACAGAAAAGATTATAGCTTTATAGTACTTATGTAGCCTAATTTCATAGACCTATTGCCTAATTAATTAAAATTCCTTGATATCTTTTAAACCTGAGTTCCTCAACCTCAGCACTGTTGACATTTAATGCTAGATAATTCTTTGCTGTGGAGGGCTTTGCTGTTCATTGAAGAATCTTTAGCAGTGTCCTTGTCTTCTACCCACTAATTGCCAGTAATACCCACTCAACTGTAAAAACCAAATGTCTTCAGACATTGCCAAATGTCCCCAGGGGACAAAATCACTTCTAGTTGAGAATCACTATTTTAGACCCAAATACTTGGACAAATGATGATATAAATCAATATATTAAATGTAGGTTTTCTTTCTTTTTTAATCTGCTTTTAAAGACTAAATTTCCCCATCTTATCTTGCTATTTCAACAGCATTCAAATTCAGAAGCTGTTGCCCAATGGTAGAAAGTAAACATCTCCCTTTTTATTAGATAAGATGTCCAGCAATGAAAATCCCTGGATTAAGAAGCTTGTTAAAATGTATTATGTCAGATGAAAAGTGCTATTTTAATAACTCATTGTTATTCTTAGCATGGACCTTTTAGTTTAGAAAAATGGATAATTAGCATTTTGGCTTATCACTTTCTCTCCATGAATACAAATAATTTGATAGACAGACAACCAAGAGAGACTTCATTAAATAATGGGTCTAATCAGCCTTGGACTAGAGTAAATTAGTGGTTATACTTCCAGCTTGAGAGCTGGGACTCAGGGTTTGGTGGCAATGTCATTTCATTCATCCAGGATATTTTTGTTGATCGATCTAATGTTGCAGTTAAAAACCAGAGCATGGGTCAATTGGCTAAAAATAAAAGCCAAAACTCAGTGTGGGAAGCCACAGGCTATACTGCATTTAACTTGTAGCTGGATAATTGCAAGAATACATTCAAAACATAACTACAAGTCCTGTGGTGTTTGGACTTAGTAGCTTTAATTTCTAGATAATGGGACATTATTAATGTGGAAGTATTAGAAAGTTTTCCAGAGGAAAAATATCAGCCTGGAACCATTCCCCTTCGCATACATTATACACTTTACTGCCATCTGTGATTATCCATACTATGCATAAAACCTTACTAGTTTTCCAAAAAATACTACCAATAGCATTTTATTTTTGGAGAACAGTCTTCCTAACACCCAACCAGGAAATCTATTTTGAAATTAATTTTCTTTTTAAAAATTTTAGTGTAATCTATCCTCTTGTTTCTGAGAAACAAAGCCCAATGCTGTGTTTGATTTGGAACTGTCTTACTGTCACTCAGAGGAGGCAGATAACCATTAGCGGAATATTTTTGGCCTTGGTCATCTTTTGAAGCTTGCAGTACAGCCTTAAGAAAGGATCACAGTTGTTACTTAGACTTCCTCTGTGGGGCAGGGGGAGGACTTAGATCTGAGATATTATTCTCATCATGAGATGGAAGAATGGTTTTTATTCACAATTCATATGTTACATTCATGATCCAACCTACACAGAAGCCTTTGCTCTGTGTGTCCTTAAGCTGCATCTGACATTTTACCTCCTGACGTATCCTAAGCAGCATTTTTCTACCAAGCAGATTAGTGTGGGGAAAAAATAGGAAGGTAACAGGCACCTGATGCTTCTGAAACATATTTAACTAACCTTTAAGAAGGGTGGATCCTGGTAACTAGAGTTTTTAGGGGGCTGAGTGGGTGATAGTTGTGAGGATAGAAGGTTGGAGGAACCAGGAGAAATATACTGCTTGTTAAAGAAATGAAGAGAAATAGAGTCTAGGGTATGTCACTTGGAAGAAATGAGAAGTCTGTAGCTGAGAGCCCTCTTCCATGTCTGTAAGCCATCATCAGCTAAATTTACATTGCCTATTAATGCTCTGTGGGGTGGCTTTTCTTTTGTGAGGGGTAGTCGTGTTTAATTTTACTCAGTTGCCATGAGCCAATGGCAGAGCTTGCTCATGGGCAACTAATAAGTGAGTTGTAGAGTTAAGAAAATAGAGTCAAGAAAGTTGAGAAATCTATGCAAAAGCATATAGCTGAAAAGTGGCAGAGAGAGATTTGAATGCAAGACTGATGGCAAAGCCAATGCTTATTTGTATTCTATTGGGTTGTTAGGAAAGTCATGACACATTTTTGCATTGAAAAACATAGAAAAATACGTCATGACTTTCCCGACGACCCAGTACTACGCTGCTAGAAACTGATCCTGTTATAATTTTTTGAAAACACATTAAGTTCTTTCAGATGAGATGGAAATGGAATATGATGAAATGTTGGAAGTTGGTGATATTGAAATTACTCTATACAAGTACATATTTTTAATATACAAAAGTTTATGTATTAATCTTCCAGCATCCCGGTATTAATAGCTTTTATTTTAAATTATGTCTTTATTGTTTAATTCATATTGGAAAATATGGTTTATGGGCAAATATAAGTTTTTGTCACCAAAATGATACGGCCATGGTATGATAAACTTCTGGTCTTCTCTAACAATAAGTAAACATTTAGTTGGAAACAAGTCCCGTTTTTTGAAGTGTTACCTATTTATGCTTTGCCTAAAATTAGCACTTATTTGTTTAAAGCAGTTACATACACAAAACGTTTTTCTAAAAAGTAGAGCTAGGCAAAAGCAGGAAAAGGCAAAACGTATTTGCCTTTTCACAGCTCCCGTCTCTGTTTTACCTTCTGAATAAATTATATGGTACCAAAAGTTTATTTACTTTTTATGATCAGATCAGTCAATAATATATTCATACATAATTCATTAGCTTGTTAATTAGGTCCTATGTTTCGGATATACGGCTATTGATCTGAGCCAGGTATGAGGCAGGAACGTTCTGATGAAGATCCATGTCTCTCACCTGCAGCATAGGCCAGGGCTCTTGCAAAGCTCAGGTTACCTTCTTTAAGGGAAGAAGGAAACCCGTTCTCTTCATGGCCTGTCAGCAATCATATTTTGTAAATGAAACAAAAATAAAAATTTGTTTACATTTTGGATTGGCTATGCTTTAATATTTTATGGCAATTGATCTGGTTTGACTTAAGGGCTTTATTTATTTATTTATTTATTTATTTATTTATTTTCAGCTACAATATTCAGTGATTAAGAGATGCCCAAATTGCTCTTTATCAAAATGGCCCCATGGAGGGTTCTAATGTCCAGTTAAATCAATTTTGGAGAAGACACTGAGAAAGTCTAAAATCTACTCTTAAAACCATGGCTAGGGCGGGCCAAGTGCCGCTTTGGTTAAGAGTTGGCTTGGGACGCTAGCTCTGAGCAGCAGGGCCCTGAATCCCACATTAGGGCCAGTGACGCTGCGCCCTCTACAGCTAAAATGGTGAACAACAAACAGCTCAACCTGGAGCTGGGCTGCAATGAGTTGCTGGCGACAGCGTAGGCTGCAGCCCCTGCTGCAGTGCGCTCCCATAAGTTACCGTGAGCGGCCGACAGCCACCATGAACGGCTGTCCAATGGCCAGCGACTGATCTGCCTCACCCAGGAAGAGTGCAATGGTAACACCAACATAGGCCAGTGAAGTGACATCTTCCACGGCTAGACTGAAGAACAAAAGACAGCAACTTGTCTGTTCCCCTCCCCCAATTCCCCAATAAAATCTTTAAAACAAAAACAAAAAACCATGGCCAAAATGCACCATAGTGTTTAATGAAGCATTTTGGTTCATTCATCCTGTGTATGATTATTTACTTATTGTTGCCTTTTAGTCTTCTGAAGCCTGAATGAGGTCTTTAGTTTGTCTAGTTTCTGTAATCTTGGGTACTGGAAGGGTGATAATTATCAGTTTTAGCTAATTGCTATGCTTTACATGGTCACAGGGACTGAGTATTTTAGAAAGCCACTTCATTAAAGCATTAAAATACTGTGAGCTCAGTAATTTCATTTACTGGCTCAATAACCCATGATATCTAAAAGATTTAAAATAGTTTAAAAATAATTATTCAAACAAGAAAGAAATTTCAAACTATAATTACCATAGCAATAAATGAAAGAAAGACTCCAAAGCAAGTATAAATATTACTGTATATTTAAATCTTAATATCAAATTCCTATAATTCAAGTGATTTAGCTTGCCCAATAGTAGATCAGAAGATCTTAGACCTTAAATAAACTTCAGCAAGCATCTAGTATAGATGTAGAAATTCAAATATTTTTTTTCTTAAAAAAATTATAATTTAATACCTAGAATGACAGTCTATTGCAGTTTGTTCTTATATAAGGTACGCATTATTCTCAAAGTATTTGTAAATTTTTTGTTCAGTTTTTTCCCTAGGTACTTTGCATTTTGGTTGCTATTGTACATTAGATTTATTTCTATTATAGTTCTGTTTTTTTGCTGAGATACTGTTGGTAATTTTGTATATCCACATTGTACCTGGCTACAATTTTTAAATTCTATTCTAATAGTTCTTGTATGGTTTGTTGTGTTTGCAAGAAAGACTGTCATATCATCTGCAAATAATGATGACTTTTGCCTTCTCTATTCCAGTATTAATACCTCTCCCCACTCCACCTCTGGGCTTCAGTTATTACGTTGAGTAGAAGTTCAAAACAACAGTGAAATAATAATGTAATCAGTGGCTATTGATGTCTTATTCCCAGTCCTAACAAGATACATATAATGCAAAGTTCCAGATTATGTGCCAAGCCATTTTCCCATAAGATATTAATCAGTTTCCTCCTCCTCCCCCCCAAAAAAGTGGGGGCAGGGGGTGAAGTTTCCAAATAATTTTCTGGGACTCTGAATTAAACAAAATGAGACAGACTTAAGTGAATAACTTTTTATAGTCTTTAGTATTTAATATTCATTGTCAACCCCCAAGAGGTAGGGAATGTATAATATGTGACGACTCCTAACATATTTTTCCATGAACACTGTTTTTGAAGAACATTTAACTACCATCTTACAATGCAATATGTCATTGCCACTCCAGTAGGGCATTAGTCACTGTGAACTTGCTTTTGGTTTCCGAATGATGCTTCTTATCATATTAACAAATTATTCTTCTCTTAGTTTACAAAGAGTGTTCTATAAGTAGAATCTTCTACTGTATTTTCCTTTGTATTTGGCTTTTGCTCAACATAATGTTTTTAATATTCATCCATGTTTTTCATTTGTTTTCTATGCTGTGTAGTATCCCCTTGCCATTCTTAAATTTAAAATAACTTACCAATATTTTTCTTTATCGATAGTGCTTTTATATCTCATTTAAGAAAAAAATTTCCTAATCTGATGTTATGAAATTTTTCTCCTATATTTTCTTTGTAAAACTTCCTGTATTGTCTTTTAGATACAGGTTTTCAATTCACCTGAAACAGATTTTTGTGTATAAGTAAGGGTCTAGGTTTACTTTTTTCCATGAGGTAGATTATCCAGTTCTTTGAGCTTCACTTTTTTAAAAACCTCATTTTTTTTTTTTCTCCAGCACTCTGTTTGGCCTTTCATGACCAATTATTAGGCTCTTTATTGTGTTTCATGGGTCTATTGTCTGTCCTTCTGCTAGTACTATCATGTTCTTTATCATGGGTCTTTAGCTTTCTTGGTTCTTTGCATTTTCATGTAAACATTAGAATCAGCTTATAAAGTTCCACAGAAGAAACCATGTGATGTTTTGGGATTTTGGTTGAGAGTACTTTAAGTCTATAGATCAATTTGAGGATAGTTTACTTCTTTACATCATCGTTAAAAGTTTTTTCTTCCATGTATGTTATATCTCTTAATTTATGTAGATTTTAAAAAAAATATTTACCAATAAAGTTTTATTTTTTCACAGGGGTCTTGCACATCTTTTATTAGATTTATTCCCAGATATTTTATATTTTGATGCAATTATAAGTGATTTACTTAAATTTCTATTGTTGCTAATACATCAAAATACAATTGATTAGCATTCTAATTTGTATCTAGCAACACTGCTAACTCTAGTAAAAATTATGACAAATTATATGTGGATTATTTTATACCATCATATCATTTGTGAATAATTATATTTTTGTTTCTTCTTTTCCAACCATTATATCTTTCATTTTTTTTCTCACCTTGCTGCACTGGCTAGGATTTTAGTGTGTTGCATATAGTGGTGACAGTGGAAATCATTGTTTTATTCCCAGTTTCAAAGAGACAATTTCCAACATTTTACCATTAAGTGTGACGTACTACAATGTTTGCTATAGAATTTTTGTTTTTTTTAGAAACATTTTATTAGATTAAGGAAACTCCTTGTTACTTTTTCTTAACTAAGCGTTTTTAATCATTAGTTGATCTTGAATTTTATCAAATTTTTCTGCATCTACCGAGATAATCATATGATCATATTTACTTTTGAGATGATCATATGATTTTATTAATGTTGCAAATTATATTCCCCCCAACTTTTTTATTTTGGAAAATTTCATGAGTTCCAAGGTTCATTGAAAACCATTTTTACTGGAAATAACAGCCAACATACAAACTATGAATATTTATATTTCAGTATTTGGCAGACATTTTCTTAAAAATAAATGAAGTGAGCCTGTCACTTAAAGGAAATAACAGGCACCATATTTTACTGATGACAAAAATTGAGCTTTTGAGTCAAAATTACATTTTGGAAAACCTACATTTGTCACCACTAGTTTCCTGTTTTCCCAAAACTTAAAGGCATTTCTGATCAGATCAGTGGTAATATCAATGAATGTGTTTAAAATATATAGTGGACATTTTCAACATTTTTAATATCTGCATAACTCACTGGACAAGTATTTTTCAAATGATCAATGTGTGATGTTACAAAATCAAGCATGAGTTAAAGGGCCATGCAAAGTACAAGATAGACCACTGGATTCTAATATAACAGTAGAACATTTTATTAATATGGTTTCAGAGTTCACATTGCAAATAAACTTTAAGAAATTTCCACATGTCAAACAGTATAGATTCAAAGAAAAATATACGCAATTATCTTTCTTTTCCCATTACTTAGCCATGTGAAGCTGTATTTTCTTCAACTACTTCAATCAAAACAACATGTTGCAAGAGATTGAAAGCAGAAACAGATATAAGAATACAGCTATCTTCAATGAAAGAAATTTGTAAAAATGTATTCCAATTAATGCCACTTTTTTCACTATTTTGTGGGAAAAAAAGTTACTTTTATAAAAACTTTATTTATGTTAACATGAAATGGGCATATTATTATTTTTAAATGAATTAATGGATATTTTTAAATTTTCTCATTTCAGTTTTTTTTCCTTTTTTAAGAATTTTTTTCCAGTTTTATTGAGATTTTGAAAAATTGAGGTATAATTGGCATACAATTATATTCATTTCAGGTGTACAACATAACACTTTGATATTCATATACATTGTGAAATGATCACCACAATAAATCTAGCTAACATCCACCATAATGCAGTTATAGAATTGTTTTTCTTATGATAAGAACTTTTAAGATTTACTCATAACATAACAACTTTCAATATAAAATACAGTTTTATTAACTGTGGTCACCATACTGTACATTGCATCCGCATGACTTATTTATTTTATGACTGGAAGTTTTTACCTTTTGACTCTATTTACCCATTTTGCCCACCTGCCACCCCCCACCCCACCCCACCTCTGGCAACCACCAGTCTGTTCTCTGTACCTATGAACTTGGATTTTTGTTTGTTTGTTTCAAGATTCCACATATAAGTGGAATCATATGGTATTTGTCTTTCTGTCTGACTTTTTTCTTTTCTTTTTAATTAAAGTTTATTGGGGTGACAATTGTTAGCAAAGTTACATAGATTTCTGGTGTACAATTCTGTAATACATCATCTATAAATCACATTGTGTGTTCACCACCCAGAGTCAGTTCTAACATGATAAATATCGATATGTTTTCAACTCACATAAACAAGGGATATTTGTAGTCCTCAATAATTTCTAAGAGTATAAATGGACAAGACTAAAAATTTGAGAACTACTGCCGTAGGAATACCAGCTGGGATCCTAACTTATGAAAGTATGATGCGATTTGGTACATTTATAACCTCTTTTCATGACAATGTAAGAACTTCAAAATATTTTAACTCTATTTGCCCCATCTCAAATTACAGTTGACAATATGTGGGGGAATAGAGGCACCTACATCCCTTAGTTGAAAATCCACCTATAATTTAAGTCAACCTTCGCATATGTGGATTCCTAACCACTGATGAAAATGATGTTTTTAATCAGTCGTTATTTGAATCCATGGGTGCAAAAACTGTTGATGTGAAGTGCCAACTCTATATTTATTGAAAAACAATCCCCATATAAGTGGACCCACACAGTTCAAATCTGTGTTGTTCAAGAGTGAACTGTATATGCTATTTTATGGTAATTTTTAATTCTATAATTTCCTCATGTTTCCTCATCTCACTGTGATATGTTTTGATGTGGATTTATTTTTATTTCTTTTGCCATATTTCTTTTGCCAAAGAGTCATCAGCTGAGCCTTTTGAATTTATAGATTGTCTTAAGTTCTGGAAAATTCTCACCTATTGTCTTCTGTCCATTCTACCTCTCTTCTCCCCTGGTATTTCAAATAAATCTGTTAGGCCATCTCATTGCATTTTCTGTGTTTCTTATTCTACTTTTTTTAATCTCATGTTTCATCTGAACATTTGCTTCTATCTGCTAGTTCACTAATGCTCTTTAGCTTTGTCTAATTTGCTGTTAAATACATTCATTGAGTTCTTTGTTTCATGTATTATATTTATCAGCTCCAGAGTTCTAAAAAGATTCTTTTTCACATGCACTTCATCAGTTTTTATAGTTTTCATTTCCCTGCCAATAATTTCAGGTGGCTTTTATCTCCTTGAACATAGTAAACATAATTGTTTTGGTCTGTGTCCTGTATTTTCATATGTAGAGTTCCTATGGGACTGTTTCTGTTGGTTTTCTGTAATGGTGTTTTGTTCCTTCATATGTCTGGATTTTTAGATTCTGTTTGGCATTGCATTTGAAAATTTATTTGTAGCAATACTTTGAGTCTTAGGATGATATTATCTTCTTCCCAAGAAGATTTCTCTTTGTTTTCTGCAGGTCTCTAAGGTCATTAGAAGTTCAGGACAAGATAAAGCAATTTTCAAAATTGAGGTTTCCAGAACCAACCAACTGACATAAAAAAGGATGACAGATTTTGCAAACTGGTTTCTTTCATACTTACTTTTAGAATCCATCTTGGGAGTCCTAGCCCAAAGTAAATGTTGACTTACCCTTTGGGGACTCTATATTCTGATTTTTGCCCTCCTGGGCCCAGGAGGCTGCCAGAAGCAGAGCTCAACTACTTCTTTCAAAGCACATGCCTCCAGGGCAAACCCAGCCCTTAGTGCTGGTTTACCTCCCTGAGTTCCAGGCTTCTTCAGATTGGCACATCCTTATTATCTTGTTAGGTCTTCAATGGTCTTAAATTGGTTCCAACTCTTTTAGTTATCTTCCATGGAAACGTTGGTCTGCATTTGTAAGCTGACATATTGAAACAGCAATTCTCGTGCCGATACTTTTTAACAGTAATAAATTTGCATATCGTCTGTACTTTGGTTTTGCATTTTAAAACTGTTGGGTTGTTGGAAAAGTCATGATGTATTTTTTCTATGTTTTTCATTGCAAAAATGCATCGTGACTTTTCCAACAACCCAATAGAAGGAATGATTTATACTTCAGCTTCTTTCCTGAAGCCTGTCCCAATTGGAATCATAGAATTTTAATTCAAAGTCTACGTAAGCTGCATTTTTCTCCTTATTCTGAAAATAAGCAGTCTGAGGACATAAAATGCAAACGTATCTCCCTAGTCTCCAGTGAATGCACATGACTCCACTAAGTCACTCATGCTTACTTATCTCGCCCATTTGCTCATTTTACCACAATTTTCTTCCACTTTCAGCTTAGAATCCATGTTTCTAGTGCTTGTAATTATTTCTCAACTTTGAATTTCAGCACACCACTTGCCCCAATCTCCAGCCCTCAATTAAACTGGCTAAACTCTTTCTTCAGCTCTGCCTTCATGCTCCTGAACAGTACTAAAAAGAATTCATAACCTTGCAGTAGGTTCATCAAAAATCTATAATTTCTAAATTCCAGCTGAGGCACAACTAGCAATCCTTTTGATTTTTGCTCAAAATATTCTCTTTCTCAAAATGTAATCCCTCTCCTGAAGTCTATTAACGTTACTTTTAAGTATCCCATCTCTAAATAATTAACCCTTACTTACTTTATAGAAATGAAAGAGAATCTGGAGTGAACTATAATTGCAATTCTCTCTTGTAAGGTGATCTGTTTCTCTTCTCATTTTTAATTCTTTTTTACTATCTCAGAGAAAGACGTGCCTGTACCTTTTCAAAAGTTACCTATCCAACTATACTCTTAAATTATTGAATTCTCTCTTCCCTGGGTTCTCACTCCATTAGTAGGACATTTTCTTGTATTCAAAATCACTCCATCTCTACCAACCATTTCCTCTCAAACTACAGACCTACAAAAGCATCTTCAAATCTAAAAATAAAATGAATGAATGTCAGCAAATATTCAATTTACCACTACCCTTATATGCTGGCAGAAATTTCACATGATAAATAAGAGAATTTATAAGGTAATGTGATTTTCCTTCCTTCCAAAGCAAATTCTACCCAGAACATAAAGAAGACATCTAATGCTATATAATTAGTAAAAATTTTGTTGGAAATAAAAGTTCTCATGCCTGGTACTACATGCAAACTTCTAATATCAACTCCATTTGCTCTTTATAACCTCTGACTTCTAGGGCTAATTTCATGTTACCAATGAGAAAAAATTCCCCTTTCTGCCCTTCTTGAGATCTTAGGGCTGGGCTATTATCAAAATTGGCATAAGGCAGAATAATAGGAAAAATCCAGTTTTATTATGTGTACATGAGAGAATTGAAAGAATAATTCTCTGTGAGAAGAGGAGCATATCACTT
>NW_017731434.1:2258978-2261222 GCF_001890085.2 Hipposideros armiger
GGGGGGCATGCCTACATGATTATGCAGATCCATTTCTCTCAAGGAACTTCCCAATAAAGAGAACACATCATCTATGGCAACTGAGAAACATAGCTTTATGTTGCCTCTTTTAGTATTATTTCTTGACATTAACATTTTTATGCATCGCCATATTAAGTTTTATGCTTGGGTATAATGCCACCAGGTAGGAATCAAGGTAAATGCTATATCCCAAATTCACAGAGAGTCAGAGCCAAACCGTGGGTTATCAAATCTGCCTTTTTATGTGCTGTTCCTCATAGTGTGTGATTTATACACATTGCTGTTGAAAGCCGCACTAACTGAAAGATGCAGGTTTGTGGAGGGGCAAAGAAGTACATTTATAGGATGGCTTGGCTGAACTGTGTTGATTTCTCTCTAGAACAGTCTTCACAATTCTTTGCTCACAGTTAGAGGTCTGCTGAAAGTGACTCGGTATAGATGAAAACAGCTTGCTTAATCATTCCTGAAACACAGGGAAAAATTAAAATACATTTTTTTCTTTGTCAAGCAATAAAAACAATGCCAGATTGTTAATGCCTCTTTTGTACCTTTCACTTGAAAGACCTCAAAAGAACATCAAGGAGAATAAAGGCAAAATCTATTCCCCAATGGTATCATTATACATGTTGAAACCTCTAAAACTAAAACTCTAAAGACATTCACAAAGAGTAGAGGAATAAATGGCAGCAAACTGAAGAGTGCGTCTCTGGAGCTTTACTCAACCTGCTTTGTTCAGATTCATCCAAATTGGATGATGAAAAGCAAAGATCTAATTTGCTTCTACATTAAAGTAGTAAATTAGTGAGTGGTTAGTTGCTAATTGTCCTGTAAAGCCTTTAGGATGCCAAGAGTACCCCATCTCCAATATTTTAAATTGCATTCATACGGTTGAAATATGAACAACTATTTAGGGTAGTGTCAAACAGTATTTGTAATAATTTAAGCTGGTTTGATTTGAACATGATTTTTGTTCTGAAATATTTATCTGATTTGGGATGAGCAAGTTTTATTTTAGACTTCAAGCCAACAAATAGAAATTCATTTTCAGTGTAGGGCTAACCAATGTAGGGAGCTAGGTGAGCGCTATTCAGTGTTGTGTTTCATCTCTGGCTCTTCCTGCTTGCTTCCAGGGTGTAGAATTAGCAGGTTTGGTTAAATTTTACTTGAGGTTTTGGTGACCTTTTCTAATCCTGACTGTTTCATAATTTAATGTCTTGACCTTCGTTTTCCGTAGAGCCACCTTAGTGATAAATGCAGAGATTTAATAACTAGAACTAGTTGACAGGTGACCTTTTGTACATGGCCACTTCTCTTTGCTGGGGAAACCACACTGTTTTGCGAGTTTTAATTCACAGATTTTAATTATCTATTCCATTGTCTATAAGCTTATTCACAGTGCAAAAAGTAAAGGTTAAATATTTCATTCTTCTTACTGATTAAAATGTAAAGCACTTTGCAGTTGTTCCAATATATCATTCAGAAAGAATAGGGCAATTTGTCAGATTCTTACCCATAGAAGAGAGGAGGGGAATTTTCCAGAGTGGTTGGTAAAGAGTAGGATAAAAAAAGTGGATAGGAGTGTGTGTGTGTGTGTGTGTGTGTGTGTGTGTGTGTGTGTGTGTGTGTGTGTGTAAATTTAAAGCAGAGAAACAGAAGAATTCTTGAACTGTACGTGTACTAATTTGAAGAGAAAAGTGACTATGGATCAACGAAAGGTGAAACTTGCCAATCAGACTGAAATCATAGTGAATGATGTTAGTTTTGGTCTTTTTTTTTTTTTTTAAACAGGCAAGGGTCAGTTGGGCATGTCATGGAAAATTGTTTTCTAGAATGTACATAAATAATATTTAAACACAGGAAAATAAAGCTAAGTGTTAAAATGTCACAGACCCTTAAAAAGAGGCAAGAATAGATACATCTTCCTCATGCCAGCCCCCAGTTTCAGAGAATATAGGACCTTCTTGATTCTCCTTTGCTTACATTCTTCACCATTTTTGCAAACAATTCATGTTTATGCCAAATACTGATGCTTAACAATAAAAGAAAAAGAAAAATTGGCATGGCTGTAAGATGACCTATAGTATGTGCATAGATAGTATCCCAGTCAGCCAGTGCCCTGGAGTCTTCATAAGCATGGAGGGGAGAACAATTCATGAGTTAGAGAAGCACTTGGCAGTCTTGAGATAATTTTGATTCCCACAGACTTGAAAGTAGCCATTGTGG
>NW_017731434.1:2262227-2263478 GCF_001890085.2 Hipposideros armiger
CCAAGCCAGCTCTTAACCAATGCGCCATTCAACCAGCCCTTAACTGTACTTTTAAATAACCTCCATTAACTAAGCATCTTTTCTTTGTGTGAAGGGTCTACCTTCTGCTTCCCTGGAAAGCATTGATTTTCATCATTTGACAAGTCCTGTTTCAAGTTTTTTGTTGTTTGTTTGCTTGTTTTTGTTTTTGCAGCCTAAAATAAAAATGTCAACTATATTTTTAGTTCTTACAAGATAACATCTTAATTTTGTACTAATTCAGGTAGAAGCAGACTCCTAGCTTGAATTAAACATTGCACCGAGTTTACCATCTTGAAGAAAAGTGTACCAACTTTGAAAGAAATGTACTGCATCTCCTAATAATAAAGTTAAAAAAAAAAAGATGTGATCTTTTTATAAAAGATAGAGAAAAAATTGTTAAGTTTTATTTCCTTTGGTTAGAATGAGGGAGGGCTCCAGGCCTCTATGGTTAATTCCAGATCTTATTGCTTGAAGTATAAGTATGTTATTAATTTTGTGAAATGTTTTTCAACCTTATTAAAAGATTAACAATTTGGACCTATTTGCACCACAAGTATAATATTCAGCATTTTATTCATACCAGGGTTCGATAAATAAACTGGAAAACAAAAGTTAAGTACTTTATCTGGTTCTGGTCTGGCAACACTTGTGTGGATCCTATTTTAATGCAAGTAGATGGATAATCAATAATTTAAAAATGCTCAAAGATTGTTTTTAGATATTTTACTTATGAACATATTGTAGAGATCATGGGACTAAAATAAAAATAAGACCATTTCTAGGGGGGGAAATGCCATTAAATTTGAGACTGTAGAGCCACATTTAAAATACCTCAAGCTAATTACTGATAATTTTTTGTGGTGAACTTAAAAGCTTTGACAGTGAGAGTGGACTAATTGGATTGTAATTAGAGGACAACTTAGATTTTCTGTACCTAATAAAATTAAATTAGGCTCATTTTTAGAGGTAGTAGAGCTTCCATTTTGAAAATTTAGTATTAAGGTCTTGGAATGTGCACACATTTTGTTATTTCTGTAGTGCTATCCATTCTGCTCCTGAGATTTTAATTAACTACTGGAAATCTGTAATCAATTGCAATAGTTTATAGGAAAAAAAAATGCCATGAAAGCACCTTATGTTTTTCTTCATTTTCAAAATGATTTTGGTTGCTTTGGTTAGACATTCTGTGCTGATTTTTTTTTATTTATACCATAGATCATTTGAACACAG
>NW_017731434.1:2263876-2306988 GCF_001890085.2 Hipposideros armiger
GAGAGAGAGAGAGAGAGAGAGATAACATGCTTCTCTTTTTAACCTGAACAATATCTACTATTCATTGGACATCATGTTTTTCTTTATTTCCTCAACTCTATAATGGGAAATAAAAACAAATTTTCAAAGAATTTATTGTGGCATAATGTAATAAAGTTCTGGTAGGATGACTGGCCCATAATAGGTGTTCAATCATGTTTATGTCAATAAATATAATACACTATTTTTTCACATCTTTCTCACACTGCTGCTTCCCTTCTCCCCTCTCTAATGGTCACCCTGTGGCACAGAAAGAAAGGAACCAAGTCCTTTTTTCTTGTGAGGAGGCAAATGTCAAGATTCATTTTAGCAGAGGCAGGACTTGTTTTTCTGAGTCACTCCCTTCAGCCTTTAAAATGGTGTGTACATTGACTCTAGTTGATCATATGCTGAGGTTGAAGTTCACACTGATTAGAATTCTAAAATTATCTTACCCTGAACAGTGCCTTGCACAGAATAGGTATTATTGATTAAAAATCACTGGGTTGTTTAGCAGATGTCACCAAGTTCTTAACTTTCCCCAAGCTAAGTGTTTATAACCAGATATGCAGGTGTAGAGTTACTATACTTTTGCAAAGGGGGAAAATACCCAAATAAAATATAGTGATGTTACCATAAAAAAAAATCCATAGTTTAGACTTTAAATAAAAGGAAGTGTTTGACATTTGTGGGCTTTCTTTTTAACAGGGACACAGTTGCCGTGACAGGGTGGCTATATATTTGTAATGGTCTCAGTTTATAGACACAGTCCAAGCCCAGCCAAAGCATTTGGCTTTCAATACAAGAGGAAAAGATGAAGAGGTCAAGTTTGTTAGTAATAAAAAAAAAATAGGGACAAATCAACTAAAAAGAATTCAGAATAAAGAGACGGCTTGATAAAGTGGAACCTGATAAATTTTTCCAAAGGTCTGAGAATATCCAGTGCCTCAATCCAGAAAGAAACTGCTCACTGAGATAAAACTGAGCTAGTGCAAGTGGAGACATATGGAATAAATTTTCTAGCAAGGGCCCTAAATCAAACACTATAAATGAGTTCAAGAAACGGCAGTACATTTTAACAAAGAAAGTTGAGATCACTAAGATGCAGTGATAAAACTAATGAAAGGAGCTGAGATAACCAGATAAGAATAGCTCTCCGGTCAAGCCATCCATTTGTGACTGGGTATTTATTTCTTTCTTTTTATCATAGTTTACTGTAGTTTGCAGGTGCCTTCAAATACATAAATGAATCCCTTGGGCCTTAGCAAGCACTTTGTGTTACTTGAAACTTCAATTATGATAAAGAATGTTTCACACATCCAGCTCTGAACTCCTATCATACTATACAGATGGTTCCTGCTTTGAAGTGGTACATAGAGCAGTCGCCATATACAGTCACATCTCCTTGTACATCATTCAGGAAGTCAGACAGCTAGGCAGGACTGTGAACAAACAGTAGGGACGTGTGCAAGTGTCCTAAGACTCTGGCCATGGTGACAACATGACCAAGTCCATAATATAAATGAAAGGTACAATTTAAAAATCATCATCTACCCCCAAAGCCATTGCATTCATAGTACTCTGCCCAATTACATATTTGTTACTTAAACAAGAGGCTGTTGTTCTCAGTGTTTGCCCTCAAGTTGTTAGTCAGCTGCTGACCTCATAATCTGCACAGCTGCGGCATCCTGATATGTTGTCGTGAAACAGATTGTGATGTTTTAATTGATCACTTTCAGGGGTTGCAATTGTCAAGTGAAACCAGTGTGCTGATTCTTATTAGTTAAATTAAGCCTTGTTACAGCAGAACCAGCTAATTCACTCTAATGACGGGAAATACAATGCAAATTGCGGCATTGTGTAGATTAGGACGCATCTAAAGCTTTTTCTTTATATGTTTCTTTTTTTCTTTTTGATTTTTAAAAATCGGTGGAGCCCATACCTCCCCAAAATGCTTTTATTATACAGTGAAGCAACTTCTGGGAACAGAAAATTGAATGTAACTTCCCCACACCATATGCATCTCGGTGATAAGTTGGAGTGTGCCATATGACACACACAATTTAAATCAGGCATTGATTTGCATGACTCTAAGTGAGTTTGGAAGACTCAGCTAAGTGTAATGGATGTCAGGCCCTGCTGCAAATTGCCTCGCAGAAAGAATATTGTGTTCTTCCTCATCACCCCCAAAGATTGTAGGCGCCTAGATGCTTGAGGAAAGCTCTTAGATGAATGCCCAATCGCAAGAGGCATTTCCTTGTGCCTCCATTTGGCCATTGGTGAAGTCTTCACTATGGCATCAACCTTCAGACCTCATTTGCAAGTGCCCCAATACACTCACCCACTTTGAATGGACCTATTCTAACCGGGTGCCTGAACCACCTGCTGTCCATCTTAGTTCAGAAATCTTACTGTAACAGGAGTGATGGACAGTGTCATGGATAGCAGTTTTAAGACACCTCAAAAATGGACCTTTATGGGCCCTACAAGTCAAGTTTTTTCAAAAATTTTAATTTTGACATCTCAAATAAATAGATGCCTGTGTCTCACTGATTTTATTGGTGCATAATGAAAACTAAATCGAAGTAAAGTTCAATTCATGTTTAACTGTTAGCATCCAAAATACAATAGGAAGCACAAGTATGTTCATCAAAGCAGTTTTTTTATAATAGAAAAAAAGTCAAATAATAACTGATGCTCATCAGTAGGCAAATAGGTACATTATGATATACCTGTATAATGGGATGTTGTGCAGATATTAAAAACATCTCTAAAGACTATTTACTGACATGGGAAAGCTTAACAATGTGAAATTAAATGAAAAAAAATCACATTTGCCAAATTATATAAGTGGTATTTCTCAACCTATGTATAATACTATATCTAGAGGGAGAAAATGCAGTAAAATATTGTAGTAATTTTTGAGTGGAGTTTATATAAAGTGTCTTTATTATTTTATCTATTCTTTGTTTTTCAAGTTTTCCGTAGCAAACCCATATTATTTTAACAAGCGGGAAAAAGAGTTTTTAAAAGCAGTTTGAGTAGTTTTGTTATGACATTTGCTGCAGGAGTCTCTGTTCAAGGCAGCGCCCACCTAAAGGCCTGGGAATTAGCTCCTGTCTGCTTTGCCCGATCCCGCTCCTTTTGAAGCCTTCTCTTTCTCAGTTAAAGGCAGCTCCAGTCTTCCAGTTGCTTAGACTAAAATTGGAAGTGACCTTAACTCTTCTTTCTCTCCCATCCCACAGTCCATCTACTGGCCAACCCAATGGGCCCTTCCTTCAGAATGTAGCCAGCATGTGACCAGCGTCTTGCCATCTCCTCTGCTGCTCGACCTGGTCCAAGCCACCATCCTCTCTTGCTGGAACCGTGGCAGTAGCCTGCTCTCTCAGTTTCTATCCTTGTCTTCTTTGTGTCAGTTTTCCACAGAGCAGCCAAAACTGCTTAAAATGGAACTCAGATCCATCACTCCTCTGCCCAGAGACCTCCAATAGCTCCTAAAAGACCCTATGTGGTGTCTCCCCTGTCATCTCTCTGGCCCTGGTACCTGCTTGCTTGCCTCAATGCACTGCCAGACCACACTGCTCGCCCTATTGTTCCTCTCTTCCCTTGGGATGTTGGCAGTGGCTTTTGCTTTTGCTTTGTAGGAATATGTTTCCCCTAAATATCTCCATGGCCAGCCCTCCTCATTCAGGTTTTTCCTCAGATATCATCTGCCGCCTTCCATCACCCAAGTGTTTCCTGATCACTCCAACACACACACACACACACACACACAAACACACACACACACCCTAACCCGCTTCCTTGCTTTAATTTTCTCTACTTAGCACTTATCTTCATATAACATATTGTATACTATGTGGATTTGTTTATTGCCATTCTCTGTCAAGTTGAATATAAGCTCTATGAGAGCAGGTTATTTGTTTTAAATTTTCATAGCTGAATCCCCAACCCCTAGAGCAGTGCCTGGCACATAGTAGTTGCTCAGTAACTACGTTGGATCCTGACCATTGATAGGAAAGATTATCTATTACAATTGTGTGATAATTATCCCGGTGACTTTTCTGAGGCACTTTGCCTATCAATTTACCCACCTAGATTGAACGTGTAGTCATGTTGATGTGTTTCTTCTGGATTGCTTTTCTCTTTTTATCTAAATTAATTCTAGATGAATTGGAAAAATCCATTTCTTCCTTAATATTAAGTTCAGTGTTTAAGCTCCTAAGAAATTATTTTGATTCAATTGCTTTCATTTTCTAACTTAACCACTATATATAGAGTTCCTAAAATATTCTAGGGACTTCTGGGGAGTGGTGTTAAAATGAAGAAGACAGACATTGACTCTAATCTTACAGCATTTCCTATTTAGTGGACAGACAAAATTAAACAGTAAGTGGAAATGCAACACTAATATCCAGTATGAGAACGGCCACTGACCAATACACACAATAAAAATCCAGGATCAAATGTCAGATGCAAAATAGAGAATCCATTGAAGAGAGATGAGAAAGATGTGTATCAACAAAGCACACTACTTTTTTATCTCTGTTTTAAAAGACAGGGTGACTTTTCTTCACGTGGGAGGGAATGGGCAAAGGGGATTTATTTAGCTTTGGAGCAAAGAATCAGGGAACAATGGAAAGAGCAGTGCATTTAGAGTAAGAGGACCTAGATTTGCATCTATCACTACAACTTGAACCTATCGTCTGCAAGTCCTAAAAGCTGACGCTTAACTTCTTTCAGTTTGTGTTATCTCATTGGTTAAAAAAAGGGCGGTGGTAGTTAGAGTAGCTCTAGAGACCTCTGTGGACATGCAAGGCCAGCTAACAAGAGGGGACGCGAAGGAAGTTTTAAGAGTTTTTGTAATATTTCTGCTAGCCTGAGACTTATCTTAAGCAGCTCTGGGTTCTGAAAATCCTTTTCAGAACTTTATCATTTGCTGAATTTTTCATATTTTAATCAGTTGCTATATTACCACTCATACATAAAAGTAAAACATAGAATTGATGCTTGGATATATTCCTTTTGCCTTTTTTTTCTTTTTTTCGACATTATCCTTATTAAAGAGATCAAATCTTTTCGATTTCCTTATTTCATTTGAAATTATCGTTTTGAATGAAAAGTTATCATTTAAAGTGAAAAACAAATGACTCCTTTCCCATTTAATTTTAAACTAACACAAGGGGATAGAAATTAAAATTACTTCTTAACAATCTGTATTCGCTTTTTAAATAAAAGCATGTCCCTAGCTTGATAACCTGTGACAGCCACTGCAGAATTAGGATATATGTATATCCCACACTTACCACTTATACACACCTATCTGAATTTTCTGTCTTCTGAGAGAAGCTTGTTTGGATAAATAGAGCTTACTAATTTACATGTTTCTTTCCCCTCCCTTGTTTCTTTTTCTGTTTTTCAGCCTTTGCAACTCGACTGTGACCTTTGTGCCATAGTGTCAAACTCAGGTCAGATGGCTGGCCAGAAGGTTGGGAATGAGATAGATCAGTCCTCCTGCATTTGGAGAATGAACAATGCCCCCACCAAGGGATACGAAGAAGATGTTGGCCGCATGACAATGATTCGAGTTGTGTCCCATACCAGCGTTCCTCTTTTGCTAAAAAACCCTGATTATTTTTTCAAGGAGGCAAACACTACTATTTATGTTATTTGGGGCCCTTTCCGCAATATGAGGAAAGATGGCAATGGCATCGTTTACAACATGTTGAAAAAGACTGTTGACATCTATCCGAATGCCCAAATTTATGTCACCACAGAGAAGCGCATGAGTTACTGTGATGGAGTTTTTAAGAAGGAAACCGGGAAAGACAGGTGAGTCCTCTGAGAAGCAACCTTATTGTCCTTTATGCTAAACCTTTGCTGAGTCTTTTTGTCAGCTATCAAATGAACAGTTATTTTTAAAACTGATTGTTACATTTTGACTATTATGATTCCTTGATGCGCCAGCAGATAGGCCCCATTTATTCCACGTATACTACCTTCTTTTCTCTCCATTTTGATTGGCTTGAGGCTCCGAAAAACACGGGATGCTTCCCCAGAATAGCTTTCGATTTGTTCTTATTTAGTTTAATTTGCTATTGATTAAATTGGATTTTATCCAAAAGAGGAAGTTTATATATTTCTGTGTCGAAACAGAAATGTTCAGGAACGTTAGGACCTAAACTCCTTTGGAAGTTATGGCAAAAATTTACCTGAGACCACAAAACACAACAGGCTATTGATTCTCTAATTAGGTTATATAGCTTCTTGCATACAAATAGACCCTATGATCATGAACACCATAACTTGGTATCTAACATGTTAAGCAGAATACCACATTGAAATTGTATGTTACTTAAAATCATTAATAGTGGATTCATGAAGCAAAATAAGATATAAATACCATTCACTCAGTTATCCAAAAATCTGTTTACATTTTTCATTGCATCCATTTCTTTCTGCAGCATTCTATGAACTACCACTTCCACTCCCTTTTCTTGAGGCCTGCTTGCCTCATTCTTCTCCTACTCCTAACTTCTACTTCCTCTTCATCTCCCTCATCTCCAATATAACTCTATTGCCTGCCATTTTTTCTCCCTCTTTAGAAAGGGAACCAGTATATGGGAGAGAAATGGAATTATAAATCAGTAGATCTTAGTTCATATATCTAATTCTAATAAAGAACTGCTAAAATAAAACTTTAAAAGTAATTGTTAAAGTTTTAAATTATCTGTGAATTTTGCTTATTCATGTTACCATGGGTAAACTGAGCATTGACTATAATTCCAATATTAACATTCCAATGCCTCAAAATGTATATCTTTTACTCTTCAATATTATCAAGTCTAAATTTTTAATTATATTGGGGTATGTGCTTATAGGGGCAAAGTTTCTGATATTTCTGGGCATAATTTTAATGATGATTATTTTAAAATCATATCTCCTATTGACAATGTAGGTTGAATTTAGCGTTTTCTACTTCTGAACACCAAAAATGTACAGCTTCTAATGAAATGCAAGAGAGAAATAGCCATAATACTGTCTCTTTTTACTATTAGAGTTACCAAGAAGAATCACAATGCTTATGTTTGAGTCAGTATAGCATAAGCTGCCCAAAGAGACAGGCAGTAAAGATAAAAGGAGTAGGTATGTGCTTCAAAAAAATGTTCTCACATGTAGCCCCATTCTATATAAATATGATCATTGTCAAGGGGCTTTGGAAATTTCTGGTCTCTCACTAGCCCAGAGCAATGCAATTAATTAGATATATTTGGTTTTTCATTAGTCACAGTTAGCCCTTGGGATATCCCCCGGTCCTAACTGTAAGCCTTAGAACCATTTCAGGGTATCAGAGAAGAACTTAGCATGCCATATGTTTCTGTGTGTTTATATTATGTTGGCCTTTGCTGTGAGCTTTCAATGAGACAGCCCTGTCACAGATGTGTGGATTGTGCAACAAGAACTCAGAGAGAATAGCTTTGGGAGATGTATTTCCCTACTGGCTATGATGAGGAAAGCTGTTTGAAAGCTGTGGGGACAAGTTTACTTTGTAAAATTAATTGGTAGGTATTATTCAAAATAAATGTAGGGGGGAAAAAAGCCAGAATAATTTTTTGATGCATTCTTGCTGTTTTCTTCAATGAGTCTCTGTTTGGTTGCTTCACTGAGTATTGCAACCAGGCCAAAAAAGACAACTATGCTAGTGTTTTAGAAATGATCAGAATAGATGGTTTTAGTAAAATCTGGTTGGGTGACAAAGGTTGACCAAAATGACCTCAAAAGCTGCTCTCTCCACTATGATTTAAATCTATATCCTAACTTTAGTTGTGCAGATATTATTGTTTAAGGATTTCATATAGCGACCTGATGTTCATTGCCAAATTTCAAACAAGAATATTTTAAAACTTTCTGTGAAGGAAAATGTCAAACACAAAATGGAGAGACTAATGGTGTAATGAACCTTTGTATACCAACTGCTCAGGCTAAATAGCTATTAACTCATGGCCAGCCTTGTTTCATCTATACCCCTACACACATTTTCTCTCTCTAAGGATTATTTTGAAGCAAAAGCCAGACATTATATTGTTTCATTCATAAATATTTTAGCATGTATCTCTAAAAGATAAAATTCTTGAAGATAAACACAATATTGTCCTACATAAAAGTCTGCAATACTTCCTTAATAACATTATATATTTAGCCTGTTTTCAAGTTTCTCCAATAATCTCATTAACATTTTTAGCAGTTAATTTGAATCAGTATTACCATTAAGATCCATACATTTTTTTCAAATAAGAATTAACACGTGGTCTATACATTACAATGAATTGATATACCACCTACGTTTCTCTTAACCTATAGTTTCTTCTCTCCCTCTATGTCACTCAATAATTGAAGAAAAAAAAAATCTAGTCATTTTCCATGTAGAGCTTTCTTCAATCTAGATTTTTCTAATTGGTACCCCCATGATATTTCTTCTACATTGATATTTCTATATTGAGACTTTATTGGATTCAAGTTGGTTTGTTGTTTTGGTTTTTGTTTGTTTTTTACCAAGACCATTAGGTGATATTTCCATCAGGAGGAATACTGTCTAGTTTTCTCTTTTTATATGTTGGTGGTCATTAATGATCATTGTCTAGATCCAATAATTCATTAAGTTTACAAAATGGTGATATTTCATCATTTTTTTTATTTGTTTGCTGATATACTTTATAAAGAGAACCTTGTCCTCATTAACCACTGGGTTACCATGAGATAGAGAGTACGAATCCTTTCTCTTTATCAATTTTGAGACATTGGTTCCCTAGCATCATCCAAAAGTGACCAGTAAGTTTATTATTATCAATATTTACATACTGGCTTATATACTTAAACATATACATATTTGAAATATTTTAGTTCATTAAAATTATCTTTTTATGTTTTGGATAGCTTCTTTACTTCCTGGTGTTGTATGATGTTGCAGGCTCTTCTTGTACATATCTGATGCAAACCTGGATTCATACATTTTTCCAAAGAACTTTGGTCCTTTTAGTATTTAGAAGAACATAATCTTGGTACTACAGGTACTCATTGCTGCTGGTCTGGTCTTCGTTTCTTGGTCTTTTCATTGGGCAGAGATGGTATATAAAGAACATGTGCCGTATATATTGTTTAAAGATAAAGTCATTATGAGTTCAAACTGAAACCAGGGATACCAGGTTTTTATTTTACCCCCATCAGTCTCACATCTGTTTATTCTTTCTGCCATGTTGACAATCATAGGTCCTAGAGACACCAATGTAATTACTGAACTGCTTTATCCCTCAGCCTACATGCAACAATCAGAATAACAGCATAACCAGCAGTATTATTACTGTCAATATTTTAAGATGATTTTGCATCAAACATGACATTTTAATGACAAGCATTCATGTGGGTTCATGCTCACAAAGTGTATGTTGGTTATATCCTAACAAAAGTTGTAAATATTTTCCTCCTAAGTAAATAAGTTAAATGGTATATACATCATTGCAGCCTTGAGGGACTGAGGAAATAGAGATGTCCATTTAATTTAACATTTGTTGTTAAGCTATTTTGATTTGCCTGAACTTATTGGAAGTTTTTAGCAAGTGCTCATTTTCTTCAAGTTTTTAATGGAGAGGTTGTGTCACCATTATGATGCATAATTTATAGAATTTTTTAAAATTGTGTCCTAAGTAGTTAAAGTGATTCATGATAGGTAAATGATTAAATTGAGTTTCTTAAAGAAAAATGTGCCTCTCAGCTTTCTTTTTCAAATTGTCATGTCCTTTCTTAAAAAAATATAAGCCCCTCCTCTATTTAAGTTGGGCATTTTAATTTTTCTAGTGGTTTTTATTTTTGTCTTATGGAATTCCTCTTTGAGAAGACAAGAAGTAGTAAAAGAAATGTTTATACTGTTAAATTTCTTAGAGCAAGTTTAGACCAACTCTTAAGCATATTGGAATACTTTTTCAAACCAAATGAAATTCAATTTACTCTCATCAGTTACTGACTAAATTATTTGGCTTGTTAATTAGAAAGGGTGACCTTATTGGAAAGGCTGGGAGAACAGAAAAGTGTTCTTTCTTTCTTCATCTTCTGGGGTCCAGTTTTCTTTGGAATTCTAGGTCCTTTGGGCAGTGGTCAACTTTATATTTTCACTTGCCAAATATTTTTTTCTGGGAAACAACAACCTTCAGCAAACCAGAAACCTTTGGAAGTAAAAGTCTTCTATTCAAAATCATCTGGGACAAAATGGATCTCCTTTTCCCCTTTGAATGATTGGTATGCATAAATAATATTTGCCTGCTGACATTTACACATTTTTATTAATACATTTTAAGACTGAAATACCCTAGAGGTGCTATAGGGCTGACAGTGTTACATGGAGCAACACTGAACATTTGAAGAGTGTGATTATGTGCCCTGCAATGTCCAGATGCAAAACAAATGTTCACTTTCCTGGAGAAGCAACAGAGAGCCAGTGTGAGGTATTCTGCTTACCTGTGGGAAGGTAGGCAGTTGCAGCTTGTATCCCACTTTAGAAATACGTTGGCAAATGTATGCACATTATTTAATTAAGTAATAATTGAGAAAGCTGTATTCCCCATTAAAAGTGCAAAGCTAATTCAAGACTGATAAAGGGCCCTGAGCTGCCCTAAATAGGTCTTAATTATCTGCCACCAATGTGGCTCTGCCTTCAGGGATGGAGGAAATTAATGAAAGCTAGCAGCGAATAGATCAATGTTTCAAGACGTTTCTACCTCAGTTGTAGAAGATGAGAAGGGAGAGGGTTACTTTTGAGGATCGCTAAGGGAAAAGGATACACAAAAGTCACTTTCAGAAAACACTGTCAAAATGGAGAACTAATAAATATGAAGATGGCCACCTGGCTGACCTTGCCCGCATGCTCCATCCATTCCCACTCACTCTTCAGGAGAGAAAGAAGTCAGTGAAGCGGTATCTCTCACTGTCTTCTGCTGGAGACAGTGTTCTCATCTGGTGTGGGGTTTAAGTGCATCCCAGGTTTTGCTATTGTAGTGTGGCCATTTTGGAAGTGTCTTGTGCTACTGCTGTGTGATCAAATTTAGGGATTAAATTGGCTCTCATTCCTTAGGTTGGCAAACCTTTGGAAGTTTCTAGAGTGGCAAGAGGTTTCAAGTTCTCTCCCCTGAGAATTTGGGAACTCTCTTGTGTCCCGTTTGTTGGGGCACATGGCTGGCAAGCTGCCTTAACAAATTCAGTGCTGCAAGCGGGGAGGGGCAAAATCAAACAGCTGGCCTGGCCTGAGTCAGCCACAAGGCACAGAAACCTGCGGAGTTCACCCAAAGAAATATTATTACTCTACTTGGACTCTGAAAACAAAGATGTCTAGTTCTTTCTACCTCAGAGTAATAGGTAGTAACCCCAGGAAAACCTGGACCAAGAGAAAATAGGCAAAGTACACAATTTCTTGGATTGAAAAACAGGACACAGTATTAAAAATAGCATCTTTTTTAAGACTGTTCTTTGCAAATATACATTTCAGCACTTTTTAAAGAGCGATGTTGGCATACCTCTGTTAAAATGAATTAATGTTTCCACTCAGCTGATCTATTTGGCAGAAACAACAAGTTCACACAGCAGTCCTAGGCAAACCCATAGGACTCCTGAGTTAAAAATTGTAATAGACATCCAGAGTTGTGTTTTCACACTAACAAGCATTGGGAAACAGGGGGCTTCCTTTTCTCATTATTCAAGGTGGCATCCAGTGACCCACATTAGGCCTCCTCTACAATATACATGTGCTGGAAATTAGAAATTCAGTAAAAAAGAGGGAAGAATCTATTTTAGTAATGGAAGGATGGCAAGGATATTTGTAATTTATCAAGATATCAGTACCAGCCTGTCATGTGTTTAAAAACCCACACATGCACACACACAGACACATGCGCGCACACACACACACACACACACACACACACACACAGTGAAACTATGATACATTTGATAAGACAGCTTAGTTTAGGATTAAAACAAGAGAAACATCTAACATTTGGTGACCATATTTTAAAAAGGAAGGCTGTGCAGGTTACTGGTTGCAGAAATCAGGACTGGCAACTATTTTATTTAGGAAAATAATGTTCTGGGCCTGAGGATGTGACTTGACAAAATGTCCAGGTACAAAACAGATTGTACTGTATAGAAAGATTCAAGTCCCACTAGATTCTTATGTTGAACATTCTCTCAATGTAAAGGCTTTTGAACACTACAAAGGATGTGAAACTCAAAGACAAATAGGCCTGAAATTAAAAGGCTCATTAGAATATGTTCACGCTTTTAAAGTTTACACAGGCTTTAGAGGTTCTTTTCTTTTCCTATTTAAGTCATGTGATTAATCTCTGTAGCTAATTTACTTCTCTCCTCCTATAAGTTAGGTTTCTTCTCTCCTTTGATTTTTTTTTTAATTTACCATCTAAGTCTCTCTTCAAATTTATGTTAAAGAATATAAGAGTAGTTATATTCTTATTCTTAAAAAATATGAGCCAGGGTAATCTCTTTCCTTTTTCCTTAATTTTTGCATGCCTTGACTCCTAAGAAAGTGTTGGTTGTTTTGAGACTTTTCATCCTATACTATATCTTTCTTTTTATACTACGGTAGTTTTCAGACTTCAGTGTGTCTGCTGTGACCCGATGCAGGTAATTTGGGTGGAGCCTGAGAATTTGCATTTTGAACAAGTTCCAAGGTCAGGAAAATGCTGTAAATCTACAGATGACACTTTGAATTGCTGTATTTTAGATTGCTTTAAATGAAGGGACAGGCAATATTTCACTGTTCCTTGCACCAGAGAATTATACAAGTAAAAAAACAGCTTTTTCCCCAGTAGTTTTGGTAATCTGCTTATAGTTGAATACCAATGTTGTAACTATGCCCTGTTTCCTGGCCATTTAAGCACAGGGCCCAGAAGTCCTTAAGAATTTAACAAAGGACTTATTGATCTGACCGTATTGTGTTTATTTGTCCATTTCTCTCATTGGACAATACACTTCTTACAGACAGGGTCTGTGACTGTATCTATTTTGTTCTCAGACCTAAAATAGTGGTGGTTTGCCAACAATATACCAAACAAATGTGTTGTTTACACTCTACTTCTTTCAGCTAAATGGCCTACAGATATTTCAGATTTCCTTGAAATGACCTCAGCAATAAGTCATTTTCTTCTTCTGTCATGACTCCTACTACTGCTGCTGTAGTTTAGGCCCTTTGCTTGCCCTGTGGGTGACTCCTACTAGAGCCCTGCCTCCATGCCTTCGCAGAGATTGCTCCCTCTGCCTAAACTGCACTTCCTCCCGTCACCATCCACACAAATGCATCCTTTATGACCAAATCACATGTTACCTCTTCCATGAAACTTTTTGTAATATCTCTAATTAGAACTCATATTTCCTTTCCTGAAAATCCTTAATGTTTGGACTTTTTAAAAATAGGAATCAGTACTCTCTACCATGCCTTATTGCCATTTATGTCTACTCTCTTCAGGTAGGCCATAAGCTCTATGAGGCAACACCAGCTCTTACATATTTGTTTCCCCAGAACCTAATAGGAGGTTTGACTCTAATAGGTATTCAATAAACATTTAATGGATGGATGAGTAAATAAAAGAGTAAATGAGTGAAATAAATAATACCTATAGGTTTTTTCTTTTCTTTTCTTTTTTCTGTTTTTAACTCCACAAGTCTCTTTGCCACTCATTGAAATACTTGTAAATTTCAAAACAGTTTTCTTCAGTACTAAGGGTCACAGTAACACCAAATGAGGCAAGTTCTAGGATTGGGTTTTGATGGAAAAGTTTCCACAGTTCTACTCAGAAACCACCTCTTGCTCTAACTTACCACAAGGTTGGCAAATCTATTATCTTCTATAGGGATTTTATGACTGGGCACTTGGTTTTTAATGTCGCTGACAGAGCCATTTCTCAAATACAGGTTTCCATTTTAGTTTCACTTCAGTGGCAAATCAGGTTCTAAGACTTCACTCACAATTCTTTCAGCTGTCAGTTGTCTAGTGAAAAAACAAATCTGAGCACCCAAACCCAAGGTTAAACTCTTGGGCCTTAAGAATCAAATATAGCAACCACGACAGAAGGCAGAAAATAAGACCCAACTGAAGGAGAACTGATTATTACCCAATTCTATCTTCTAATTGTCTCCCAGAAAACACTTTCTTTGTTAACAAAGAAAGTGACTTGCCTTAGTGAAAGTCCTTTTAAATAACTTCATAATGGACATAAAAAAATGGTATTTGTATCTTCTGACACACTACATAAATGGTTGATGAAATTGCACATAGACTTAGAGGAAAATTAATGAAAATGTTTTTGTGTAATTCAGATCATGTCACTCTTCTACACAGAACACTGGGATAGTCCCTTATTTCCCTTAGAGTAAAAGCATGAGTTTTCACAATGACTTATTATAATGACTCCCAGGGTGATCTAGCCCTTTGTTTCCTTCCTGACCTTCATTATTACATTTCCCTCATGCTCAATCTGCTCCAGACACACAGACTTCCTACTTGTATCTCTCACACTTTAGACATGCTCCCTCCTTCAAGCCTTTACTTTAGCTTTCTGCTGGGTCACGCTTCGTCCCCATATGTCACGTGATCCACCCCATCATCTCCTTCAAGCTTTTGCTCATTTGTCATCCAATCAATGAGTCTACCATGATACTTCTTAATATTGAAATCCCCACTTCCCATAACCAGCATTCCCAATTCTCCTTACCTTGTTCTACTGTTCTATTTTTCCCCGTAGTATTGTTTCCCTTCTGGCATGCTGTAGAGTAGGCTTATCAATTTTATCATGTTATTTTTTTGTCTATGTCTTACTAGGATATAAGTTTTATTGTCAGTTTTTGTCACTGATATACATAGTGCGTGGCATATAATAGATATTTAATATTTGCTGAATTAATGACCAAAAGATGGGAAAACAACTATATAAACAAAGGATTCAGACAAACTTGCAAAACTTGTCTCAGGGGATCCACCAAAATAGCTTAAAAAGAAGAAAATACATGTGTTCAGTAACCATGCAGTTAAAATAGGAGTTTAAGGCAATTTGTTCTGCTTTTGTTCTATAAAAGAGATCATCAGGTCACTCAAGGCACTGGTCTGACTGATTTTTATTCTTTAGCATATAGACCAATTGTTTAAACAGAATTGGCCAAATTAGCTAATTTCTTTGCTATCCAGCAGAAACAGCAAAAATCTCTGACTCTTAGTTGGTTTGGTAGAGCAGTAGTTGCCAAATATGAACCTACATCAGAATCACCTGGAGGGCTGTTTAAATTACAAATTGCTGGGCCCTCTCCCAGAGTTTCTGAGTTGGTTCTGGGTCAAGGCCCTAGAGATTGCATTTCTAACAAATTCCCAGGTAATGCTGTTGCTGCTGATCCTGGGACCACGCTTTGAGAGCCACTGTGGTAGAGAAAGATTTGAAGATGTCAGGAACCATATTGAATTATTTTGAAAACAATTGTCCCTATAATTTTTATGCTATGGGTGTAGTGTTATGTAACATCTAAACTTATTTTTTTATTATGATTATTTTTTAATGGCAAGGAGTTTTTAACCTCCTACAAAAATCCTATTGCAGTTCTGTCATTTTATTCTTCACTTTCTTAAGACCTTGCTCCTTTATAAACATGCCAGATGGTGCTGCTCATTAGCTTATGAGAAAATGATGCTTTATCATTCTGGAAAGAGAGACAAATCATTCTGTTCTCTGACTTTGAGTCAAGAATCAACATTTGGGTATATGTTCAACCTACTATTTGCTTTACAACTTTGCTCATTAGGTATTTATTACCCTGACAATATATGAGCTAGTCGTTATCCCTCTGTCATGTATTTCTTTCAAATTGTATTCATTTAAAGTTCATATTGGCACTGTTTGACAATTGCCATCATCACAGCATTACCTCCACTAATATGTAATCTCTCTTTTGCCTGAATTATCTTGGAGAGGTGGTTATCTAGGAAGTATATGCATATAATTAAGATACTAGATCATATTCCATTCTCTGACTCACCATGTTCCCAATAAAAAACTGGGGCAATTGGTATTGCTTATTTGTGGAAAACAATAGAACTTTGGGACAAAAAGGAACATTATGACCAAAGTCATCACATTCTTTTTCACTCATTTTATGTTTTCCTTATGAAGAAAAAATAATGAGGAAAGCATATAATTTAATGAAGAGTGTGAAAAAACAAAACAAAACAAAACCTGAAACAGTGAGACATTGGCAAGGTGACAGGGAATCTTTTCCTGTGTGAAGTGGAAAACGGGTTAGAATTCAGGATCTGGGGGAAAAATTATAATAACATACTTAAGATATTCAAGTCTTGGAGCAAAAAAACATTTTTAAAAATTTATAATTTTCACTAAAAGTATAATTGAAGTTAGTACTAGATAATTCATGCAAAGGCACTATCACAGGCATATATGTAACAGCCTCTTGATGTGAATAGGTTGTTCACTCTCCCCAAGAATGCTTCTCTACACAGCTCCAGTATTAAACACAGCAAATTTTCTTGAATTTCTGTTGATTGACATGTAGGAAAAAGAGAAGGGGATATAGTAGGAGGCTTCTGAGAAGGTTTGTCAATCTTTCTTAATTCTTGTAGTTGGTAGTAGGTCTTCGGCCATTAAATCTTTATTAACTAAGATGCTAATATCTTTGTGATAAAATAGTATCCCACAGCATAGTTGTATCATTGTGAAGGCAGAGAAGTTTTAACGACAAGTGCAAAACAAAGAATGGTTGTTTTTTCAAGGTGCCTTTTCCACTATACAGTCTAGATTTCTCATATGTTATATAGTCCTAACCTGTCAGTCCATGAAAAATACTGTTGAATTTACTTAGGAGTTCATTAAATTTCCTTCCATCAATGAAGGAAATTTCACTTATGTTTCATGGTGATCATAATTAATTTGCCCTTTATCTCCCTTTTTATCTTTACTTCACCCATAACTCATCTGCTAGCTCACCATTCCACCTTAATTAGAAGAGAAGACCCTTCCTAATAGTGAACCATTGACAACTCTGTCACCTGGAAAGAATTACATAAAATATTTTAAAAACAGGAATAACTTTTTAACTGGTTCATCATATTTTATTGGGTTATCAGAAAAGTCATGAGGCATTTTTGCAATGAAAAACGTAGAAAAAGTACGTCATGACTTTTCTGATAACCTAATACTTAGCAGGTGGATTCTTGGTGGGCAGAGAACATGTTTCTGGTGTTTTTGCTGCCAAGCACATTGTGGGTATTCAATAAATATTAAATAATAAGAAGAATTTCCTAATTAAGATGAAGATTCTTCTTTATTAAGCAGATGGTGCTCGATAGGAGCAGCCCATTATTTATAACTATGACACAATGTGCTGGCAATTGTCTAGGAAACATGGCTCTCACTTCAGATGCTGATTATATGTGAAAGTGAACTTTTTGGACAAACAGCTTGATCAATATTAGTTAATATTTGTGATAAAAAATATGACTAGGGATGGATTTTGTGTGTATATGTTTGTAATTCTGCTGTTTTGATTTTTAGTATTGGCTTCAACTATAAAATTATTTCTTGCTATTCGCTTCAAAGCAAGTTTTGGCAAATTTGTGTATATCTGATTTTATCCCATAGGCTTCCTATTTGATTTGAATCCTCATTATTGCCTGATTTCTAAAGAAATTTTTCTTTCAAGTCTTTTGAGTATCACTTTGTAGTTACTAAAACTAGATGTGAATACCTCCATGATATTTGCAATGCTTATGTTAGTAGCTGAAACCTCAGTGGAACTAACGAGAGTTAATTAGGCATTCCCAAAATACACATCATTTCATGATTTTGCAGATCACCCCAATGAAAATAACAGTCTAATTTCGTCAAGTCATGTAAATTATAGTGAGAGGGATGATGAGAGTAGGCAATTCTCAGTTCTTTGGAGAAGTTAATTTTGTTGTCTGCACATCCGCATTTCCAAAAATCATAAACCACAGGCAGAAGTTTCTAGCACAAGTGAGGTTTGGTGATCATATACTATTTCCATTTCTAATGTCTGTCTTCTATATAAGATCTATGCAAATAGGGGCTCTCAAGGATGTAAAACTAGCAGCTTTCTCTATTAGGAGCTCAGGGAGCAGCTGCCATGCTTTCTCATAAAGTATAGAAAACATCCTGTTTACTAACATACACCCACACATCCTCATCTACATACACACACCAAGCTATTCTATTTAGGCAGAGCTTTTATTTTAGCTGCAGATAGGCAGCATAGAAGTGTAGCATTATTCAAGTTTTTTATAAACATTTCACTCAATCGTTGAGAACCTATTCCCTGGGTGCTAATCAGGTGTCAGACATTGTCCTAGATGTGGGGAATCCACTGATATTTGAAACAACTTCTCTAGTTTTATTGGGAACTCATCAGAGGTCCTGGCATGAGTTGGCAGGTTCTTTGCATTGGTCTCACCACCCTATTTTTAATATTTATAAAGCATGCTCATCAGGCTGTCAATAGGTAGGAAATGAAAGCAACTGAGAAACTCTGACAAAAGTCCCAGAGTGAACTAAAAATATCTTGACCATAAGGATGTACAGCAAACCATGATGTGTTTTGAAGCAGCAAATCTAAGCATCGTGTCGAAGTCCAGGCTTTACCTCATTGTCTGATAATCAGCGTACTAAAGATCTCACCTGTCATCTCCACAAGTCCTGCTAAGAAATTATGACCATGTGTTTTTCTACAACCCTGCAGTCTGCCCAGAACATGAGCTCATAAATATATTAGCTTAAGTCAGGTTTATGATAATATAAAACAATACATATTCTATACCTCAATATGTCTGGAATTCCCCCAGATATCTATATGATTTTTCTCCCTCATTTTCTTTAGGTCTTGATTCAAATGTTGCCTTATGAGAGAACATTTCCTTAACGACACCCTCCACCTGCCCTGCCCTCCAAACTACTTATCAAACTCTTGTCCTTGATGTCACTTGTAAGGACTGATACATTATGTATTTGCTCTCTTCTGTCTTCCCCACTAAACTGTAAGTGCCATGAGAGCAGGACTGCATTTCACCCAGTGCTGTCTCTCTGCCCCCTTGAATGGCACAGCAAGTGGGTGACTTGAGGCTGTCTGGAATTGTTAGTTTCTTAATTTAAGAAGCAACTGTGGTCAAGAACTCTTAGGCGTGGACCTAAGAAATCTGTATCCCACTGTGTCTCAACGTTTTTCATACCAATATTCCTTTGCACAATTTTACCCTTGTGGGCTTTATGCTTTGAAGGATGTGATCTACAAAAACAAACACAAACCTACTTTTGTTAAGTTGTATTCATTTCTCCATCTTTGTAAATCTGAGACAAATACAGCTGCCATCCAAAATTCTGATAAACTCATCAAAAATAAAAGAAGATATAGTTCTAGCCAGGAACTAAAAAAGTTGATGTGTCAATAAGACTTTTGGATATTGGGTAAATAAATTATTCCTATTTGACTTTTTGAAATTTTATATATGGCTCAAGAATCCCTATTGTTGACTTCGTGGATCCCTTGTACAGCGATCTCAGTGAGGAAACTCTAAAATGAGCCCAACACACATCTCATGGGTGAGGAAACCTAAGACCAGAGGAGTAGATTTAGATTTTCTCAAGGTCACACCTCTTATTGTAGTAAACCTTTTTTTTTTTTTAAGATTTTATTGGGGAATTGGGGGAGGGGAACAGACAAGTTGCTGTTGTTTTTGTTCTTCAGTCTAGTTGTGGAGGATGTTGCTTCACTGGCCCAAGCTAGCACCATCATTGCACTCTTCCCAGGCGAGGCAGATCAGTCGCTGGCTTCTGGACAGCCGCTCACAGCGGCTGCTGGCCTCTCACACTGGCTGCTGGCTACACCTGGTAGCTTATGGCAGCCCGCTGCAGCAGGGGACTGCAGCCTACACCGTCGCCAGCGACTTACGGCAGCCCAGCTCCAGGTCGAGCTGTTGTTCAGCATCTTAGCTGTAGAGGGCAGTGTCACTGGCCCTCATATGTGGGATCTGAACCGAGGCCCTCTGGCATCCGAAGCCAGTTCCTAACCAACGCGCCACTCGGCCGGCCCTGTAGTAAACCTTTGATCATGGGGTCTTCTGCATCCAAGACAAGTGCCATGTTTACTGGTCCATATGGCTTCCCCACCATTGAACTGAACACCAGCTGCAGTGTTTCTCAAATGTATTTCATGGACCACCTGTTTCAGAATATTCCAGAAAGTCTTGATAAAAACATAACCTTTCAGCTCTGTGGATTCAGAATCTGTAGGAATGGAACCTAGAGTTCTGCACATCAATCAGTTCCCCAGGAGTGTCTTACACACAGCAGCATTTGAGAACCAGTCACTTATTATGTGCCAGGGTTCTCGATTCTCTTCCATTTAAATGGAAAATATAAAACACCCAAATCTTATCACCAAACTATATGAATACATAATTATTGAACTTTGGCCAACAGCTTTTCTCAGAAAGGAACACTGGGCCATGTTAAAATATGTTTACTTTTACCATTAAGTCAGATAATACAAGCTATGAGCTACTTTGAAATTTGGGGTTAAATCTATGTAGCTTATTGATTTCTTCTACAATCCTTGTAGAGTGCAAGGTGCTAGAGATTCAAAGATAACTGAGACAGCCCTGGTGTAGTTGGGGGAGACGTATATGGTTTCAGAGGGCTACAGGAAGTCGGGAAGGATTTGTGATGCCTCCATATCAGGTCTCACGTCCAAGTAACACAACCAGCTACAGTTGGGTGTTCAGTAGGCTGTGTTTTTCAATCTCTTTGCATCCTCCCGGACATCTTTCCAAGTCCACCGAATAGTCTCAGTCTTCAAAATAATAATAGTAATAATAATAATTAACAATAACAATAATAATAATAATAATAATGGAATCTACAAGTTCTCAGAGGTAGTGGTTAAAAGCAAAAACTCATTAGTTGTTATTGTGATTGTGCTTAGTTTCAGGACCTATAACCGCTATCCCAGCACATCGCCCTTTGTCTTTGTTCTAATAAATGTTCCCCACTCTTCATCACCTTTGAGGGTGAATCATACAGCTCATCAGCATTTTATTTCCTGACGTACAACCTTGAGATTGAACAATTCAAAAAAATTTTCTAGAAATAGCTTTGTGGGGTGTTAATTTAATTCTCCGAATGGTGAAAACTGTTTAAGACATTTTTCAAAGGTTAGGCTATTGAATATTTCATACCATGGAAACGGTTTCAGGAAAGAGTTAGAGAATAAAGGCCACAAAAATGAGGCAAAATATACTTGAAGAAACTTTAAAAACTAGAACTTCTCATAAGAATATAAATATATTATTTTTCTCCATCTTGAAATGTCCTTAGGCATGTGTTGAATAAACTGACTTCATGGTTGTAGTTTTGTTGTTCTTTCCAGGTTACTTTGCAATTCTCCCTGTGGCTATCATATTGATTTCAACACTGTGGTCATCATTATAGAAAAATGAAGGCATTAATAACATGGTCTCTATGGACAGATTGTAATAGAAAACCTTATAAATAATTACCCGCTAATGGGAAAATTGAAAATATGCACTGTATTATAATGGTCATAATGTAATCATTAAAATTACAATTATGTGACAATGAAAGAACTCATTATGCATTAGTTTATCTTTACATAATGTTAATAGCTAATGAAAGTGTGACAATTACATCTAATTAAGTTTAACAACATTTCTGCACTTCTTGTAAACGGACTATATTTTGCTTGAAACACTGTATGTGGAGACATTAGTGAAGCCGAGATCCATCTCTATGATGAGACTTGAAATGTAACCATTAGTTCTATCAGACATAGTAATTTCAGACCTTTTGGCAAATGAGCTAGAAACATGAGTTCTCACCAGGGGTAGCTTTATTAAAACAGGGTTCTTGGATTGTTGCATTGCTATAGTTAAAATATCCATTAGCCCTCCCCCTCTCACAAATGGTGTGTGTGTGTGTGTGTGTGTGTGTGTGTGTGTGTGTGTGTTTGACTCATCTGTGTTGTGTCTGTAACTATAGATTCGTTATGGTAAATTTTCAAGTTAGAGGGAGTTCATCCTGATTTGTGTTATCATGATGAATGGGGGCAGTTGTTGGTTCTTTGCCATAGATTATAGTCCATGACTGTTCCCCACATCCTATCTGTGTCTCTTAGGCCAAGTGTAAACACTCTCTGTGCCCCAGTTTTCCCATGTGTAAAATAAGGTTGAAATAATACATGCCTTCTGTACTTCTGTTATAATTAAACTAAATAATATTAATAAATTTCATAGCTAGAGCCTGGCACGTAGTAAGCATTAATAAGTATCGGTTATTATGAATTATTTTACATCCATATTATAATACTGACAATAATTCCCAGCTGTCACTTTTCCCCCACTGACATTTTAATGATTTAGGTAATTATACATTTTTAGATACATTTTTTTTCCCTCCTTGAAAAAAGTCATTACATGAATCATCTTGAAAATAGCATATGGGTCCTTGATTTGTAATCAACAAGTTCTCCAGAATGGAGTTTTGAGATGCTAGAGGTCTGGAAGGCAAAGGTCAAGTCACCAGGATTTCCAACTGCTCAGGTTTCGCTTTCAAAATGATGGACTATGGGATTCCTTCCAGACCCTTGGCTACTGTCATCAGTTTTGAGTCATCAGGGAGCAGAGACTGTTCAAGGAAGTTGAAGCTGGCAGATTTGATCAATTGCTACTGTACTTCCAAGAGACTATGACACTGGTTTTTATTTTTCTTCTATTCCCCTTATATGATAAGCATAAACGAAACATTCCCTCCTCGAGATGATTCATTCACTCCTACAGTCCACCATCACTGTTACATATTATCTCCATCACTGATATCACTTCTAAACATTGGTCTCTAAAACTAGATTAGCTATTAGACATTTTCTGTGTGAAACAATCTGTCTAAAACTTGGCTCATTTTCTAAACCAAACCTCATTGTGTTATCAAGACTACTATCTCTTGCTTCATAATATTGCTTAAATGATTATATGCTTTATTTCCATTTTAAGGGTCTCATCATCTCATGTCTAGACTATTAAAATTTTGTTCACCTATTCTGTTTCCTCTTTTGTCCTTCAGTTCACACTTTATACTTCTACCAGATTAATCATCTAAAATCACTTGCATTTCATTCACCGACCCACAAATCTTTGATGGATCCTCATTGTCTATAGTGTCTTTCATCTGACATTCGTGTGCTGAGAATTTTGCCCAACTTTCTCTCTAAGTTTGTTACCAACTAGTCTTTACAGGTATTCTCTAGCCTAACCCAATGAGTCTGCTCATTGCCCCCTCAACACACTCCGAACGTTATATCTTTGCTGGCTCTGTTTCCTCATCTGAAATGCCCTACCTTTTATATTCCTGTCTTATAAATCTGTTAAGGCACACCTCAAGAATTAACCCTTTCATGCAACTATCTCTAACAGCCCTGTTTATCTCTCCTCCTATGATTTCCTCAGGCACTTATTTTCCTGCCCTGTATCTTGCACTTTGTACAGGCTGCTGTGGCTGTTTCTTATTCTTTCTGTATGGTTTTGGCTGACCAACAAGATCTGACAGATTGGAAGCCCTTCAAAGCTGTCTTACATGTCTGTGTGCAGAGTACTCTGTATATATTAGGTCCTCAACAAATATTTGTTAATGAGAATGTCATTTTGGAAGCATTTGAAGACAATACTCAAAGGCCTTCTTGTAACTACTGGAATCTGCCTGGAGCTGATTCATACTTAGAAGATGTTTTCTGAGCCTCTATCTCATAGTAATCTTGTAAAAACCTTTTGGCAGAATGAAACATAATCCCCTTTGCCCTAAATTCAAAGATTGTCTCCAAATAAAATATCCTCTTAACTGAGTTTATGGAGAGGATAGACACACAGGGGTCAGCATCACAGCCCTGGCAGCCCCCTCTCCTGCTGAGGGCAGCTGTCTCATTCTTCTATCTTGGAAGGGCCCGTCACTTACCTTGTTTCTGAAAGAACAGGTGCTGCATCATCTGTAGCTGATGCCAGTTAGCAAACCCCAGAAACAGAAGCAGGTGAACACTGAATATTCTTGCTCAACTTTGTCACTAACTAACTAGTTAAGCTTGGACAAGTCACTTCCTACAGTCTCAAGGCTCTAAAATGAAGAACCTCAACATTAAAATTTGATGATTTTTTTTTAATCAGAAGATCTAAATAGTACCAAATAAAATGAAAATTGTATTTTAGTTAAAAAAATAAAATTCAAGACAAATCCACCTGATTTTGTGTTGTTCTTCATTTCACAGAGGCAAATGCATCACAAATTCTCTTCTCCAATCCCTCTCTCTCTCTCTCTCTCTCTCTCTCTGTCTCTCTGTCTGACACACACACACACACACACACACACACTTTTCCAGAAATCTCTTGCACAGGTGGTTCTCCTCTGTGTAGAAAGAACTGCCAATGAAATAGGACATGGGAATAAAATAAGAAACTGACTTCTTTTTGGAATGTTTTATTTTATACACAAAAAAATCTGGCTGAAATATGTAACTAGGTTGCCTTTGTTGATTTTTTTTTCTTTTATAATGCTGAGTGATTTAGCTTTTCTGAGTTAGGGACATTGAACATATCTGGAAGTCTTTCTTTCATTTGTACCACCTAAAATATTTTATTGTTTAATAAAAATAGAACAAAGAAATTGAGCAGTTCACACTGCTTACACAAGTGATCTTCACGAGTGAAATATGGTGTGTGTGTGGGAGGGGTCTTCATTCTTACATTGCTTTTCTTGTGGTGACACCCTTTGCCACCCCTGCTCTCTTCTGCTCTTTCTCTCACTCTCCTCCTGGTACCTGCTCCCCCTTTATCTCTCTTTGTTTTTCCTCAGACCTCTTGCTTCTGCATATGCTTTTTGGTGCCATGGTGTTTTGAAACAGGCTGATGTGATCACTGTCTTTCCTTTCTCCCTTCAAAAGTATTCTCTGTCCTGTGTATCTTTTAGATTTCTGGTAATGTTGTCATTCTTGTTAGGTTTTGCGCTTGTTTTGATTTCATCTTTCCTTAATTTTCTTTTTAATCCCATGAGAGAAAAAGAAAGAGATTATCCTCACTCTTATTCCAGGATTTTCTTTCTGTTGCATTTTGTAGTGTAGGTATGCACTATGTGTTAAGGTCCAAAAGGATAGTTAGCAGAGTGGGTGATGGGGTTATGCATAATTTCTACTTCCTTCATTATAGTATTCTGTATTTTCTGAAATTGTTTCATGGTACATATGTGCAAATATCTGTAGATAGACTGAAATACCAATGAAACGATTTCCATTTTGGCAAGAAAAAATAATAAATTCCTGGCTTTGGATTGTGCTTCTAGCTCTCCATCAAACCTTTTCCTTGTCTGTCTTCACCACCAAGCATGACTACAGTGGCTGACTGAGCTGGAGATAGACAGCAGTCCATGGGGGATTGTGGAAGTGATCCAATGGTTAGCAGGCGCCTACAACACTACAAGTCAAAGGCCATTTCTGTTGAATCCCCAAGGCTGGGTGCTCTTGCTGCCAGTTGTTCCGAAATGGAAGAAATGGAGGAAATAGCACCAACAGCCTCATGAAATCCTCATGAGTCCAATATGACAATTTTTTTTCCCGTGGAAAAACCCTCTTGTTTATTTGATTAAACAAAAATAAAATAAGCTGCATAGGACCAATGTGAAGTCCAAAGAGACACTACCTTTTTTGAAGGCTACAGTTTTGATAGCCGCTGATGCTAGGAGATAAGGGGTGAGATGTGATGAGGTTTATTCATCATGATAGCATCATAGTATGATTACAGAGGCTCATTTTTAAATTTTCATTTTATCTATTTATTCATTCATTTATTTTAATATTCTTATTGGTTGCTCTTATTGATGACTGTATGTTTGTTTAAGTTGCATGACAAGGGTTGCTGCTTGCTTACTCCTCACAGACAACCTCAAACAGCAAACCTTGGCAGGCCACCCAGAAACTAAAGTGGCAGGAATCGGAGATAGAGGTAGTAAACTTCGGCCAGAGAGCAGGCTCATTTTCACATGCCCATGAAATTGTTGCCACACGTATACATGTAAACATAGGCATGGTGTTTTGAGACTATAAACTGTCAGGTTCTAAGCACTTTCAGGCTTATGTTAACCAAACATAAGCTTCTATCCTAAGGAATCAATGAACGTTATACAAAAAATCAGCATTTTATTTATTTATGCAACAAGCATTTATTGAACATCTATTATGTACTAAAAGCCCTGCAACAATGAGAAACATGGAAATTTAAATCTCTTAAAGCCCCTCTTCTAGTGAGGGATGCAGACATGTTAACAAACAAATGCAAAGCAAGCTTATTAAAAAAGAATTTTAGAAGAGGTAACTATTTACAGGATGCAGTAGAGAGAGAAGTTAAAGTTATAATAAACCATTTTTTATTGTCATGTGAACAGAATTGTCTTTGTATTGAATTCACTCCAGTTGGTTGATAAATATGTACAACTGCATATATGAGCTGTCACTGGAAGATAACTTTTTATTGCCATTTTATATTTTGGTAATTCATATTTAGTACTCTTATTCGCTTAGTTTTTCAATATGTCATTTTCCTTATGTGTAAAGTTGAGTTAATAATTCATATATTCACTATTCAAAAATAGATTAGGGATATTAATATATACATACATATATGTGTGTGTGTATATATATATACACATACATATATATGTATATACACAAACATATATATCAAAAAGTTGATTGAAAATACCAAGACTATGAATCTATAAACAATTTGAAAATATATATAAAATGAAAAATATTATAACTGTTATTTTTTAGCTTATACATGGGAAAACAAGTGATTAAATATATATTATGGAAAGTAGATTTATGAAATGTATGTGTTTGGCAAAAGGTGAGAAAAATGTAGTACCTCCTCTTTCAGAAATAAGGAACATTCTTATTCTGTTGCTAAACTAAAAGTTAAAAGGAGTTTTAGAGGCTTGACATCCCCACGTTTGGTGGATCATAGATAATGATTGTCCTGAATGCTGGGCAAATAATTGACTAAGTCTAAAAATGTAAAGTGAGTTGTGCTGAGACCCTGGTAATACTTTCCTTGATTAATAATACATTCCCTTAACTATAAATCAACTAAAATTAATGTTTTCTCTTCCTGAAAAAGTAGTTTCCATAGGATTCTGGTCAGTATTTCAGTGTAATATCAAAATACAGTTTGATACATTCACGATTGTATTCGTAAATTATTTTCCATTGATAATTAAATACCTACATATCATAGATTATCGATTGACAACAGACCTATTGCTTCATGCTTCACTCTTTTCTAAAATTTCTCAAATTGGAGTGAAAACTGAACTCTCTTTGTTTTTAAATCTATTTTGAATGAAATATGTAATCCAATCTCTTGTATTATAGCATTTGACTGTAAAAAGTATAAATTTTCTCTATGTCAACATGCAATTTTCTAAACTCACTGAAGCTTAGACTGCTGATAATCAAATAAGACTGAGTTCCAAACTAGATTAAAGGACAGTTGATTGAGGATGACAGTAATTTCTGAAGGACCTGGAAGTCCATCGCAATATCACATTTAGGTCATTAAGACTATGAGTTGTAAATTTAAGCCTGAAGGGATGTTGCTTTCTTTTAGGATGAATTAACCAGTGTTATTATTGAACTACCCTGAATCACATTTTTTTATTTAATGAGGACTATGTATTTCTTAAGAAATCTAGGTCAGTGTTTCTGTTTTACCTGTTTGTGGTTGGTTCATAAGCCATTATTTAATACCTTAAACATGGGGGGGGGGCAGCCCTTAACCAAAAATATAGTGGCTGTATAAATGTGAGACTTTTTTTTTTCTTTTTCAAACGTTTGACAAAAACTTGGCTTTGTACCAGGCACTGTGCCAATTATGTTTCTTACTGGATCTCTTTTAATCCTCATAATATCTTCAGGAGGAAAAATATTATTCCCCCTCCATAAACACAAAGATAAGGGGATGGAGACATAGAGACATTACAGACAACCCAAATTTATTTTTTCTAAGATTATTTACAGCACATTTGAGGTGTGTTGTGTTTTTTTTTGGTGTTTTTTTTTTTTTGGAAATTGTCCCCATTTTGAAAACTGACACAACTCTTGATTATGGCAACACCATTTTTAGGAACTGAATCATTGTATATTCTACAAGTTTTATCTCTACTCCCCAACCAAGAGGCATGATGAAAAGTAGACTCTTGCTGTGACCAAAGGGTCAGCGTGGATAAGTTTTGATCTGCACTTAGCTGACCTACTCTTGCTATTATCAACACAGGGCTCTTAAAACTCCTTTTTACCCATAATCCCTGTAGCAATAGTGCACTGTCACAAAATGATCAACACCTTGATTCCTTTCATTTTTTCATCAAGTCTTCACATTCTCAAAGGAAATATACTTTATAAACTCAAGTCCAAATGAGACAGCAAAAGCTCCACCTAATAAAAGAGAGGACCATGTCCTTGGAAGTCGATTTCTTAGGTTCTGCTTTCTAGGTCGCTCAAGACACAAATTCATAGCCCCTCCTCTGAAGCATAGGATTCTCAATTTGGGTAGCTCTCTTAGGTTTCATATCATTGCCTCTCAGCAACGCTGTTCAGTACTATTTTCAATTGTCAGATTGCTATCACAGTCAGCTGAGCTTTTTTTGCATTCCAAGGTGAATTTGTTCACTGGTAAATATATCATTAGTAAATATATCATTAGTTTACTCTTAGTGTCCAATGAAGTCTTTTTTTATATAAAACTTGCTGAATTACTTATTACAGAAAAAATACATATAATTTTACATTAATAACAATGATTCATTTACCTTCATTTTGTGTTTTCTCAGTTTCTTAAAATGAATTCTAAGAATTTACTTGGTAAATAACTGGTTCTCGATAAGCACTTATTTTAAAAATTAATGTCAAAATAAAAAGACCTGAATGTTCTAAGTGGGGCAAAGGCTTAATCTAAACTATTTTTGTGTATGGTAATTTACCTTTCTAATCTATGAACCAAATGTTAATACTAATTTTGCAAATACTGACGACTTGTGGTCCATTTAGGAATGCCTTATGATTTTCCTTAAATAATCCTAACATCATTTAATGAGATGCTCTGCAACAACATAGTTTGACTTTCTAATAAATCATTTAATTGCATTTAATTCCTGTAGACCTGAGCTTTTCTTCTTCTTAGTATTCTTGTTTGAGATTCACAGCTATAGCCGTTGCCTTCCTCATATGAAGTAGGGCAAAATCTTTTCATTCTCTCTTCCTCTCTCACTCTTCCTTTTGTATCACTAAGTACCATATGCTCCAACAAAACAATATTTTAAGCTTCCCTTCTTGCCATAAAGAAAGAAAACATGAAGCATATAAATGCTTTTTTTTCCCCTGTAATTCTGGTTCCCGTGTTTCCTCCTCTACACCTCTCCACTGGGCCAAATTAGGGGCTTCCTTGAGCCTCAGAAGTGGCACCTCCTTGGTGAACCCTCCCTGCTATGCCCATAGCTGGGCAGAGTGGTTCGTTCTCTCCTCTGGGCTCTCGTACGTCCTGAATACTGGTTAGATTGTAGAATGGAGTAGCTAGTTGAGTAAATGTCTTCTTGATCAGCTACAATGTGAGCTTTTTTTTTAATCAAGGGGCAGTTTTATTCTTTTTATATCTGGAACACTGCTCAAAAAATATGAATTTGGAAATCAGAAAAGTGGTGATACGATGAGCTTAAGGCCTCATGATTCTTTTTCTTCTTTAAAATAAAGACTCAGTTGCTCATTGCTACATACCTTTCTCGAAGGCTGAAGTGGATACCTGAGATGTTGTTTTTGGAAATGTCTGAAGGTTTTCCAGAGTCACTTGGTAGCTCTTCCATAGTAACTCTTCACCTAAATTGTTGGTCAAGGTAAGTAATTTCCAAGGAAGGGCATGAAATGTCAAATATTATTGGTTTTCCTGTGACAGTGGGGAAATGGTGTAGTAAAGAGTCTTTGCGAAAGAGTTACGGTCAAAACTAAACTATGCTGTTTCAAGAGACTCTTAACTCTCCCTAATATGTATAGCTTCAAATAAAACCTAATGTATAGAAATGAAAAAAGGAAGTTTGTTTAAAAAGGTTTGGAGCTTTGAGAAGCTATGCTTTATGTTTTCAATTTCCCCTTATATGTGTCAGTAACTCTTCAGGATTTAGGAGTGTTTAAAGCATTTGGTTATTGCTTTAGGTTGAAAAATGTGCTGTTACAAAAGTGTACCATCTCTGAAACTCTTTTATATTCTCTCATCTACCCACTCTCATTTCTATTCAGTTGCCACTAAGCCCATTTCTTCAACCAACTGAAGACACAATCGCATTCATGGTGTCAGAGAAATCTGTAGAGCATTGTATATTTTTTATTTGCATCCATGCAGTTAGTAACCATTAGTTAAGTGCCAACTACGTGTGGTGCACAGTGCTGGACACTGAGATGCCGGGGTAAATGCAAAAGGGAGCTTACAGCACATCGGACTGTAACAAGCATCACGGTGGCAGCATAAACACTATCCTGTACTAGAAAAGAGGCCCGAATTAATTCTGACTGATCAGAAGTAGCTTCTATGTACCAGTAGTGTGATTGAGACACATTACTTAACCTCTATGTACCTCACTTTTTTGTGAATAGTGGTAACAATACCAACTCATAGCATTTAGTGGAAATTGAATTAGTTTACATGTTGTAAGTGCTAAGAACAGTTGCTGATACCCAGTATGTGCTCAATAGAATATAAGTATGATTGGTTTCACAGAGGATATTCTGGACTTTTTAGAAGGAAAGGCAAGAAAGGCCTTCCCAGGCAGAGGTAACAGCCTGAGTAAAAGTAAAGACATAGAAGTATTAAGTGTGCTAGAGGAGATCTGTGCTAGAACTTTCTTTTAATGGGAAATAATGAGATGTCCTGTAGATATACTCAGACACCACCAAATCAGGAACAGTGTTTTCTACCAGATCAAGAATACCTCACTCTGATGCTTGTGTTTTCAAAAAGTGAACTTTGTGGCACAAGAAAAAAAAAAAGATGTTTTGTAAAAGAGGTACAGTCAAGGGGCCCAGTTAGGGTTAGTAACTGGCAACAGCCCAAGTGAGAGACAATGGGGCCAAGACGAGGATGTGCTATCCTTGTGAAGGTAACCAGAATGAGGATTTGAAAGCAGAGGCTATACCAAGGGCAAAATACCAACTACAGGTGTATCCTTTCCGTTTTCTAGAAAATAGAATTGTATTTGATAAAATCTTATTGCTCTTCATCAAATTCTGTTTTAGATTTTTACCTTCAAACCACCCAGGAACATTATAGCCTCATATACTATAATTGATTAATTTTATGACTCACTATTTTAAAGTAAATGGAAATTTTAAACTTGTTTTTTATCATGAGACTCCCTGTCTGACAATAGCTAGGCAGAGAAGATAAGATAAAAGATATAGTTTTTTTGTTGTTTTTTTGTTTTACTTCGTGAGCTGCTCAGTAGAAAGAGAAACAATCCTTAAGGAAATATGAAAGAGTATAGATTTGCTCAATTCAAAGGTTGAACAAAGGTGTATGTGTCATTTGTTGAACCCTTACTATATGTGATACCCAGGTGATCATCTCAGTAACCCTATGAGACAGGTACAATTATGATCTTTATTGTACAGCAGAGGGAAGTGAGCCTCAGAAAGAGCACATTACTTGCCTAAGCTAACAGGGCAAGGAAATATAGTGGGGAAAATGTGCTCAAGGCAGGATTCGAATCCAGATGTGATTCTAGGGGCCACACATTTAGATGTCCTATGCTGAGAGCACCACAAAACACTAAACAATTTCACACTGAGACAAATACCATTATCCTTCATCAAATGTGGTTCTTTCTTTGGCCCATGATATTAAGAATACACCTTGGAAGGGTGAGCTTTTCTGGATGTCAGTCTCAATCTTCAGAGCATTTTAATTTCTCTAAACATCCCTTTGATGGTCTCTCATTCATCAATTTGTTAGTGCCTTTTGTCACTGCATTTATGTTCTTCCAGTCCTCTCTGATAAGAACTAATGGGTGGGTGCATGGAGCAAGTCACGTGATTGAGTGGGAAGCACCTCAACCTCATAGGTAGGAGGTTGGGATCTCTAACTGTGTGTCCTGGATTAGATGGGGTAACATCAGTTGTAGTTTTTCCTCCATAAAATGAGTTGCTGTCCATTCCCCTTTATGATTTCATGATTAGTTAGCTCTAAATTTTGCCACCTGGAATTTATCTACAGAAAAACTTCATTCCAGGCTGATTTATTCCTCCTCCCTGATTGTCTTCTCTACCAGTTGATGTGCACATAGAGGAGGCTACACACTAATCTTCACATTTCCACAAGCAAACCACAAACACAAAGGTAAATCTGACACCTCCCAAATAATACAGCATATCCTATAACCCCAAATAAGAGATTTTCTGATTTTTCTCTCTTTTGGAATATCCACTTTGCTTTCATTAGCATGACTTGTTCAGAGTTGACTGGATTGGTTTTACTCCATGAACGTCCAAGAGGCAGTCAGTTCATGCTGGGATATAATTCGTCTCAGGCATTAGGTCACCATGGTATGAACTAGGAAAAAAAAAAAAAAAGATCAGGTACTTCTTTCTGCTCAATCAACCAAGAACACATTCTTATTTATTCCATCTGTTCCCAGCAACAGGTCTGTTATCTGATGAGGACCCTGACTTGCACCCAGCCTGGTATCATTCTCATACCACCTAACTTAGCGGACATCTTGACACTGCCCCTTTTAGGTCCCCTATTTTGACTTTCACCAACAGAATGTGACCTACAATCCAAATATGTGTTTCTTTAATGGGATTTAAGACTTAAAAATTTGAGTCTTAACTTGGCTATTCCTCTTTCATCAGACTCCTGGGGAATTCAGCTCTCATTTTATTCACACATAGGACTTATGAGCTCCTACTGTGTTTAAGATCTTTTCTCTTTAAATTACTGGCTTTCTGTAACTTCCTTCTGTGATCTCTGATGACTATAGTATCACAATTATGATTACTCAAGATTTCTCTTCCCTGAGGTCTCCATCTTTGAAGTCTTGAGCGCACCAACTTGGTTTTATTCCAGTAGTTACTGATATATATATATATATATATATATATATATATATATATATATATATATATATATATATCATTACATTACATTATTATTTATTTGCTCCAAAAATTTAGACTGATCAATCTAATGTTCATTTTATAAGCTTTCACATACAGGTACTGGTATACTTTTTAATTATATGATCCAAGTGTTTTGGACAAACCAAAGCCAAAGGCAGACCTGCCATTGTTAATTCAAATGATTCCTGGGAGGGGTTAAGGCAATGTGATCCAACTTGGCCTTAAAGAATGAAGACTGTTCATTCAGCCTAGAACTGGGAGGGCTGTGTCTCCTGTCTGCGAGTTCCTGTTGCAGAATACAAGGCAGGGCTTCTTAGAAGTGCTAACCAGGGCAAGGAACTCATGGCCCTCTGTAATTCCTAAGCATCTTTCCCTTCTCTACCCCACCCCCATCAAGAATCCCTACACCAGAAAGGATCTTCCTTTCTATTTTCAATAGCTTTTGCTGACATATGAGGAAGACTGTGGTTTAGCTTTCTTGGCCTTGTAAATTTTTTAAATCATGATCTGATGCTCTATAAAAATTATTTTATAGATTTTGAAAGAAAATGATTTGAAAATGAAGATATTATGATAGAAAGTAGCCTTCTAACGTTGCCTTATGCATGACAAAGGGGTCAGCTCTCACCCAGGAAAGATGGCAAGAGAGTTGTATTTCACATAAATACTGCTTACTCTCTGTTTCTAGGAGACTCTATATCGGTTGCAATCTTAACAACTGTGAAAGTGTAGAAAATAGTGTTTCCAATTATTTTTCCACACAAATTTTCATTAGAGTCATTTTATTAGAGTAGTTGAGAACCATGTTTCAGGTAACTGGAATTGATTTCCTACATCTCACAGAATCAGAAGCAAAGAAGTTGCCACCTTTCTGGAACAGGAAGGTTAGCTTTGAATTTGTGATTGACTTGGCCAACTATAGGCTTCATCATTTCCACACACAGTTTTTCCTTTTCCAGTGAGTCAACTTATGGCTATTGGCATGGCATCCCATCTTTAGCACTCATCTCTCTAACATCGGATCGAATTGTAGACTCTTAGAGTTAGATGAAAGGATAATAGAAGAGTCTCAATTGATCCATTTTTCTGAGGCTAGAGGAAAGAAAACTCCATGTATGCTCTCAATGTATTCTTCAATTTTCCCAGACCGCTTCTCCAACATTTGTTTACCCATTTATTTAATAAATTTTACCCAATACCACCCTGGGCCATTCACTGTGCTAGGTACACAGCCCAGTCAGAGACGGGCAAACTCACAAAACACTGTAATGACACTGGAGACGTTTTCAGAAACCAGCTCATGAAGAGCCTCGTAAAGCATTCTGGTCTTGAAAATAACAATTTTGAAAATCCCTTGCAGATAAAAATGGCAACAATGTTATACATTTGCATAGGACCATTATTTTTCAAACTATTTTCTTGGTTTGATGCCATTGGATTTCTATGTCCATGATGTGAAGTAAGGACAGAAGCTCTTTCTGATTACAGATAAGGAAAAGGAGACTTGTCTGTGCTCACACAACTAGTGAGCAATAGACAGCCATGAGAACCCAGGCTGTGGATTCCTAAAACAAAAATATTTCATTGTTCAGCCTCCACTTAGGCACTTTGAGTGTAGGTGGTGGCATTTCCCCTAACAACCTGCTTGCTCATGGGCAAATGCTCTTATTTTCTGCAGATGGCTGAGTTGTCTCTCCTTTGTCCTTGGTAATGCTCACCACAGTGGCTTCATCTTAGTCAGTGCTCAGTAAATGACTTTCTGTGTGATGCTGTTTATACTGTCCAGAATTTACATCATAAGTCCCTTTACTTGTGTCCTTAGGGGAAAAGGAAAACATGAAAAAAATCAATGAGATTAAACTAGCTGGCTGGCATAGAAGCAGAGATTAGTTTTTCTGATGAGTCTTTACCATCCTAAACACCTTGGGATGCCCTTACTTTGCAGGGAGTACCAAGTGCATAGGATAGGGTCAAGGCTCTGGTTGGGAGTCACTAATGTTATTCCTTCTCCATTTCCACTGTTCCCTCTTCTCTGGAGGAATGAGCAGGGGAACAGCATCTGACAGTGAGCAGAGTCACTACAGAGACTAGTCCTCACTTTCGTCTTAACCAGCTGACAAGCCTTGTGTTTCTGCTTATTAGACTGAATCAGGATTCCCTTCCTCTCATTATAAAGATCCCGAACTTACTTGAATCCCCCCCAGTCATCTCAAGTTCGGGAGGTTTTTGTCATCAAACCACAATTCTTAAGCAACACCTTTTTTTTTTTTTTTTTAGCTGAGCCATCCTGCTGCCTGTTGGCAGCTCAGCTGCAGCTAAGCTCAGGCTGGGAATTGAACCGGCGACTCTGTTGCTCAGAGCTCACACTCTTGAGCGAGCTTTTAACCAACTGAGCCACTTGGCCAGCCCACAATACCTTTTTAATGTTTTCATTTTGTTAATCAAAGGCGTGTAGAAATGTTAAGCAGAGCTGCTGATAAACCAGTACTGACTACAGAAGTCTATCTAGCCCAAAGCAAGGAAATGTGGTGATCATGGTTAGTATGCAGAACCTTATCATTGGTACATCCAGAATTTCCATTAAGCTTTGTCAGCAGTAGAAAATGATTTTCCACCTTGGTGAGAACTTCAGAGATTACTGAGGACCATTTAGGATGTGACTTGGGAGCATCTCCTCCAGGAAACCTTCCCTGATGCCCATCCTGGGCCAAGTGTGTCAGAGAACTCTGCATATAACAGTCTCGGTGGTGTGAAAAGTGGAGCCCCAGACCAGCAGCATCAGTATCACCTACTAGCATGTTAGAAATGTGAATTCTTGGGTCTCACCCCAACCTGTTAATCAGAAACTCTGGCATGGAGCCCTGCAATCTTTGTTGAAACCACCTTTCCAAGTGATTTTGATGCACCCTTGAGTTTGAGAACCCCGTGTCTTATTGATAAATATATCATACTAAAAGGATCAGCATATTATCATGCTTCCAAACTGGACCGGAAGTTGTTTGAAGGTAAGGACCTTTTTTTTTTTTTGTAGCCACATTATATACACATTGTGTGTATGTGTGTGTATTTTACAAAAATGTAACCTGCATTTATTTGCTCCTCCCCAACAATATATCATGACCATTCTTTCTTTTGGATTCAGATATTTTGTGGTAGAGTGTTTAATGGCTGGGTAGCATGTTATCATATTGGTTACATCAAAATTTCTTTAATTTGCTATTATTGGATGACATGTTCCTTTCTAAATTAACTTTTTATGAAAATAATGCATGCATATACATAAAAACCTGTTTAAAGTTCACCACCACCACCACCACCACTACCTCCTCCCAATACACACACACACACACACACACACACACACACACACACACACACACACACCCTCATTCTTACCTCTAGAGACAATCACTTCCCACCGCTTTAGATGATGCTATTTATACCAATCTTTCTAAATAACGTATATATACTTCTCTGGCGTCTCAATTTTAGACATTTTCTATGAAATTCTTATGATGGTAGTTGAGAATTTACCTCTCTCATGTCCCCACACCATTCTTTACCCATTCTTCTAATATAACATCATCCTATATTTTAGTTAATGCAAAAATTCACTGTTTAAAACTGTATAAACGTTATCTAAAGCCAAGAAATCTTCTGTTTCTTTTCTTGAAAAACTTTTTTTTGAGTGATATTAGTTGCCTTGTGTTTTTACTCTCACAGCTTTGTGAACAGTCAATTAACACTGCCATGTACAAGTCAATATTTTTTTCCCCTAATATTCAGACCTATTGTCACTTCTAGACACGATGCCCTCTAAGCCTCTTATGTTGTTGTCATTACAGGATCCCTGCATCCCATTTGTTAGGTTTGTGGTTCCTGAGTCCTTGTCTTCCTATTTCTTGGTTAATGCCCTCGTTTTGCTGGATTACATCTTCTAGAACCTTCCTAAGAAAGAGTGGATAAGAAAGATAACTTTTTACATTTTTGTCTGAAAGAACCTATATTACATCCTCATGCTGGATTGATAGTTTGATTAAATATTGAATTAGCTGGGCAATCCTTTCCCTACGAATTTTGGAGAAATTTTTACATCATTTCCTAGTTGGGAAGTCTTATACTTTTTATTTTTTTGCTCCTTTGTGCCTGACCTGATTTTTTTCTCCTGAGAAACATTAAGAAATTTTCTTCATCTCTGGAGTAGTGACATTTCAATGTGCTAGGCCTATGTGTGGGTGTTTTTAGACAAACTGTGCTAAGCTTTAGTGAGCAGTTTGAATATGGAGACTTCTGTTTGTTTTTACGCTCTCGGGAATTTTCTTGAGTTGTTTCTTTGATAATTTCCTCCTATCTATTTTTTTCAGTTCTCTTTTGGAACATCTGTTAATTTTATATTAGGTATGGATTTGTTCTAAGTTTTTTATTTTTCCTTTTCAACTTTCATCTTTTTGTTTTTTTATTCTGTTTTCTGGCAGATTTACTTAAATATGTATTCCAATCATCAAGTTTTTAATATTCAGCTATTAATTTTTTTATTTTCAACAGTTATTTTGCCTTCTCAGAGTGCTTCTGTGTTATAACAATTTGTCCTTATTTTCTGGATACAATATCTTTTCTTATTTACATCATGCCATTACATTTTCTTCTGTTTCCTGCACATATTATGTATGCATATTATTTTTTTGCCATTCCCTTGTATGTTAGTTTTGATTTTTTGCTTTCATTTTGGAAGCTTTTCTCAATTTATGGCAATTTATGCTGCTGATTTACATTTAGAATAAAGGCTAACTGAAAGCTGTGTGTTGGGTGGAGGGTTTTTGTTCACTGTAGCTTGGTCTCGCTGAGGCAGCTTTTTTGGAGGACTCCTCCTAATTTAGCATATATGTAGGTTTGACGCTAGGGACACATTTTATTTTTCTAAGAAACATCACAATCTGCTGGGGACATAACCTTGGCTGCTCGGATGCTGAGGGTCTTGCTAATCAGTGTGCAGGTTTGGGGGTTTCAGCTACAGGATTTCAGCCCCACTTTCCACTGTGCCCACTTCTCTCTTTAGTATTTTGTTACTCTAGAAGAGGACATTTTGCCTGCTTTCTCAGAGAGGATAAGAGTTGCATGACTGTTCTCCAAGTACTGACTTTGAACTGACACTCCATCCCTCTTTAGGCCAGTATTTTGCTTTGCCTTTTAGGGTAACTTGGAGTCTTAATCTGGCTGTTACTATCCCTATAAATAAAACTCACTAAAATTTTCAGTGCCTCCTTACCTTTCTCTATAAAATGCCAGCCTCACAGGGGCATCATATAGATTGAATGAATTATATACGTAAAACACTTTGTGAACTAACTATAAAGCACAATATAGCTCTTTAACAAGACTGACTTCTCATGTGATGTTGGAAGGAACCCTCCTACATTTCCACCAGTATGCCCATTGCTGCAGATTCTGAATGGTCTGCAACAGTTTACAACGTGCTTTTACATATTCCTAAAGACGGTGAAGAACGAACTTGCCCCTTCAGAGGCTGGAAGCTCGTGAGAATTTCTTCTGAGTCTTATGTAATCTTAAAAGTACACGTGAATCTTGCATCTTGTTCCATAATGTATCTGTTTTAATAGAAAAGTAATGTTCTTAAATCCCTTATCATGGTGTGAAACTGACAATTCAGGAAGATGTACTGTATTATTTCTGGGATTTATATGCCTCCTAACATTTCAGTAGATATCCCTGGGAATGCACATACTTCTGCTTAAGTTGTATAGAATTAAACTCTCAGCCATCATTTCTGAGAAATTTTGTTCCATCCATTTCCTTGTTTTTAAATTTAAATTCAAGATGGGCTGACAAATTAACACAGATAGAGAAATATGGGGAATAGAATGGAATTGATTGTAGGCTGCTGAGGGGAGTAGCTTATTACAAGTATGTAAACATGCTTGCTCCCTGTTGCTATACAAAACAATAAAAATTTGACAGGGGAGTAGAGAAGAAAATTAGCAGTGTTCCCATATTGCAGGGGAGAAAAGTGGTGACATTAGGTGCAGAAATTATAGGGTATGCTCATTTAAATAAATACAGATAACAAAATGTGAACTTTGTTGAATGCATAAAGTCTATTTTATTTTCTGTGTGTCCACTAAAAGGAATGGTATATCCCATATTGATTATTTTAAAAAGGAAAAACCTTCTACTTCTATAAGGCGTTTTAACATTGTCAGTGCTATGGGATAGTTTCCATAATTTTCTCCCTTCCTCGATCTCCATCAATCCTTACTCCTAAGTAAATATCCAATCTAAGTGAGGACCATGTTCATGCTTTGGAAGCACTTTTGATGCAAAGCCTCTAGACCCCTCTCAAACATGTTGCTATCCCCAAAGCACTCTCAATTCTGTACAGAACTTCTGGAGCTGCCATGATCTGCATATCAAAACACACATAATATAAAATTTGCCATTTTCACCATTTTAAAGTGTACAATTCATGGTTTTTAGTACATTTATAATATGCCAGTATCGCTACTATCTAATTTCAGACCATTTTCATCACTAAAAGGAAAAGCCATACCTGTTAAGTAGTTACTTTCCATTCTCCCTTCCCCAGGCCCAGACAAAATCACTCATTATTAACCTGCTTTCTGTCTGTATGAATTTATTTATTCTGGATATTTCATATAAATGGAATCATGCAATATGTGGCCTTTTGTGTCTGGTTTCTTTCAGTTAGCATAATGTGTTCAAGGTTCATTGATGTCTTAGTGTGTATCAGTACTTCGTTCCTGCATATGACTGAATAATAGTCCGTTGTATGGATACACCACATTTTGTTTATCCATTCATCAGTTAATGGATATTTGAGTTGGTTTCACCTTTGGCTGTTGTGAATAGTGCTGCTATGAGCATTCTTGTACAAATCTTTGTTTGAACAACACTGGTTTTCAGTTCTTTTGGGTATATTCCTAGGAGTGGGATTGCTGGGTCGTATGAGTTTATGTTTAACTTATTTAGGAACCACTAAATTGTTTTCTACAGTGGCTACCATTTTACAGTCCTACTAGCCATGTATGGGGGTTCCAAATTTTCTATATCCTTGCCAACACTTTTTGTCTTTTTTTTTTTAAAGCCATCCTAATCCATGTGAGGTGACATCTCACTGTGGTTTTAATTTGCATTTCCATAATGACTAATGAAATTGAATATCTTTTCATGTGCTTGTTGGCCATTTATATATTATCTTTGGATACATGTCATTTGCCCATTTATAAATTGGGTTGTTCATTGTAACATGATGTTTTAAGCATAAACCTTGAGACACTTTGGAAGCTACTGGTTGGTCATTTTATTAGAAATCATACAGCTAGTAAAAGTCTCAAGAATAAATTTTGCTAAGTTCTTTGAGCGCTATTCACTAAGAAGTCCTTTCTCATTTCTTTCCCTTTGATCATTGGTCCTCTGACTCCATTTGTCAAGAAACAAATAAATGAGACACTACAGAACCAAGTTTCACTATTGCATCTGAAGTTTCATCATTGTGGGTACCCAGGAGTCAGTGTTGCCATCAAAGACAGTTGCTAAATGGAACCGAGTTCATTATTCTTCATTTGCATTAGCAATTGCTCTAAGCAGTAACAATATTATAACCCAAACGAGCATCCCGTTGTCTTTCATTTATTTGATTTAATACATAGTGATGGAGTCTCTTAAAGAGCATTTACTTTTGTTCACATCACCGAAATTATTCTCAATGGAAACATTTAGCCTGATAATGTGGATGAATCCCCTTTTATTTTATTTTATTTTTTTTTAAGCTGAGCCATCCTGCCACCTGTTGGCAGCTCAGCGGTTGCTCAGCTCGGGCTGGACTCGAACCGCTGTTGCTCAGAGCTCACACTCTTGAGCGAGCTCTTAACCAACTGAGCCACTCGGCTGGCCCTGAATCCCCTTTTAGATCCAGTGACAAGGTGGGAATCAGAACGTATGATTTTGTTTGAACACTTTGGGTAAATGGGTAAGAAAACAAAGGAATGGTAGCAGATTTTACTGTGGTTGGGTTAGGCTTCTGTGAGTTTGAGTCAGGTGAAGCGGAGGAATGTTTGTGATCGTTTCATGTAAATGTCTTATTTATTGAAGTAAGATCATAGCACAAAAGGATCCAATTTAGGAAAGCTAGAAGTGGAATTAAATCCTGACAGTCAAGATTGATCATTGTCTTATTTAATCTGACTCTGCTTTTTTCTTCTCACCTATAAATTTGTCCTTTATGATACTTTGTATCAGCTGGTAGTTCATACCTCCTACAGAATCCTCTAACTATGCAAAAACTCATAGTGATCAGTGATTGGTTATCATTTGAATCTTCGTACAACTTTAATAAGCTGTTTTATATTTAAGTAGTTCCTTCCCTGGTGGTTGCCCATGGCTGACTTTGGAGTTTGATAGCTCTTCACTCCTTATTTTACATTTCATCTCAAAGTAATTATACCCTGCGCCCTTAAGTCTCAAAAGCATCAAAATATTTCAAATTATATGATTAAACACTTCAGATAACAGTATTAAAACTTCAGGAAAAAAACACTCTAGAGAAGGTGTTTCATGCTGGAGTTTTTATTCCACTGCCTTCTTCTCTAAAAATTCTGTGTCAGCATGGGCATCTGTTATGCTTGTTATAAGTTCAGGGGGACTTCCTCAAAAAGTCCAATCATTCAGGATGCCATTTTGAAAGGGAGCCTTTGCCACCAGCATTGAGGGAGGAAACAGAATGATGGTCTTAACATTGATAGTGATAATGATAATAGCCGTGAGTATGTGTTGGACCCCTGGTGCTGTGCAAGTCTCCTTATTATACATCCTCATGTTTAAGTCTTACCACAACCCCACCAGGTGGGTGATATTACCTTTTCATTTTACAGATGGAAAGACTGAGGCTCAGAAGGTTGTTCAAGGTCACTCAGGTAGTAAAAGACAAACTAAGGATTCAGACCTAGATTACAATGATGGCAGCTTTGAAAAGGCAATCCAGGTAGGTTCTTGGAGGTACCTAGCATGTCTTTAGCATGGCCCTCTCTGGGCAGTGTACATGACTTTCTCAGTCAAGCTGGCCACACGGTCTCCTGTTTCCTCAGCACCCTGTGGTCATCCATATAGTAATTATCCCCATACTTGTCTCCATCTCCCCAGATTATTGACTTCTGGAAAGCATAGGTGCTATGTCATATGTCTTCCCATCTTCAGGACACAACAAAAAGCAGGCACTCAAAGTTTGTGAAAGGAATGGCTGAATTCATGGGAAAAAAAATAAATGTGTGTGTATGTGTGAGAGTGAATTAATAGGTTGTTTCCTGCTCTCTTTCCCAAATCTTTTTTTTTAAGGTTTAAGAGATTTTAATTAACACAAATGGCTATGCCTAGTCTTTAAATCTGTCCAAGTAAATGGAGTGAAAGTCTTCTAATCCTTCAGAGATTCATCTGGCAGTGACCTAAGAAAAAAGAGTCTCCTCCCTCCATCATCAAACTGACCTCTTTTAGTTCCTTGTTGTTCTGTGCAGGTCTTTGATCCCAGGATTCTCACATCAGATTCATTTTTGCCTGTAGTTGCTCTGCCCATAGATGTAGTGCCCAGAGTACCTTGAGACCAGGGAAGATTAAAAAATGCCTGGTTTGGCTCAAAGTTCTGCTGTAAGTACAGTGATAATTTCAGGTCAGTGGCCTTCTGGTAGTTCTTCAAGGCTTCAATTCTCAGCTCAATCACTTTTCCATTAAAGTCA
>NW_017731434.1:2309648-2316550 GCF_001890085.2 Hipposideros armiger
ATATAGTAGAATCATAAAATTATCATCTCATCTCATCATCACAATAACTCTATAAGGTAGCTCTTAATTCCATATTATATACAGAGAAGCCAGGAATTAAAGAGGATAAGTGACTTGTCCAGGATTGCACAGCTAGTTTCAGAACTGAGAGTTGAACTCAGCCCTATTGAACAAAAAAGTGTTATTTTTACTGTCTCATTTCCCAAAAGCCTCTTTTTTTTTTGCCACCAGCATTATATTTACCATCATGTTTGATCTCTTCAAATCTTCAGAAAAAAAAATTTTTTTTAATCAGGCATTCTCTAAGTTGTAAAAGAAAAATCTGATTGGGATTAATCTCAAGTAGTAACCTTCCAGTAGTAAAAGAGTAGAGAGCATGAAATCTGAGGGAGAATGAGGGAGAATAAATGAACCGTGTATTAGCAAAGGATCTGGGGAGCCTTCAAGTAAATAACAATCAAACATTGAATTTTCTGCACTTCAGATATTGAGCCATTTGCCCTACAACCCAATGGGATTTTCTCCTGATTTCTGATTTTGAACTGGGGTCCTTGGAGAATAAAAGGCTTTACCACTGACCAGCTCAGTCACTTCTATGTGGTTTTAGAAGAACTATACCTACTCTTTATTCCCTTAGAAGCAAGTATTTCCTGGAGTCTGTACACTAAGATGAGGGACTGGGGCTAGAGAGAGAGAAAGAGAGAGAGAAAGCCAAGAAGTCTATCTGAAAACTGTCAGTATCATCTCGATAGGGAGTTATGATGTTTTGACTTCAATGAAAAAGCCAAAGAAAGTAAGCTAGCCGGTTGTAAATTTAATTTATGAAAATAACACCACAGGCCTAAAGCATCCAACAGTACAGCCATTGATTCTTCTTTCTTGTTCCTTGGGGAGCCATTGTTGTATTTGATACGGTGAACTTCAAATTGTCTTACTTTATCACTGAAATGTCATATCGGCCATACACAGAGAGCAGCTGAGGAGTTGCACACTTACTGGGAAAAGACAGGAGAGTGGTTTTCATTTCTTTAAGAAAAAATAGTACTTGGTTGACAGATGTCCCCTGTTGGTGAGGATTTTTGTTGTTTTTTCCTGATTCTTTTCCTCGCCTTCTCTGTTTCTGCCACAGAGTTGCGTTTCTGCCGTCCTGTGCGTGGCACTTGGAAAGGGAAAACCATGATGTTCCAGACCTGTGGTCTTTCCTAACCTCTGGGCTTATTTTCTTTAATATAGTTGTTGGAAAGTTGGCTGTTACCTGCCAGAAAATAAAACAACCAATTTTTCATCACAAGTTAAATAAACATTGAAAAATCAGCATTCTACAAGGACCATTAGCTTATATATCACTGTAAAATGTTTTATGACTCTTGGTGTAAAGGATGCTCATATAAAAAATAAATTGTGTCATAACAAACATGTCTCCCTGTCATGGTTTATAATGGCCCTAATATCAAATAAATCTAGGCTTAACATTGTTAGTCTCCAGAAAAGCTGACCTTCAGTTTCTAATAGTTGGGTTAAATCATTGTGATGATGACATAGTCTCAGCTATAAGAAGATGCAAAGTTGTATCAACTCCCTAGATCATCTTTTATGCAGAAGAGGAGAGATGTCTCAATGAACTGAAATTGCTCTGGAGTGACCCATTTTATTTATGTATCTGCTTATTCTGACTACAATTTCACATACAGTACCAAGGAGAGTTCTGAATATAGCTCCCCGGGGTTCTTATGAGAACAACCCACAGAAATATATAGATGCAAAACCATGAACAGTTACCATTTTACATCTGTCAAATTATAAATCAGTTTTAAAGTGTAATCTCTGTTGGTACAATATTGGTGAAACTGCTGGACTCATATCCTATTGATAACAATGTAATTGCTTTGTAAAGCGTTTTCACAATACATAAACGTGTCCATATCCTTTGATATTATATTTACACTTCTGGGAATTTAGCCTAAGGAAATCATTTAGAAGAATAAAAAAAAAAAAGCTAAGGTGTTCATTGCAAAATGTTTTATGTTAGTGGACATCTATGTGGGTTTATATATATGATGTCTAATTGGTAGCATGTGAATTATTATGCTGGGCTCAGTGAAAAAAATTCTGATTATGAGAATATAAAATTATTGGATCCATATACATAAGTGGAATTTGGTAAAATATGTTCAGATTTAGATCTTGAATTTTATTTTAGTTTTACATTGTTGTTTTGCATTTAATAATTAAGATCTAAAAAACTGCTTCACTATAAAGATTAATATGAATGTGAAATGTTTTTTGTGTTGTTTTTGTTTTTAATTAGAACTTTGCTAAGAATATTGTAGTTGTTTAAATGTAAATCTTTGAGGCCTGAAAATGTCAAGGATTTGGAAAATTGACATTTAAATGATTAAATTTAAGTAAAAATGAAACCAAATCGATAAACAAAAGAGTTAGACATCTTTTTGTAATAATGCAACCTCCTATTGTTCGTTGTTGGGTTTTTAATGTTGGTGCCTGGAGTACAAAATCTCATCAGATAATTTAAACAGAAGTCATTTTCTTTAACACATTGCAACAGTATAGCTCATGGCCATGAACTGAAAGTCCTTATATGAATGGGATCAACAGGCTTTGTGGGAGGCACTGTCTCCCAAAGAACCATAGGACAGAAAAAGAATGTGAAAATATCCCTGCCAGGCTTGAGTCAGACCTAAAAACATCCATAGGAAAAGGCCTATTGGAAATAACCTAAATATCCAACAACAGAGGATTGGTTAAATAAAGCATGTTGTAGTGATGGGATGGACTACTAAATGGGCATTGAAAGTAAAGTAGAAAAATATATATTAATATGAGTAAAACCTACCATAAAGTTATGTGGAAAAAGTGAGATATAAAACTAGGCATAGAACATGACTCCAATTTTTAGACTCTCACTCATAAGAAAAAAGAAATTTAAAAGATGTAAACTTGTCAATAGTGGTCATCTGAACAGTGGGATAGCAGGCAATTAATTCTCTGTTCATGTCCATATTCTCCACTTTTTTCCTCCCTTAATCAGGAGGCAGTTGTTTGTAAAAATTGTTTCTTAAATTGAATTTAATACAGGCACTCAAATGTAATGATTGAACTGATGCCTGAAATAATTTTGGAAAGAGGTAACGTGAATTCAAATACAGTAAAATGAAATAAAATGCAATTTTGATTGCCTCAATTGACTAAAAGTCTTCAGCAGTGTTCAGATAAGGTCATTTGCTTTTTATGTAACTTTAAAGTAGCTTACATTGAAATGCCAAATGTTGATATTTATGTATATGCAAGCTCTTTTTTTTCTGATATCTTTTTTTGTTTGTTTGTTTGTTTGTTTGCTAAAGTTGTGTTATATATACCACAATCAATCAATTCTTCTTCCCTCTCTCCCTCCCTTTCTCTCTTCTTTCATCCCGGTCCTCTTTCCCTCCTTCAATCCTCCTTCTTTTCAATTCTATAGTAATAAACAGAGTGATTGGGGATGGGTTTAGCTCAGTCTGCCTATTTGCAAAGGGTCTTGGGTTCATAAAATCTTGAAAAAATGAAAGTAGCAGGCAGCAAAGACCCTCACTTAAGTACTGGTTAGCCACTAGATAAAGCTTTTACCCCCAAACGCTTCAGTGCCTGTGATTTAAGTAGCTATTTGAGGCACGTGAGGAGCCTGGTGTTAACCTTCTGAATTCACACAATAAGAAAGAAAAAACCCTTTAGCCTTGAATCTTACTAAATAGATCACCTTGCAAAAGACCAATGTTATAATTTCTGTTGGTGAATATATTGAGAGTGATTTGCGCCCAAATTTGCCAACTTCTCATCACCGATTATCCCAGCCCTGCAGTTCATGGAATGCTGTAAACTCTCAAGGCTGCTGCCTTCACCCACCCCTCTAAAAGTACTGATCCATGAGGAGTTTAATTATAATTCTGTTCCTATTCTTTACTCATTCTTTTTACCAAAAGATTTTGTCTGTGCTTGTAATATGTGAGGGTCTGGACTCCTATCATTTGAGGTCCAGGAACTGTGGAATTCCAGGTCCAGAGTGTGATGGGCCAGAGCAGTTAATCATTAGGAAGGATTTCTAACCAATATAGCTTGACAATAGCAAAAACCAGAAGTTTCTCCTTAACTTTTTAGTGGTTTTGAGTAAATATTTATGAAGTGGAGAAAAGAAGGAGGGAAGATAAGAAGGAAGGAAGGAGGGAGGGAGAAAGGAAGAAAGGAAGAAAGGTACGCTGGTATGAAAAAAATAATAGTTTTCCCTTGACCGCTGTCGGTGCTTTGTCTACCTTGGTAATATAAAAGAGAAAGCCTGACAAAAGGGTAACCTATTGATGATTAGAACAATATTAGCTAGGTAGTTAAAGAAGGTTATTTATGCAGGAGACAATCATTGCCTCTGTTTCTTTTAAATTACCGTGGCTATGTGTTGCAATGATTTAGCCTGGGGCTTAACACAAAATGATTTTTTTTCTCTGGTTGAAGGACTATTGTTGAAATATTTTTTCCTCCCTATTTATTTCTACCCTAATGCAACACACCTCCTCCTATTTCCTCCTTCATGCCCTCATCATTTACACTTTTGTTACTTCCTCATGGATTTGAAGGATGACATCTAATAGTACAAAACATCAAATTGCCCCAAGACCCAGCACAGTGTCTCGCATAGCGTAGGTGCTCAGTAAATATTGAATGAATTTAATTCAGAACCCTGGGGAAAGGAGTCACAAATTTATCAAATAATTCACAAAAAGACATATCCCTAGCAGCTAATCCAGTTAAATGTATGAAGGTAAGCTGAATCCAGAACATGTTTCAAATCATTTCTCTTCTTACAAATTTTTTGTTTTGTGGCTGGAACACTTGTTTTTCAGTATGTTGATCAAATGTGACTTGAGCCAGAGAGCTTCACAATAAATAATACTGGGATGCTTATGAATGATGTATAGAGCCCACCAATTTAATGATAGGTAAGGCAGAGGAGAGCAATTACTTTATTTCAGAATAGCCAAAGCCTTGGTAATGTAATGCCACCATGGGAATACTGAGTGGCTGTGACCAGTATGGAGTAAGTGCCTAGAATGAAAAAAGTTTGAAATGTTCTGACAGATATATGATTTTTTTTTTAATTAATGGAACTATTGCTTCAGGTGAGCACAAATAAAAAGAGCCTTTCTTGCATCTCTAGTATTTGCCTAGTGGAGGTTATGTGGGCCAGTCGAGTGGCATTTACAGTATTAATCACATTTTACTTGCAGTAAAATTATACTTAAAACCAAAACAAAACAGGATCCTCCATTACTTGTTTTCTCTCTAAAGTCTACGTTCTGCAAGCAATCAATCAAAGGATTTATTGTGTTGCTACTGTGTGGCTAGTACTGTGATTCTCTCTCATGGACTCGATAGAAACATAGATCATAATATTGTTGTGTGGAAATGAATAATAGCTCATGGGTGAAAGAGATTCCAAGTGAAACTAATTGACTGTAGACATCTAGAGGTGAGAAACAATATAGCTGATTGGCTAACCAAAGACGAGTCTCGTCTCACACGAGATCTATTCCATTTTTGCATATAATACTAATCACTCCTTCTTATGTTTAATCATAAATAAAGTTCTTACTGTATCAGCCAGGATCCTTTTCATTTGCATTAAAAGAAAACTCCAGCTAAAAAGGGCTTAAGCAAGTAAGGAAGTTATTATACCAAAACCAGAAAATACACTGTCCCCCATGTTGTCTGTATTTTCAAACAGGTTTTTCTGTCATGTTTACCCAAATCAAAAGAAAAAAAAGAAGTCAGTGGCTTTCTTACCCAAGAGTTTGGACAAAACTTGAGGCCTGATCTCTTTAGTCCAAGCTGGGTCGCATGTCCATCTCAAGAATCCATCACTGAGGCCTTGGTCCCGCTGGGGTCACCTGCTCTCCCTTGGAGCGAGGATGAATTCCACACAAACTGGGCTGAGAACGGGGCAGGGATGAGTTTGCTCNTGCTCTAAAGGGTCATCTGGTCTAGGAGAGCCCCTCCTTAGGAGTTGGTTTCATCCTACCTGGGTCGGTGGGTAGACTGAAGACCCTCCCATTTGCCCTCCCAGGCCCACTCTACCCCCTTCACTTGCTCCTTGCCCTGGGAGGTTGACCTGCATAGGCTGCAGCAAAAGGCTCCCTTGTTTGCTCGCCTTTAGTTGGGTTTAGCCAGTGAAAGCACTATCAGGAGTTCAGAAGGAAAGAGGAGAGTAAGGTGATTCACCCAGATCCTTCCTTGCAAGGTCATGTCAGGCTGGCTCTATGTGTTCCAGTAACCATGTCCCCTCCTCTTTTTCCTCCAACCCTCCACACCCCCACTTCCTCCACTGGTACCAAGCTTGGTTTACAGCACTCACCACTATGGCTTCTCTACACCCTGCCCACACCTTTCTTTTTTTATTTTTAAATTAAAGTTTATTGGGGTGACAATGGTTACTAAAGTTACTTAGGTTTCATGTGTACAACTCTGTAATACATCATCTATATGTCACATTGGGTGTTCACCACCCAGAGTCAGTTCTTCTTCTATCGCTGTATATTTTATCTCTTTTACCCTCATCCACCACCCCCCTCTCGCCCCTTACTCTCTAGTAACCACTAAACTATTGTCTGTGTCTATAAGTTTTTGTTTCTTCATTTCTTTGTCGTGTTCCTTTGTAAATCACCCCTTCAGCACTGGGTACTTGGAGCACCACTTTAAACCTTTTCCTTTAAGATCTTTCAGTTCTCCTGACTTATGCCATAGCTAATTTTTCAATGATTCTAAAAGACTTATTTATATTTAGATAGGTTTCCAGGAAGCCATCTTATTAATCAGTATGGGAGAGTATTTAAAACCACAACCTCTGGTTCCTACAGATA
>NW_017731434.1:2319663-2320587 GCF_001890085.2 Hipposideros armiger
GGTATTTTTATCAGAAGCAGAGGCTGGATGCTGTTAGCAGATGACAGATAGTCACTGTTCTTACTGATAGCCAAGCCTTGTGCAGCTGGTTAATGCAAAGACAAACGTGACAAGTCTCTTCCTTCTCAGAATCTCACCCCTCCAATCTATGTTACTATCCCGTGGCCAATTCACCTTCTTAAGTCAAAATTCTGATCCTGTCCTACCACTCCTCAGTAATGTTCCTGATTACCTATTGATAAAAATACTAACTCCTTGGTTAATCTCCCATCTTACTTACCTCCCAAATCCTGGCAAAGCAACTGGTCACGTATCTTTTGGGTTTTCTTGCCTCTGTGGCTTTGCCCTTGGAAGGTCTTTCTCTTTGCCTATCAATGGTAGCATGAATCTCTTTCAGGTCTAGTTCAAATACTAGCTTCATTAAACACCCACTGAGTTTCTTACTGTAATGTTTGCTGCACTTAACATGCACCTATGTGATAGCACTTACTGTTTATTTAACAAATATTTATTGAATGTTTACTATACTCATATGCTTATTGCTGTTCTAAGTGTTTAAATGTTTTTCTACTCTGTATTATTGTTCATGGTATTCTAGTCCTTTTCCCCCAATAACCCATAAGCTCATTGAAAGTGGGACCCTTAAAGTCAGTAACACACCTATTCATCCTGGGCAGTCAGCATATACCTCGTGAATAAACAAATGTTCTTCCAGTTTGCACATATATTGAGTCTAAGAGAATAGGGCTCTGTTTTCTCTCAAATCTCCCTCTGCACATAGTACAGCAACATACATGTGCTTTTAGTACTCAATAAACATTTGTTGACTATCTAAATGAGATGGAAATGAAAAATTATCAAAACTCCTAAGACACTGTTAAAAGACTGAGCTTTGTGAAGCTCTTATAACAGCCAAAGGGTTTT
>NW_017731434.1:2322502-2324455 GCF_001890085.2 Hipposideros armiger
CATAATGAATAATCCCTCTGATATCAAAAAAAGTTAACACCATTGCAACAAGTTCGTGAACTTAATTGTCAGACCTCATATTCATACTTTTCTTGATGTATTGAATTATCTTTCTTACAAATTTGCAAGCTATTGGAAAGACAGGCTTTTAGAGTTGAATTTGATCCTATATCTATACTATCCAATCTGTTCTTGAATATACTTATAGATGGGAAATTCACTTTTTTAAAAAGTGACCACATTCAATTTTTGAATAGATTGGAATTCATTAATATTTAAGCATAAGTGCTACAATAAGGATTTTATCTTCTTGTGATGGTCACACAAAAAACTGTCTCATCCTACATGTCCTTTTGCAATGTTATTTTACCAGTTTTCCCATGGAGAATTGGGTTCTGTCCCCTCCCCTTGAATCTGAACTTGACTCATGAATTGATTTGACCAGAATGAGGCAAAAGCAACACAATGTGACTTTTGTGCCTCGGCTTAAGAGACATCACAGTTTTCATATTTCCCCTCCTAAAATCCTGAGCCACCAAGTCCCCTGGCCTGCTGGAGAGAGAGGTCAGATAGACAGAGGCCTTGGGGGATGACAGAGCATGGGGAGATATAGGTCCAGGCAGCCCCAACCTTTTCAGCCACCCCAGCAGAATTCCTAGACATGTCAGTAATGCCCGCTTAATTCCTTGAGCCCCAAGCTCCAGCCAATACATATGGAGTAGAGACAAGTCATTGCCCCTGCACCCTCCCCACACTGCAGAATTATGAGCAGGTAAATGATGGTTGTTGCTTTAAGCCCCGTGTTTTGAGAGCTTTATTATGCTGCAGCAAGATTGAAAGGAAAGAGTCTTGAGGCAACGAGACAAATTAAAAGACCTTGGACATAATCCAGGTGTCAGGGGATGAGCTGACAAGTACAGGAAGAGAGATAGGGAAAAATGTGGGAGAAAAGTAGGTGACAAGTTTCAGTATGACCTGGTGATTGGATAGGGAAGGGGACAAAGGAGAAATGGAAATAAAAGATTATTATGAAGCTCTGTCTGGGAAATAACGTGTGGACTGCAATATGTCTAGGTAAAGAGCTGGATTCTTGAGGAAGGTAAATCCAGTTTACAGTTATTTTTTTGATATAGCAGCACAACTATGTCAAAATGTTCCCTTAGCAGCTGGAGACATGGGACCGAAGCTGAGGGCCAAGTTGGGGCTGTAGCTGTTAGAGGTTTCAAACAAAAAGATGCAACCAGCTTGCTTCCCCTTTTGTTCCAGTCTACAGGGTATTTTCTAACTGCCTTCTCCTGTATTTAGTAGCAAAGGTGGAGACATAAAGTGAAGGTAGAGGGGAGGAAGAAAGGAGAGAGAGAGGACACACTCAGAGAGAAAAAGGCAAAGTAGAATCCTGGGGGATTGTACCTTATTTTAGTTTTACCCCTTGGAAGACTGCGCTGCTTAAGTAAAAATACAGAGCATAACATACACACTCAACTAAAATGATCACCTTTCAAAGATTCTCCCTTGAAATAGGCCCAAATGAATATAAGAAACCCTAACGTCAGCGTTTTAAATCACAATGCAAGGGCATGCGATGTTTTCCATCTATGGATTCTTAAACTTTCCAGAAGGGTACTCTGTGTTCTGAGCAGGATGGCTGAGGTCTGTGTGTGCACAGGGAAGAAGCTGAGAATGCTGAGGTGGTGAGGTTTTACCTAGTAGACAATGTTACCACTTCACAGTCGCCATGGTGTGCAATATTTTTAAAAAGAGTGAAAAATAAAATATACTGTCTGTCTTCTGAGAGAGACAAGTATATTGTAGTAATCCTACAATGGAGGGTAAAGATTACAGTGCATGCTCATGATCTGTGGTCAGCTAGAATTGAGTTCAAATTCTCATCCATCGCTTATTAACCTTGTGGTCTCAGACATGCCATTAACCCCTCTGAGCCTCAGTTACCTC